>NW_027466524.1:660000-1032500 GCF_050575085.1 Anarhichas minor
AAAACCTTTAACAGGGAGACAAGAGGGAGAGACCTGAGGGAGAGCAACAGAGGAGGATCCTCTATCAGGATGGACAGAAGTGTGATAGATGTCATGTGTACAGAATGAACAGAACAGAGTTACACATTCAATGCATATGACAGAACCACGGCAGGAGGCAAGACCAGGTCCAGGTGTAACCAGGATCCACAGAAACCTGTGAGGAGAGAAAGAACAAAGACTGAGGAAGAAGCAAAGTTAGTGATGAGCGTTAATGGGACATCAATTCATACAGAAGGAGATGAAGAAGAGGATACTCAACATTCACTGAAGCTATATAACCTTTTTTATATAACCCCCCCCCCCCCCCCCCCCCCCCCCCCCCACACTAAAGTGCCTCAGTTCCCACCTATTATCAGTTTAACATCCATTATTCCCAGCTTCCTCCTTCTACCAGCATCCTCTTCCTTCTCTGCAGGGATCAGGTGGGAATGATGTCTCTCTCTGCTCCCAGCTCCTTTCCAACAGGAACCGATTCATGAGAACAGGCAGCTAATGAGCTAATGTCTGTTCTCTCATGTTACACCATCAGTATCACCTGTTCACACACACACACACATGGCCAACAGTGGCAGCCAGCAGTGACGGCATCGGGAGACTCATTTGTTATTTGCAGTATTGGGCTACAAATGCATTTAATTGAATGGAATCCATTTAAGAGGGAAATGTTCTACTCTTTACAGTAAGACTTTTATATGACAGCTGTTGTTAGTTACTTTCCAGATTAAGATTTTACATGAAACTTCGAGTATTTTAAGATAATGATCATTTAAGAATGAAGCGGAGATAAGTAATTACAAACTACGATGTTGGAGATTATGAGGAGATGCCGTGTACAGCCAGCAGCTTGACAACGCTTCACAGCAGCGTTAGTCCCGCCCTTAGCCATGATTGGCTGATGCTTTTTTTACCCGCCACGCTGAGTCCATTTATTATTAACTGAGAAACTGAGAAACTGCCCAAAAAGCCATTTTCAAAAATGAAATGCAGATTATTTTTTGGGGGTTGGAAATAAATCTGCAGCATAGATGTGTCCCATTAAAGCACATATTATGAAGTTCACATTCTAAAAGCATGTGTAAGTCTGCAGTTACTCTTTAGGTTTCCAGCGTCGTAGTGTTTGAACCGACCCTCCACACAACTCTTCAGCTGGGCTGCTGCCGGGAAATGTCAACGTCTGCAGCAGCGTTAGTTTCTTTCAAACAATGAAAGAATGACGGACAAAATAAGTTGTGATGTTTCATGATATTTTATTCCAACATGTTATTCTCCTGCATCACGTGTGCGTGCACGTCTTTACTTCCGTAACACAGAACCTGTAACCGTTAGTTTAGCTCATCTTCTTCCTCTAGGACCCAACTATTTGGTGTTTTACATTTTTATTTAAAAACGCTAATTAAAACAGAAACAGAAAACAATGAGAGGAAGCTTTTAGGAACAAATTTATTGACAAAATCATGAGATGTTGGAATGACTGCTATCATTATGGGATGTGTTGCTAACCTCTCTTGACATCATATAACCTTTTAAAAGCTGTATTTGTGTTTTCAGAGATGCATAGAGTTGGGAGGAGAACAATCAGCAATCTACGTTTAAATTCAGGCTAACTGTATATACAGTAGTTCAAACTATCTCAGCCACAACAAATGAAGGCGTCTGTATTAACAATCTAATAATGTCATACAGTGAAATATATCACTTAGGTGTTTTAAGTGCAGTATTTTTTGGGATAATGATGCTTTTACTTCGTAACAGATCTGAGAACTTCAGTAAGAAGGAAACATTGTCTTCACTCTGGTAAAGTTACCGCTTTATGCAAATGTGGTTGAAATGGTTTCCTTTGCATCAACTAGCAGACAGAGTCTGACTGCTGAGCCCCGACAGCACAAACCAGAAACACTTTTGGGTTCAGATGTTTCTCTCCAAAGGATCTTTTATTTACGGAGCAGGTTGCTGAGCTGCAGCAGAATCGTTTGAGTTGAGTTTTACAGAAGCACTCAAGAACACAGAAACATGTCAGAAGCAAACACGCACATCGTACATTTCTCTTCTCTTCACATGCAACACGGGCTACAACGATTACAGAAAGGGGGGTTTGCATGTGATTCATTTTTTTGACTTCAAGTCTTCTCTTTACTCATTCTAGGAATTATCGGTTACATCTCTGGAAATGTTTCTTTTTGTCCTGCTCAAACATGTCTAATTGATTTGCACCGCTTCCTCTCATTAAAGCTGCCAATCAGTGAACACCATGGCTGAGAGAGCTGACACACGTTCAGTTCTCACAGTTCCATGTAGAAACAAACTTTTCTCTCCACTTTGGCTCTTTTACGATGGGACGTCCTGCTCCAAGGGGCCATCCATCTCATATCTCAGCCTGGGCACACAGCCCCACACACAAGCCCTCAAGAGGGAGCTGGAATCAGAGGACAGCTTTGTTTGTACGGCACTGAGCCTATAAACACTCACTGAAGAAGACGTTTTTTTCATTCTCTCTCGCTTTGTTTGGCTGGGGGTGAAAGTTCATCCACAAAAGAAAGGGGGGTCAGATGCATCGATTTGGCCTTATGACATGGGACTGGGGAGACGGGGGCTGGAAAGGTTCAGCCTTTAGTGGAGAATGACCTCTTACTCACTGTTGCAGTTTGGTACTGGGACTCTGGCGATGTTTACTCGAGCAGTGAGGAGACACGGGGGTATCAGCTTACTGGGAGCTAACCAGGCTTCCTATTCAGCCAGCAGTGTCAGTCAATATCTTCCCCTATTCATAAAAAGGTCAGTGGGCAGAGAGGCTGGCTGGTACTGTCTACTGGGATTGATTGTGTGGTAACCCCATTGTCCTGGGATATAGTGTATAGAAGAGGTAAAGTCCTTTTTAATCATTTAAAGGAGTGAGTAGATCAGGTCCCTGCTAGGAGACGACAGTCGGGAGGAGAGAGGACGACAGAGGTGCTACGTACATCCGCGACGGTCAATCTCAGAGGCAAACACTGAATCCATCATATTCAGTGCCCCGTGCAATGATGCTACTGTCCAAGCTTCTGTAGCTGCGTCAAGGCGTCCGTCACATGAAAGAGGGCATGTTTGTATCCCTCAATGATACGGTGGGTAGTCTGAGTCTCCAGCCTGGGGGGGAAGTTACACTTTAAAGGATAATTCTGCTTTATTACAACCTGGGTCTTATTTTTGTACTTTTGGCCATAATTCCCCATAATTATATTGACACTATACTCACCAAAGTCATTGCTGAGAACTAAGAGGGTGGTGACGAAGCAGAAGTCAGACAGAGGAGCCGTGTCAGCAGAAATAATGCTCTAACAGGAGAATAAGGCCCAATGTGTGATAAACAAGGAACTGTGAGGAAATGCATCTTGGGTGACGACCAAAGTTCCTCCAGAGAGATTACAGTCCGTCCAGGCCTGCATGAAGAAACAGATTCATTTTTTAGTGAAATATTCAGTGTAAGTAGCGCAGTCATCAGACTAGCACGGCCAAAAGAGTTCAAAATAACATGACATGATAGAATATAGAATATAGTAATAATGATAATAGTATAGCTATCAGTAAAGTTCTTCTTTAACTTTATTGTGTGTTTTGTGTGGAGAGAGTTTGTAACGATGACTGTATATATTAAATGATTTAAGATTTATTTACACAATATTATCATATGTGTGTTATCAACAGGATAATATGAATACTTTATTTTTAAAGTGGCATTCCTCATTTCAAGATATATATTTATTTCAATATAGATTGTGTTTGTGAAAATGTTGAGGAAGTTCCCTGAGACTCGTCATCACGAACACAAAGTCATATGAACCCTGATACAGGTTGGCTGAGGTTAAAAACAGTCACAAACCAGTTGTGTAACTAATAAACGCTTTTTATCAAAACTTCACACATTCCTCCTCGTCGACGCGTGATTGCCTGAAACTTGATCTTTGGAACGAATAAAGAAGAAATGTAAGTTTGTGTCAGAGAGCAGGGCGAGCGGCACTAAATAAAGTCTGTCTGTGTGTAGATCAGTGTGTGTTTGCATCTTGTGTGCATGCGATTGTTGTTTCACAGACGGCGCCGGACACACAGCTGGCTGTGCTCTGATGTGGAACACATACATTTTGCATTTAATCTGATTGTGTTGTGTGTTAGTGTGAGTATGAATCAAAGGGAGAGGCTTAGACTCTGACCCTGCGGTGTGAAACGTAACCTGACAGGACAGCTGGGAGGCTATATTACCACAGAGTCACCCGTGTGTCTGTTTGTGTGTGTGAAAGCTCCTCTCTGAGCCGGACTCCTGATGCTGAGCCCCCGGTCACCACGGGGCCTTTTCAGTGCAGCAGCCTCATAAAAACAACGTTCACTAACACATCGGCTCATAACAGGACCTCAGAGCTGCTTCATGCAGAGTGGGAAAGTACGAGCACAGGACTTCTCATCAGTTAGGGTCACATTGGCACAAACCCCCCCCCCCCCCATACACACACACACACACACACACCAGCAGACATATTAAATGATGTGTGTTAGGGGATTATCTAGTAGAGGCTGCCCTCCAGTGGACACATGAACATGTGTTTCTGACACTCTTTCTCCTTCTTTAACTGCTAACCAGACATACTTCATGTTACCTTATTCACTTTACTTATTCTGGACAATGTGCATCAACTGGCATCTTTATGATGTAAAATTTAGAATTTTGGTTCATTTCAACTGCAGTTGAGAGCTTGAAAAGGAAGAGTAACTTTAGACCAAAGGTTCCCAACTTTAAACTTTAAAACTTTAGAATATAGAAAAGTTAACTTGCAAACACATGTCAAAGGTTGTTTTATTTGTTTGTTTTTTTGCATTTAAAGAATATAATCAGAAACAAGGTAAAACATGGCAGCAGCAATTTTTGAATTGATATTTATTTTTGTCATTTATTTTATGCCTGATGAGGTAAAACTATTGGGTCTTGTTGTAGATCACTAACTTCTTGACGTCCTGTAACCTCACAGCTTGTGACCCTGTATGGGATCTTTACTCGTTGTCTTACACTAGTGGACAGAAGTACTTCATGCTGACAGTAGTATACATATACTGTATGTATATATACATGCTTTAGGACATTTCATGTATTTGTCTTTAGACTGCTTGCTGGTATACTTAAAGGTCCTCAGTAAATATCACATAAATAGATGTGTATGTGTGGACAATAAATTCTCACCCCAATGTGTCAAATACTGCAGTTTTGTCATGGCGCTCTGCTGCTATGATACACTACGCACCCTTCTAGCATCAGTTTGTGACGTGTCAGGCGTGTCAGTATATGCTTGTTACATACATGGTGTCTTTTCACAATAGTCTTCTGTCTTCACAGGAAGCGGTACATCCTCATTGGGACACGATCATAGTGGATCGTTGTCCCTCGTCACTGGCTTTACTGGCTTTGGGTTCTGGAGAACTGTTCCCTGGTGTCTTCTCTTTGATGACCTTTAGAGGAGCCCCACCTCAGAATATTAACTCCTGTGGTGACCTGACTGGAACGGAAATCAAACGGAAATGCTTAATTATTGTTGACTCTTGTCTGATATCCAGCCTGACCCTGGTCCCTCGGTCACATGTTACACACTGGAGGACGTTAAGAATATACCCGGGGAGCAAAATATACATAAACACTCGCAGTCTGAATCAGAATCAGAATCAGAACCGTTTATTGCCAATGTTTCACATACAAGGAATATGTCATGGTGGGTTGTGCATAACATTAAAGAATAACATTAAACAATCAACAACAATCAACACAGTGCAAGAAATAGAAACATATTAAAATTTACAATAGAATATAAAAGAATATAAAATAAAGTGCACAACAAACAGATAACAGTACTTTAATTAAACACGTGTACTGTAAGTGTAATGTAAAAGTGTCAAGTGTGTGTAAATATGAAGGGATGTGCAGCGGAGTGACCGGTAGGAGGTAGTCCTGGGGAGGACAGAGTCAGTGGGGGACCCGGTCTCTGTTCATGAGCCCGACTGCCGACGGGAAGAAACTGTTCGTGTGGCGTGAGGTCTTGGTCCTGATGGAGGTCTTGGTCCTGATGGAGGTCTTCTGATGGACCTCAGCCTCCTACCAGATGGAGGGACAAGAACAGTTTGTGTCCAGGGTGAGAGGGGTCGGCTACAATCCTTCTTGCTCGCTTCAGGGTCCTTGAAGCGAACAAGTCCTGGAGGGACGGCAGATTGCAGCCAATCACCCTCTCAGCTTCCTATAATGGATATAAAGCAAATGTGGATATGTTGACTAGAGCTGATTCAATTGCTGTTCATGAGACTGAATGAGGAGCAATTGGTGGCTTCAATACTTGTCGTTCCAACCGCCCCAGGAGAGGTGATGGTGATTTATGTTAATTCCAGTCAATGTATTTAGCTTGACACAAGTCATTAAAAGCCCCAAACGTCAACTCCAGAACTCTAGACAAATCATCGCTTATCGATCTCTTAATTACCAATATGCCGCATAAATACTCTGCTACAGGGCTCTTTGCTGATGACCCAAGCAATCACTGTGTGGTTGGTGCCATTAGAGACTTCAATACCAAGCCTTGCATTGTTCAGAAAATATATCAAAAGCATTTTAATCAGCAAGCCTTCCGATGGTATTTTGGTGATTTTGATCTTGCTTGGATATATTTGTAACCTATTCTCCGGTTGAGGATGAAGGGAGAGCCCCTGGTTCACTTCTGAGCAGGCAGCCACTTAGAAAAGAACCAGCTTTGTGCCAACATGGTGAAGTTGAGGCTTACTGGCTACACTTTCGTCAACTGCATAGTTGCTGCACTGCTTCCATTAAAAAAGACAGAAGCGTTTGTATTGTATCACCACAGACCGTCTAAATGACCATAAAGTCTCTCTCTGCCAACTGTTGCTCTTCAGAGCTGCATCCTAATATTGTTGTTCACTCCATGTGTAAAAAATCTGAGATTCTTAATTGTTTGAATAAACATTTATGTTTGGCACTTTATCTGCTTGCAAATCACTGACCTCCTCCTCTGCTGCCATCATGCCTCCAACAGCCAAACATTGTCCTTCACCAACGTCTCTGTTTGGGACATTTATAAGGTTAAAGGATCTAGACCCTGGATAATCCACAGGCCCTGATAACCTCCTACTTTACCTCTAATGCCTGGATGCAAACATTGAAGTTGAACAAGTGCCACCATTTTTCATCTCTCTAGAGAAAACCCTGTAATTCCTGGAATGTCCCCACGGTGCCGACTAACTATGGACCCATTTACCATTTTAGTTCAATCAGGAGAGACAATTCCGATGAAGAAAAGATAATTGTTTATTATTAACAGATGATACCCCACAGCCTAATATTTCCCCCAAAAGAATGTTTACTTACCGAGCAGGAAGGAATCGGTCACAAATGATCGATGATGGCATCCGCTGCGAAGAGATGTGGAATAACAAGGAGCATGACAGAAACGTGAGGTTAAGAGAATCAATGATTTATCGTGAATGAGTAGAAAGGAACAAAAGCACTGCACTGACCAGAGCAGCACTGACCAGGTCAGCACTGACCAGAGCAGCAATGACCAGGTCAGCACTGACCAGAGCATCTAAGAGCTTAGCCAGCAATGGCTTGAGGACAGCAATGTACAGGCTTTAGCCAGCAGTGGCTGATGGTCAGTAGTGGCCTGAATAGCAACAGTTGGAGCTTAGACTACGTGATTAGTGAACTGGAATAACAGGCATGACATCTTATAGATTCGGCTCAGCAGCAAGTCTCCATCACCTGCACTTTAAATGAATCACACATTACCCATAAAGCATTGAGTGGATTTAACCAAAAGAGGTCAGCAGTGACCTGAGAATGAGCAATGCGATGGATCTGACACCACTTTGATATACGATGTGTCAGATATCTTAAACGTAGGAGATTATATCAAATGTGGAGTAGAGGGAACCAGAGTTTGAGATCACTGACCGTGATATCCTTCAAAAGCCCACGATGGACACGGCTCGTGAGAACACACCGCTACACAGTGGAAGAGAGTTGCCGTCGTGCCGACTGAGCATGCTTTTTGTGGGTTGTGATGAGGTCAGCAATGACCAGGGCACGTTGCTTGAATGAGGCCGGAGTGATCCTGCTTACACAATAAAACCTCTCAGTGTACTCAAGTTAAAAGTCCCAAACAGCTGTACTTGTAGTTCTGTAACATAAGTGCCTCAGGATGGAGACGGCTACATTAAGGTACGGATGAGAACCATGCAAGTTGTTCATTTTCACAAATTTTAAAATGTGAGGGTGTTCGGCCCTGAGGCCTGCATGGACAGTTTGCTGGATTTAGCCGGAGACTGCGTGGTGCCGATCAGGTTGTTACCTGCACAGAGTGACCCGGAATAACCGGTGACATTCCCAGCAGGGAAACGAGAGGAAGATGTCTTCTCTTCTGCTGATGAACTGGACGTTGGCTTGCTCCTAAAAACGAGACTGGAAAAAGGTAATGTGGACGTAATGAAAACACACACCGGGTGATGGAGAGTGTGTGTAACAGCAGCATGAACGTAGGTAGAGAGACAATCTAAAAGGAGGCAGCAGCAAGATGATAGGCTAACAATGTCATTGTTTCATTGTGCTATTGGATAGAAGAGACCAGCTGATCAGAACAGCTGATATCATGATTAACAGCCTAGAGCAATGCAATTATGAGTGGCCATGCCTGAGGAGTGAAAGGCAGATGTTTGGTTTAATTACAGCTACTTTGAAGGACTGCGGTCCACCCCACACTACATTCTAGTCTGTCTACAAAACAGCATCCTCAGCCTCTGTAGAACAAATGTGCTTTGTTTTCTCCTTGGAGGCAGGTCCTCTACTCACAGCTGTTGGCCCCCTGATCAAAGTAGACTCGGGCCTGAGCACTGTCAGTCCCAGTGTTCAGTGGCGCCATTCTGTTTGGGATTATCACACCTGTGGTTCAGGGATTAATCCCAGCAGAGACATAGGAACCAGGGACCAGGGGGCTCTGAAGGTCCAGTGTAGATAGGGAGGAGGGGCGTAGTGTGTAGTGCATCCCAGGACTTTGCCCACATGAACCCAATAGGTGCCTTTTTTTTCCACATTATCTTTATCGGTTTTACAACACACACAAAAATGCAACAATTTACAAAAAAATGTAATCATAAAGATGCCAGATCAGCCCAACCTCCCCCCCCCCCCACCACAGACACCATCCTACACAGATCCAAAGCACCCACCCGCCCCTTTAGGTCAAACCACTGATCTCCTCAGAGCACGTACCCATTCAAAGAAGAAGCAATAGCCTGATTAAAAACAAGATATATGAAGAAAACTCAAATACAAAAAGTAAGATAGATAATAGCCTTTGTTTATCAATTTAGTTGTAAGAGCGGGATAAAAAGAAAGAAACACAATCAAATTGTAAACTATGAAAAAGAGATGTAGTCAAATATGACGTTTGGATTCAGTCCTCATTTGAATATTAAGGGGGAACTACTTTGTCTCCAGAAATGTTAGAAAACCATCCCAGATATGTTAGACTCTCCAGGCTTTCCTTTCAGGTTTTACAATATTATTCATTTGGTAAACTTGACGTTAATTCATTCGTGCATATAGCACATGAGTGGCTGTTTATCTCTCATGGCTCTACATCTGTCGGCTGTGATGAGGACTTTTCCACTAAATTTGAGTGTCTGTGCTGACTTTTCTCACACATGTATAGCCCAGTGAGATTACCCTTGGTTCTGTGACCACGGTTATTCCTGTGATGTCATTAAGCACATTGAGTACAGAGATCCAATGAGAATTTAGATATGAGCAGGACCAGAACATATGCATCAGCGTACCTTTACATCCAGCGCACAACTGGGAATACTGAGCATTTATTCTGTGCAGCCTATCAAGGGTATAATATATTCTATGAATGAGATTATATTGTGCAATGTTATGTTTAGTGTTAAAAGAGAAATACTGACCAATACACAGTCCCATTCCACCGCTTCAAAATTACACTCAAGGTCTTCCTCTCATTTGCGTTTCACACCTTACTCTTCCTCCCCATCATATGAAAGATAAGTGAGTAAAGATATAGGATATAAACCCTTTACCCCGTTTTGTCATGCACCAGTTTATTCTAGAGGCAATTCTTCTAATAATTGTAGATGTCCATCTTGTTTTAAGATGACAAAGGGCCGAACCTGGAGGTGATTTAAACAGTGAGTATTGGTTCGCCCACACTGAGAGGAGAGCTCTTCACAGGTTTTAAGGGATCCACCTTTAAACACATTCCCAACAATTATGATATCTGTTGTAAACCATATTTGGGATACTGTTTGGACCTCACCACCAGGTCGCAGCAGAGTAATTAGCATCAACACTTCAAACCTGTGGTTTGCAAGCTGTGGATCCACATTAACCGGTAACCAACAGTTTTCTTGATCACAACAAGCAATTAGAGCCACTGGGTGTTGCTGTTTATTAGAAAGTAAAATGAGCAGAGAAGAACCCCGTAGGCCAGTAGCTGAAGCTCCTTAATAACCTTCATAGCTACACTGCTAACTCCTGCGATGCAAAACTAGAAGAGTGAGTGACCTATATCAATCCCCCGACCGGGAAGCCACAACGCACTGTCCCCGATGTGCTTGGTGAAGTAATTCTCCTTTACCATCGCAAAACCCATTTACAAGCTGCAGAGAGTCAGGAGCAGTTCAGCTGCAGAAGAGTTATCAAGCTATGCAGCAGAACAGCACCGAGGCCAGGTAAGTATGGCAGTCCCCAGGTTTGCTCGAGTGTCTGACCTCAAAATACCTATGTGCAGACCAAATTAATAACTGCTTTCTTCCCAGTGGCCGTCCGCTTATGTTTTCCTGTTGATGGTGTGGTTTTCTTCATGGGAAACAATATAGCAGGAGGTAAAGTGTTCCCTGCCCCTGACGTTCTGGATGTCCCCATATCTGATTCTACGCCTAATCTGGCTCAGAGCAATGTGTTGGCAGTAGTGTCTGAGGACAGGTCTCTCCCTGTTAGTCAGTCGGTGAACGGCACCTTAAAGTTATGTATGATATATGATGTGAGTTGGTTGTGGCCAAACGGGTGTTTGGTTTTATGGGAGGGGGTGTTACGTGTCCTGTGGTCTCCCTCTGCCCACCCTCAGTGTCCTCTCAGGTGTCGCCCTTTCCCTGGATGCCAGCTGCAGCGGGTGATTGAACGCGGCTGCGCTCCATCACAAATCAGTGCCACGGGGTTGAAACTCTATACGGACCGCCTCGTGGGCCGACTAGCAGCGGTGGAGCTGTGTGTAGAGATCTGTGTGTGTGTATGTGTGTGTGTAGGTTGTCTACTGTTAACTAGTGTCGCTTTCTTTTTGTAAGAAAGTAGTTTTCAGTTGTTTCCTTGCGAGCATTTAATCTTTAATCTAAAGAAAGATCTTTTGTTAACTCATCCGTTGCTCATGATTCATTTGATATTGTTACTCCCCTCATCCTTAGACACTAAAGGGGAACGTAACACCTGTAGTAAAGGATTATGTTCTCATAGTCGGAATGAAACGGACCAGGTGTTTTACCCTTCTTCTAGAAATCAAATATGTTTGTTTAAATGAAGGAATTACATAAAACCTTTGTGAAAGACCACGTTATATTTGTCTAATACCACAAGATACGTAATTTTAAATTGAAAAATGACGAAAATCCTCCTTAAAAATAAAGCACTTTATTCATCGACTGACGTTGAAATATACATTGGTACACAATGCAGACATTGGCGGAGCCATAACTTGTATGTAAACTGTACAGATCATGTGCTCCATCAGTAGACTGAAGTTGTGTTAGATGCTGATGGAGCTCTCAGGTCAGAGGTCATGCTGACTCGTCTCCTCTGATGGTTTCTCATACTGTGAGGAGAGTCTGCTGGGTTCAGGAACATCAGGTCACTCAGACCTCCTGTAAAACATGGCAGATTCACTGTCATGTAAGAACATCGAGGTGTGTGACAGGAGGAAAGTTATAGTTTACTACAACATCATCATCCATGTGGAGTTATGGCAACAGCTACAAACAGTGCAAAAATAATAAATACATTTTGTCAAGAAGAAGAAATTAATTACACAGAACATTTAACTATGTTAACTAGGAGACTCGGTGAGACCGACGGCTGCTGACAGAAACTCAATATGTATGTTACACTGGAACTGCTCCAGTGTGTCTGTGAATCATAAGACAGGGTTAGTACATGTTTACGTATTATTTAGCCTGAGACAACATGAAACTGAAACAAGTATTCACGATGTAAAGTCTTTAAATCGTCTCTGTGGTCGGGAAGCACTAACAAGACGTTTACAGACTTTATTAATAATTTCTCCTCCGCTCTGATCAGCAGCTGTCTCCTCCCAGCTCCCCCGCTCACTCGTTACGTTAATCATGATATAAATGAGGTTATCTTAGCCGGTGTCTCTTTCAAAGGAGCAGAGCGCTCCCGTACCACTGCCCTCAGCAAGTTACTGGTGCTAACCAATCAAAGCTAACTTTACACAACCAAGCAAAGGAATAACTGTTTTTTTAAATTCCATACAGTTTGACTATTTATTTTGCGTATCCGATGTAGATGTATATTTCATTGGTTGTATGAATATCAATTCATCAAAATCCAGGCTGAACACTGTTGTATACTCATTGTTTTTCTTTAGTTTTCTTGACTGTTATACTATAATGTGTGTTATATCTAAGACGGCCAGCAGATGTCACCATCTCACCACTAGGACGGTTGTCTGTGCATTGTTTTCACGCTTCCTTATCAAGTTTCTCAGAAGAAGAACTACAGACCTTTACCCCTCCTCTTCTCCTCCTACCCACAAGGCTGGATAGGCTGGATCTTATCTTCACTAGACACTGTTCTACTGCTAACCTCGTCACTCCCCTCCAGCTCTCTGACCACTATTTCATGTCTTACTCCCTCTCCTCTCCCCCATACTTCCTCCACCTACCCACATGGTTTCTACCCGTAGTCATCTCCGCTCCCTCTCCCCGGCTTCCCTCTTCTGTTACCTCTGCTCTCCCTGACCCTGAATCCTTCTCTCTCCTATCCCCTGATACTGCTACTGACCTTCTCCTCTCCACCCTTTCCTCTTCTTTGGACAACCTCTGTCCCTTCACCTCCAGGCCTGCACAGCCAACCCCACCTGCCCCATGGCTGTCGGACTCAGTGCGTACTGATAGACGGAGCCTAAGAGAGGCTGAGCGTAAATGGAGAAAAGGTAAACTCCCGGAGGACCTTCTTAACTTCCAAGCTCTTCTTTCCGCTTGTTCCTCCTCTCTATCTACTGCTAAAGCTAAACGATATCGGGTCCTCCTTCTCTCACCCCCCCTCTCCCTGTCCACCCTCTCCCTCTCTCCATCTCCAGCTCTTCCCCCTCAGCTCTCCCTCCCTCTCCATTCCCCATCTTACCCTATCTTGCTCCCCTCTCCCCTAACGAGGTCCTAAACCTTGTTACATCTAACCGCCCCACCACGTGCTCCCTTGACCCGATCCCCTTCCCTCTTCTTCAGTCTATTGTGACTGAACTCCTCCCTTTCCTCACCCACCTCATCAACACATCTCTTGTCTCAGGATGCTTTCACACGGCTTTCAAGACTGCCAGTCACCAGAGTCAGCCCCCCCCCCCCCCCCCCTTCTGAAGAAACCATCACTTGACTCCTCTGAGAACTTCAGACCGGTTTCTCTTCTACCCTTTCTATCCAAAAGACTTGAATGTGCTGTCTTCAACCAACTGTCTTCCTATCTCCACCAGAACAGCCTCTTGGACCCCCACCAGTCCGGTTTCAAGATGGGTCACTCTACTGAGACAGCCCTCCTTGCGGTGACAGAGTCGCTTCACGCCGTGAGAGCTAACTCTCTCTCTCCTCTGTCCTGGTTCTCCTGGACCTGATTCTCCTGGACCTGTCTGCGGCGTTTGACACTGTGAACCACCAGATCCTCCTCTCCACCCTCGAGGGGATGGGCATCTCAGGCTCTGCACTCTCCCTGTTTGCATCCTACCTGACAGGTCAATCCTACCAGGTGACATGGAGGGGGGCCGTGTCGGAACCACGCATGCTGACTACGGGGGTTCCACAAGGTTCAGTTCTGGGGCCCCTTCTCTTCTTGCTCTACCCAACATCTCTGGGTTCTGTTATTCGCTCGCATGACTTCTCTTACCATCGTTATGCCGATGGCACCCAGCTGGTCTTGTCATGGTTAAGTACTTTGGCTCTGAACTCAGTACACCTTCATTGTTTGTGCTCAAATGTATCTTGCTGTTGGATAATGGAAATATTATATTCTTATCATAGTTTATATTCTTATAAGTAGAACTGTTTTGTAACTTGTTTTCCTGCAAACTATCATAAGCTTTCATCATGTAACTTGTGATCCATGCAGCTGACTGCCTGCACACATGTCTTCTTCGTGTTGGATAACAAGTCCCTGCTGTATGTTGACCTGTTCTATGCCTTAAGGATAAAACGTATGCATCAGTGTGTCTGTTGTTACACAGATAAAGCTCTTCTTCTACTTCTTTAACAGCCCAGCCTGCACGGCCTGCAAAGGATGAAACAGGATGTTCCAGTACACAGGCCCCCACCTTTGATCACTCTCTTTATAACTCTGTACGGATTTTAATCTGCAGTGCACACTTCTACAGACTCTGAGTGACTCTGTGTAACTCAGCCTCTTCTCTGGCCGGAGAATAAATACTTTTAAAAGACAAGTTCTGTTTGACAATATTCTTCATTTCAGCCTAAGAAGACTCAACAGCGGGTAAAATAATGTTTCCACCACAAGTACCACCTCATTGTTTTTTTGCATTCACTTAAACGGTGAACAGGCAGTGCAGACAAACAACTGGAACTACTTATAGGTGTCCATTATCAGGACACCTATAAGTGTCCTGATAATCTGGGTGATACTCCAGAATGGAGTATCACCCAGACCCCGGTATAAGGGGCAGATTGAAGTATCTAACTCAAGCTTCAGGGTCCTGTTTGTTTCTTTGATTGAGAATGTTGTTATTGGCAAAGGAAGTACTTTGATCCTTGACTTCCTAAAAGTATTAATTCCACAGTGTGAAACTCTCTAAAAAGTAAAATTCCTGTATTTAAGTACTATCAACTAAATGTACTTACATTAATTTAAGGTTTTATCAAGGTGGAGATTATTTCAGCTACTCTGTATACTGTGGAATATAACATCTATATGCATCACATTTCACTTGTTGATCATATATTCCTTGTGTAACCTGTAAGTAACCTGTCACAGGCTGTCTGATAAATGTATAGAATAACAAGAACAATGTTTCCTCTGATATAGAAAGGAATCTGCATAAAATGACCAAGGAGCTAATAAACTGCAATTAAGCATAATTTTCTGATTGCCACCACTAGTTACTGTAGAACAAGAAGTTATATGTACACAGTATATTGAATGCTACTTTATATTTCCAAGATCGTAGGCACATTCACAAAGATGAAAGGAGCCTTTGAGGGCATTCTGTTGGTTGTCCCAGGATATCTATGAGTGAGAAAAGTAACATAATTGTATATGTTTTATATTCAAACACTATAACTAAACTATAGCCTTCCCTTGCCGAATGGTAAAGTCCGACCCCCGTGTCTTTACATTTTGTTTTGGGCACATTAGGTGTTGTTGGCCGTTTATTAGTCTGTATGTTTGTCTGTCTATATTAAATCTCTCTACTTGTTTTTATAACCTTGTTTTCGCTTCAGGTTATTATACTGCTTTAGTAAGCTGGTCATTGATGAGGTCATGGGACAACGATAATGTTGGTAATGGTTCGAAAAAACAGAAGTGATTAGACAATCAGACATCAAACTTTATTGGAAGAGAAACAAAAGTAAAGAATAAAACTATTACCCAAACTGCCTGTTGTCTGCAGACGACTTCCTGGTTCAACCGCACACACAGTGTTTCTCACTCATCTCTACATTTTCCGTTTCACAGAGTGTGTGGTCGACAAAATAAATTCTGAGAAGTAGGAGAAGCTCAAAACTATTTCCAAGAACTACAGAAGAATTAGTACGAGCACTTCCAAATAACTTTGTATAACTGGAGCCACAGTGTTGGTGAGTGTGTGTGTGTGTGTGTGTGTGTGTGTGTGTGAGTGTGTGTGTGTGTGTGTGGCAACCTTCAGTACTAACATATGCTGTCTGTGACGGAAACAGAAACCCCCTCAATCGTCTTAACATGACTACTGATTATGATATTTAAAAAATCCCATCAACGAAAGTGAAGCTCTGGATCCTGCCAACAGATTAACTGTAAGTGGTGCACAGGTTATGGTGATATTTCCTTACCTCAGGGAAGGTAAGAAAGGTTGCATCCCTGTTTTCACATGACAGGGGTTAATGCTCAATTGGCTCTTTGCTAAGTCCCGCCCCTCTCGGTTACTGTTGCTGTCAGGCTACATGGCCGGTCAAAAATGACATTTTCTAGAATATTGGTGAGAGATAAACCAAAAGAAATAATTGCAAATTTCTGGAATAGTAGTTCTAAAATATCTGAAATAATAATACATATACAGGAACAATATGTTTTTGCACAGATATTGCATCAATATATTGTTATATTTGATGCTAATGTTTAGTTGTGACTAGCTATAGTTTTCATTATCCAGCGTTAAGGTTTTAGCATCGCTAGCTACACTAAATAATCCCACTTTTCATTAGATTAAAGTGCTGCAGGATAGTGTTTGCGCAATGTGGGCTTGATGCTGCACCACTGGCACAAACCAATAATAAAGGCTGTGCCCACACGGTGGTGGTGGTCGGGAAGACAAGACACGATCGCAAGCATTTGAAGATTACGAAGAACGTTGTACTTGGAATGTTGATTTCGGAACGTTTTCTGAACATTGTTTGTCTTACGTTTTCATAAATTTGCTTTCCTAATAATGTTCTTCTAATGTTCTGGGAGCATCGTATCCAGAACGTTAGGAATACGATGTTCTGGGAACGCTGTTTAACTTTATATCCCGAAACTTTTTCCTTACATTTTTGGAATGTTGTTTTTACGTTCTTGAGACGTTTTTTGTAAATTGTACCTACATGTATATACCATTGTAAAAAAGTTTAAGTTTTTGTCCAAAAAAAAAAAGAATTGGGACTATTGGTGTTTCGGAATAATGAGCTGTCGGAAGAATGGTCAGTCCATGATCCCATTTATATTCATGTGTTTTTATCATTTGCTAAGGGCTGATGAGTGTCCAGTCAACAGACCTGGTAAGATAATATAATAGTATAATATATATATATATATATATATATATATATATATATATAATAGTAATATATTATTAAAGTATAATACTAAAAACAAAAAAATAGACTTAGACAATGGAATTAAATGTGGTTACTGATTGTTGGGACTGACAAATAGTTTGAAAAGCAGAACCTCGGTAGAATACAGTATATTTATGTAAATAAAGACGCTCCTACAAACGAAATGTGGTTATGGAAACACTATTAACATCCTCTATTGGTCTCGTAACATCTGCACTACATATCATGTTTTTATATTCAGCTGATGACGGTAGTGTCGTCTGCTGACTTGTTGGGTTTTCCTCACATCTTCTGTGGATCCTGTCATTGGCCGCTGACTCCTGGTTGAGGAGATCAAAGCGGGCATAAAGGATGATCAGGGCCCGCTGGCTTCTGTAGCCTCAGACATTCTGGATCTCCTGCCTCATATCTTTACTGCAACGTTACGTAATACGTTTGTAGGAACCGGCGTCATATTATTACCTCGTTCTTCCCAGAAAAAAATATAGTCTGACTTACAGTGGGTACGGAAAGTATTCAGACCCCTTTAATTTTTTACTCTTTGTTTCATTGCAGCCATTTGCTAAAATCAAAAAAGTTCATTTTATTTCTCATTAATGTACACTCAGCACCCCATCTTGACAGAAAAAAACAGAAATGTAGAAACTTTTGCAAATTTATTAAAAAAGAAAAACTGAAATATCACATGGTCATAAGTATTCAGACCCTTTGCTGTGACACTCATATTTAACTCGCATGCTGTCCATTTCTTCTGATCCTCCTTGAGATGGTTCTACTCCTTCATTGGAGTCCAGCTGTGTTTAATTAAACTGATTGGACTTGATTAGGAAAGGCACACACCTGTCTATATAAGACCTTACAGCTCACAGTGCATGTCAGAGCAAATGAGAATCATGAGGTCGAAGGAACTGCCCAAGGAGCTCAGAGACAGAATTGTGGCAAGGCACAGATCTGGCCAAGGTTACAAAAGAATTTCTGCAGCACTCAAGGTTCCTAAGAGCACAGTGGCCTCCATAATCCTTAAATGGAAGAAGTTTGGGACGACCAGAACTCTTCCTAGACCTGGCCGTCCAGCCAAACTGAGCAATCGTGGAAGAAGAGCCTTGGTGAGAGAGGTAAAGAAGAACCCAAAGATCACTGTGGCTGAGCTCCAGAGATGCAGTAGGGAGATGGGAGAAAGTTCCACAAAGTCAACTATCACTGCAGCCCTCCACCAGTCGGGGCTTTATGGCAGAGTGGCCCGACGGAAGCCTCTCCTCAGTGCAAGACATATGAAAGCCCGCATAGAGTTTGCCAAAAAACACATGAAGGACTCCCAGACTATGAGAAATAAGATTCTCTGGTCTGATGAGACCAAGATTGAACTTTTTGGCGTTAATTCTAAGCGGTATGTGTGGAGAAAACCAGGCACTGCTCATCACCTGCCGAATACAATCCCAACAGTGAAACATGGTGGTGGCAGCATCATGCTATGGGGGTGTTTTTCAGCTGCAGGGACAGGACAACTGGTTGCAATTGAAGGAAAGATGAATGCGGCCAAGTACAGAGATATCCTGGAAGAAAACCTCTTCCAGAGTGCTCTGGACCTCAGACTGGGCCGAAGGTTCACCTTCCAACAAGACAATGACCCTAAGCACACAGCTAAAATAACAAAGGAGTGGCTTCGGAACAACTCTGTGACCATTCTTGACTGGCCCAGCCAGAGCCCTGACCTAAACCCAATTGAGCATCTCTGGAGAGACCTGAAAATGGCTGTCCACCAACGTTCACCATCCAACCTGACGGAACTGGAGAGGATCTGCAAGGAAGAATGGCAGAGGATCCCCAAATCCAGGTGTGAAAAACGTTGCATCATTCCCAAGAAGACTCATGGCTGTACTAGCTCAAAAGGGTGCTTCTACTCAATACTGAGCAAAGGGTCTGAATACTTATGACCATGTGATATTTCAGTTTTTCTTTTTTAATAAATTTGCAAAGATTTCTACATTTCTGTTTTTTCTGTCAAGATGGGGTGCTGAGTGTACATTAATGAGAAATACAATGAACTTTTTTGATTTTAGCAAATGGCTGCAATGAAACAAAGAGTGTAAAATTTAAAGGGGTCTGAATACTTTCCGTACCCACTGTATATTATGTTAATATGTCAGTAAGTCACCAGCTGCCCGCATCCACCCAGCGCCATGGTTCTGGGAGTACTAGGTGTTCTGGTGTCTTGTCTGTCCTCGCCAACACAGGAACCCAACAGGAAGTGATCTCACTGCCTTAGAGAAACAAGAGCCAGTTCTCCACCTGCGCTGCTCACCCTCTCTTTGGGATCTGGTGGTTACATTTCTTTGTTCAGTTTCAGTTCAACAACAGCTGTTGTGGTGCAAATCTGAACAGGCTCTGCAATATGAGCGTAGCTCACAACTCCAAACGTCCTCAACAGACAACATGCTGCTCTGTCAAGTATGGAACACACATCAAGCTGTACACTTTATTGGACATGTTGTCTTTTCTCCTGCATAACCTAGCTTTAGTATCAACACTTGCTATATACATTAACTAATAACCTTCTCTTTGTGTTTCCTGTAATGTAACATGGTCTGCTTTACGTTTCCCTCAAAACAATATTTGCTGCTGTAAATGAGTTGTATATAATCATAGTTTCTGTGAGACAGGATTGTGTTGGTTCACGTGTGCACACAAGTCTTAAACTTGTGAGCATTCTTTGACTAATTTAATGCATTTTCATCGATTGTTCATTCAGAACAAAATTCCGCTCAGAGACAGTTTACAGTAAATGTTCCACCAACATCCCTCAGCTCTGATCATCTGACGGTCAAATCTTTAAGTCATAAGGCCTCAAAGTCAAAGACACAACCATGTACACATGTTCATCATTCTCATTTATTTTACACAAAGCCAGTAGTCCCGTCATGTCTCTACAACATCACACAATCATTGATCTTATGTTGATGCTCTGTGACTTTGCAAGCATAAAAAATATGTATTTTACTGAGTCTGCTGTGAACAGTAAGCAAGAATAACTGTTCACCTCGGTCAACCTTTGTCCTTTAAATCCGCCAAAAGATCTTAGAGAAGAATAGACGTCCTTCACAAACCTTGCTCCGCCCATCTTTGAATCACACCTTCATTTTGATTTCCACTACACACCTGTAACATTTCATGACTGCATCTTACAAATTGCGGTGACAAAATCTGTCCACAGACAGAAATGTAAACACCTGGCAAAGTACCCAGAAGCTCTGCTGTGGTAATTCCCCAGGACCACATTGTGCCACGATGACGCACACACATCCTCACAAGGCTGTAGAGGCTGGTAGTTCATCACACCCAAGCTCACTGTCACTGTGAACACTGCTGTTCAGTCTGCAAATACACACACGCAACTCACAACAACTGAAAATTGAAATCTGGTTCATGATCCTGTCTGACAGGAAGCAGCACGTCAAGCTGGGAAAGCACAGCTCAGCCTCTCGGACCATCAGCACCGGTTCCCCCCAAGGCTGCGTTCTTTCCCCTCTGCTCTTCTCGCTGTACACCAACAGCTGCCCCTCCAGTCACCAGTCCGTCAAGCTCCTGAAGTTCGCGGATGACACCACCCTCATTGGACTCATCTCTGGTGGGGATGAGTCCGCTTACAGGTGGGAGACTGACCATCTGGTGACCTGGTGCGGTCTGAGCAACCTAGAGCTCAACGCTCTAAAGACAGTGGAGATGGTTGTGGATTTCCGGAAGAATGCAGCCCCACCAGCCCCTATCACCCTGTGTGACTCCCCCGTCGACGCTGTGGAGTCCTTCCTCTTCCTGGGCTCCATCATATCCCAGGACCTCAAGTGGGAGCTGAACATCAGCTCCATCACAAAGAAGGCTCAGCAGAGGATGTACTTCCTGAGGGAGCTGAAGAAGTTCAACCTGCCAAAGACAATGATGGTGCACTTCTACACTGCCATCATTGAGTCCATCCTCTGCTCCTCCATCACAGTCTGGTATGCTGCAGCCACAGCCAAGGACAAGGGCAGACTGCAACGCATCATTCGCTCTTCCGAGAGGGTGATTGGCTGCAATCTGCCGTCCCTCCAGGACATGTTCACTTTAAGAACCCTGAAGCGAGCAAGAAGGATCCTAGCCGACCCCTCTCACCCTGGACACAAACTGTTTGTGCCCCTTCCATCTGGCAGGAGGCTGAGGTCCATCAGGACCAAGACCTCACGACACATGAACAGTTTCTTCCCTTCGGCAGTCGGGCTCATTAACAGAGCCTGGGACCCCCACTGACTCTGTCATCCCCAGGACAAATTCCTACCGGTCACTCCCCTGCACATCCCTTCTATTACACTCAGTGGTGGGCCGTGTATTTTATACCTGGGCCTTCACTGCTGTCCTGCAGCTGAAATACCACATTATAACCACATGGTGGCGCCACATCGATTATTCATTTTTAAGGCTGTTTACTATATACGTATTCGTATTAAATCGTTCGGTACGAGGCTTACAATACCTTTGAATGATAGTAGAGGATTTGGAAAATGCAGAAGCTTAAATTCAGGAAAATATAATGTTTTCTGCGCTCATGTAGGACAGTGATTCTCAGCTGGTCTGGCTGTGGGACCCACCATCATTCCTTAATGACAAGCCACGGCCCAGAGAGTTTGTCTTATGATTTTACTTTCAAAACATTAGACGTACTGCTCTGCAGTGTCTTTCCTCTTCTCAGTCCCCTGTGTCATGGTGTGTGCTACATCTCACTCGGGTCAGAATGCTCATATTTGATTGGCTGAGCTGCATCACGTGATGTGATTCACAACGCCGATTATGCCTCTGCTGTTAAGTTTCGTTTCACGATAGTCACGTGCTCGCCCACTGACCAATCACAGCACACTCTGCACCTCACTGCAGAGCTGCACATGGACACTGAGCTGCACGTAATGTTGACGTAGCTATAGGCCAGCTAGCAGGCTCTGACACGTCAAAGAATACGCCCAACATGTCAAACTAAAGATCTGATTGGTTGAACACTATGACAATCAACAATATCGTCCCCATTCACTTAACCTGCACATGGATGCAGGTGAGAGTCTGCAGGCCTCGGGCCTCTCTTCTTACCTAGAGACACAGAGGTGAGATCTGATTGGATAAAAGCTCTACTTAAAACAAGCTGCACTGGAAGCAGAGCAACTGAGGAAGACAGTAGCTGTGCAATGAGAACATAAGATAATGGGGAAAATATTTATATAAATTATAATACATGTAGTGTATTTAAGAAAAAATATTAAATCATAAAATAGATATAACTTCTGATTATGTTTAGGCCAGCAGAGAAGGCCTTGCAGGCCCTGACGGCCCACCACTGATTACACTCGACACTTTTACACTACACTTACATCTCACTTGTATATAGTCCTGTTATCTGTTCGTTTGTGCACTTTATTTTATTTTATATTTCACTTTATATTATATTCCACTTTATTCTATATTTTACTTTATTTTATATTTTCTGTAAATTGAATATGTTTCTACTTTGCACTGTTGATTGTTGTTAAATGGTATGCACCTCCCATCATGTCAAATTCCTTGTATGTTCAACATACCATGGCAATAAACGGTTCTGATTCAGTGATTCAGTGATTCAGTGATTGCTGTATCAACAGCAATCACTGGTGATAATAATTTAGGCCACCAGATGGCAGGAGACACAGCCATACGGGGAAAAACTGCTGCCCTGGAAAATGAGAGGCGGGTCCCAGAATAGGAAGAGAGTGGGATTGAGGAGTAAGAGAGTGAGAAGAAAGATGACAAGAAAGCAGAGAAAATTGCGTGTTTGAGTCGTCATGCTGTCACATCTGAAGCTAAATGTATCTATCACGTCATTCAGAAAGTAGAAGTTATCTCTGTGTTTCTCTCCCTCCCCTCTTCTCTCTCTCTCCCTCCATCCTGGTAATCTCTCCCTCTCTCTTCTGTTCTTAGACAGATAGGTTTTCCGGTCAACCTGCAGACAGATGTGGGAGCTGCAGCTGCTCTAAACGGAGCTGGATAGGTCAGCCTGGAGCCAGACGGCAGCAGCATGCCACCTTAAACAGCTGTCCACGTAAGTACGCTCCACTCACATGTCACTGTTGCTTCCACAGACCACATGTGCTGCTGATGGCTCACCATCGCATGCTGTAAAAGATGTTTGTGCTTTGAAGTTCAATCTATGTTTAGTGACCCCAAACTGACTTTCAATGGCAGCTATACATTATTGGGAAATGAATGTAACCTGACCTCGCTCAAATTGCAACAAGCTATTTTATTTGTTTCGTAACCCTGAAGGTATCCTCTGACATTCAAAGAGTGAATAATCTGAAGGGAAAACCCTGAGAACCAGGACATTCAACATGGCCACCATCTGCCCAAGTGACAATAATTTCATAATAACTTCATATTTGAAAGGGTTACAATCACAGATGGGCAGTATTTATGTTGCTTGCATTTGAAGTATAATTTCGACAGGGTCACACCATGGCCAAAGAGGCATGTGTGGAAGGATTATATGTTGGAGATTTTTAAAAATGTGACAAATGTCATGAACTTTTGTTTTTCATCCAGAACAGATTTTGGAAACAAAATCCTCTGAATTTGTTTTTTTGTTGCAGTTTGTGTGAGGTTGACCCACATGTTATGTAAAACGCTCGGACTAAACTGGAAACATACGGCCAACATTTTACCATTTACCCCTTTCCGGTTTGTGCTGTTTTTTGGAAAAATGGAAATGTGTTACTGCATACGAAAATATAAAGTAATGGAAGATATTAATACAGACCAATGACTCTGAACAAAAGAGGAAATAGTGTGACCTGTTATAACAAAGCGTGCATGCGTAAACAGTGACTCCGACAGTTGGAGCGCACTCTGGCACAAACCGGGCTGTTGATGAACTCAGAGTGCTGCTGGAATACACCGTTGGGTTATTAAGAGCACCACACTACTCTGCACTCTGTCTGAGGAGAGAGCAGCAGAGCAAGCAAGGACAGTGAATGTGTGACAGCTACTTGTTTGCCATACTGTTGAGGGTGTGTTCATATATCCAATCTGACGATCTAAATAAACAAACTGAACTAAAAGCGCTGTTGTTCAAAGAAATAGAGCATTTATGTCTCTATGAATTAACAAACGGGTGAGATCAAATGGATGTAAGGAAAACAGTCCCATCGATATGTAGATCACAAAATAACATCTCTTGTTAGAGCTTGCTGCCAGTGAGGATGACGTTGATGATGAGACATGAGACTGTACAATATGCTCAGGAGTTAATAACAATGCTGCCTAGTTAGCTTAGCTAAAAACCTTCATGAATAGTGTGGCAGAAATGTTTAATACGTTTTCAGGCAAGAAAGTAACCATTTAGACATGTGCTCAGTTTTTCCAAATAATGCTCGACTGGAAATCTTTCAGAGCGAACCCACCGGCAGGAGGCCTTCAGACAGCTGTCGCTGGAGCAAACTTCAGTGCACACAGTCTGCTGGTAGAATCCTACTTTACTGTAGAAGGCAGGACGCAGTACATACTGAATAAGTATGTAGGATGAAGTATGTAGTATTAAGTATGTAGTACAAAGTATGTAGTATGCAGTACGGTAGTATGCAGTACGGTAGTATGCAGTACGGTAGTATGCGATTTCGAACACAGCCAGACTGCTCAGAGTATTGTCTGCCGCTCTGAGGGTCTGGTGCTCTGAGGGTCTGGAGCTCTGAGGGTCTGGAGCTCTGAGGGTCTGGTCTGTGAGCATCTCTGGCTGTGAACTGGCCTGGCAATGTCACAGTGATGACAAGACTCCAGGAAGTCACTGCTCAACAAGGAATAGTTCCAGCAAGTAACGCAGTCTAAAACCACATTGTTGTCTTCACATTTCTGTTGAACAAATGAGTTACAACATGACTAACTAACTAACTAACTGTACATAGTGGGCTTTGGAGATGCTGTATATACAGTATTTTTGGACTTTGAAATGAGCCTGGCTAACTCTTTCCCCCCATTTTCAGTCTTCATGCTAAGCTAAGCTAATGAACTGAATACAAAAGGTGTATCGCTCAAAATGTTTTAATGATTTCAGTTGGAACCAATAGGCTTGAGTCTGAGTGCCACAGACAGAGTAGGGAAGCATTGAGAAATGGACTCTCAAAGCTCTGCATCATTAGATGTTTTATAGACTGTTAACATGGAATTTATTCCAATTTGGTTTGTATTTCAAATCAATTAAATTCAAAATGTAAATGTGTCATTCGTAGTGCTCTGCAGAGTCTAATGGCCGTGTGTGGAGCTACAGCTGCTGAGGGAGGTGGATGGCTGACGTAGAGGAAGAGAGGGACTGTAAGTGAGGGGTGTAGAGAGAGGAAGGGAGGATTAGGGTGGGTGCCTGCGGTGGAGCATGATGTCAGAGGAATGTGTTGAGCCTCTCCTTTAACAAGCTGGAGCCGTGTGGAGCGCCGGCCACCTCCCGCTCTTTCTCACACACAGAGTCACTTTACCCGCTTTAACTCTCGCTCTGCCTGCGGCTGCATACACACTCTTTCACAAACACACGGGATCAGAATCAGAAAGGCTTTGACAGCATGACTCTAACTGTTTCATTCAACTTCAATGTGGAACATGTCTATGATGTAGACTAACGGATTTAGATTGACATTAAAATGTGAAATCAAGATGTAATATCAGATTCACATCCTCATTTAGGTGGAATGTGTTCTCACTGGTGGATTCTCCTCTTTGTTCAGCCCTCCCTCCCAGCATCCGTTCCTGCAGCTGGAGCTTGTTGCAGGGATTACAGAGATGGAGACGGAGGAAAGGAAAGCAAAAGAGAAAACAAGAGGAGAGAGAGGAGAGACTGGATGAGAGAGCGAGGACAGACAAATGGAAAAAGAGAGAAAGTGACTTATATAATGTGCTGGTGAGCCAGACGCTAGGAACAGCTGGAAAGATGATGACACATATTATCCGTGAGGTAAGACAGTGGAGGGTGGAGAGGACAGGCTGTGTGTGGAGGGAGCTGCTTCTATAAACCAACCACAGTGAAGTAAAGTGTATTTATAGCAGCACTGCCATGATACCAGAAATGAGACTTTAATGTCTCATTGAAGAGTAACCCCTTAACATCAACCCCCCCCCCCCCCCCCCCCCCCCCCCCCATAAGTCCCTTTATGGGTAAAATCTAATTATAACTGCATCCGCATGCCTAAATAATAACTAATTAAAGGGAGATAGTCATCAATTATGCCTCAATAGCAATTCAATCACCATGTTTTAAGCACATTAATCAGGACTTAGTGAATAAATCATGTCTATTCCTCGTCGATACGGTTGACGAGAGGGATTAAACACAGAGACGTGATGTTAGCTGCTTGCAGTTGTGTGGCATCCTAGTAGCCCCAGGTTGCTGTTCGGTGCCCTGCAGAAAGGACTCAGGTAATTGCAGCCCAGCCCTGGACCATGCCCCTCTGTCTCAGGAGGCTGATGTGATAGCCGAGTTGTCCACTCTGGGCCGTCCTCTCCGGGCCTGGCTCCTGATATGGACAGGCTGAGGAGGACTGGACTGTTTGTACAGGTTGTGCAGACCATCCAGTGGCCAGGATCCATCATGCCTGTTAAAGGGCAAAGTGGTCAGGGTTCCAACTCTGGTGCGAGGAAAGGAGGCTAGGTCCCTTGTTCTGTGCAGTTGGATCTAGTCTCTGCTAAAGTGTACGCAGAAGCCGGCACAGACGACACTACGGCCTTCCCGTTTTCATGGTTTGTACCAGCTGTTTTCCTCACAGGGATTATAGATCAACTTCTCTTCTTTTTTTATTTGGGAACACGAGTTGCAGTAATATTATTTTTAAAAGTTACTTCGTTTATTTTTTGTCTTGTTTTTAGCACAAAAAGGTTGTCAACCATTTCTTTGCGATATGCGAATATAATGACTTAAAATGTGAAAGAAAGAAAGAAAGAAAGAAAGAAAGAGAAGAGTGGGGAGAAGTGTACTCCGGAAGTTAAGACTGCTAATTCAGTTCACTGTTCCACCGTTCCTAACTGGGGAAATAAAGAGGCAGTGTTTCATTATTCCTAAACATGTAATATGACTGGCCGCTGCCTATTTTACCACAGCGCAGCATGACGCAGCGACTTTTATAAGCAGCTGTACGCCATTCAGAGTGGCCCGGGGCCTGGAAGGAGAGAGAGAGAGAGACACAGAGACAGAGAGAGAGAGAGATAGAGAGAGACAGAGAGACAGAGAGAGAGACAGAGAGAGAGAGACAGAGAGAGACAGAGAGAGAGACAGAGAGAGAGAGAGAGACAGAGAGAGAGAGAGAGACAGAGAGAGAGAGACAGAGAGAGAGACAGAGAGAGAGAGAGACAGAGAGAGAGAGAGAGAGACAGAGAGACAGAGACAGACAGAGAGAGAGAGACAGAGAGAGAGAGAGAGACAGAGAGACAGAGACAGACAGAGAGAGAGAGACAGAGAGAGAGAGACAGAGAGAGAGAGAGAGACAGAGAGACAGAGACAGACAGAGAGAGAGAGACAGAGAGAGAGAGAGAGAGAGAGGGCTGAACTGGAAATAAAGGGCTGAATTCAGTTCAGTCTCAAGCTGGCCTCCACATGTTGTAGAAGTCCGGAGCAGCAGCAGGTTACTATAGAGCACAGACAGAGAAAGAGTTTATTCGTGAGTCATTTGCTTTTAGTGAAGTTACTGGAATGAGTCAAAGAGCGGAGAATGAGAAGTACTGCATTGCTGTCTCTACTTGTATACATGCTAACTTTACTTTTTCTATCTGTTTACAGCGTTGCCCATCTTTCTACCACCATCTCGCTCCACTTGGTGAAGATGTAGTCTGTTTGATCTCCATGGAGATGTCTCCAAACACCGCCTCCTCTACCTTGTTGCCGTGGTCACTGTGCTTGCTTTTCTTCCTGACCCACGTCACCCAGACGACAAACTCCGCCCCCCTGTCTGAAACCTCTCTGTCGGTCAACACCACGCTGTTGTTCAACAGTGGCGCCCCGGGCTACAACCTGCGGAACTGCAGCTGCTCCGCACCCGTCCTGGAATGCGACGAGGCTCTGGCCAACTCGCTGTGCCGATGCCACACCGTGCTGCGCTCTGCTCTGCCCCCTGCTGGGCTCAGAGAACCTGGACCACTCACTGTGTGGGTGAAGGAGCTCTGGGCTCTGGAGGAGTTGCTGAACCGGAGCATGGTTGGCCATTTGCTGTTGTCTTTTTGTGGAATAAAACCAATGGACAGTCAGTACCTGGCTCTGTTAGGTCTACAGACCCTCAGGATCCATAGTGCAGCCCCAGGAGCTCCCTACCCCGACCAGGAAATTACAATCTCCCCAGCAGCAGGGGTGGCCGTGGAGCTAGAGGCCCTCTACTTTGACTTCTCCTCTTCCTACCATGTGACCTTTCTGGATGTAGCAGTTCTCAACGGGCTCTCTGTCCTAAAGGCATACAGTGTTGTGGGACCACCTGCTCAAAGACTCTCTCAACAGTTCCCACACCTGGCCCTGCCCCTTCCTCTGCCATACTCTACTACTCCTGATGACCCTACGGATCCCAGTGAGCAGGCTGCACAGCCTCTGCACAACCTGCTTATTACGTTTGTCTACTAACTACAACACGTTGCCATTCACAGGCATGGTTAGGTTTGGAGTACAAGTGACTAATGATGCGCAGGAATTATATGTGTTGTACAGAAATTCTGCGCATCATTTGTCGCTCACTGGATGGGTTTTGTTCTCTTTTTGCACAGGAAAAGTTGTGTGTAGTATAATAACTTTCAGTATGACTCAGTCAGGCCCAAAGGTGTCTTTGAACAGTCAGAGACGATGCTTTGCTTTGTGCTAATCTTCTGGATCTGGAACACTTCAACACCACTGTGTATTTACATGCATACATATAATCTCATAGCCCTGTAATGGCTTTATTCAGCAGTCTGCTACATACTTTACACATCCTGATTATCGGTACCACTTAAGGTTGAAAGCTGTACCCAATGGCTATTTAAATAGTTCACAAATCATTTGCTGATGCTTTACAGATCACAGGGCTGTAAACTGTGGCACTGTTGTGCTTTTCCACTGTGCATTTTTAATTCACTACAAATTGAATATTTATTTCCTAACCGTGTTCCAACAACAGTTTGAATCTCAAATAGAAATTGACAACCCTAGTAGAGCAGGTAAGTCTTAAATAAGAGCAAGTTGTGTTGCCAGATGGTGAAGATATGGGTGCTTATCTTTTGTGTTTGTTAATAATGCAGTTGTAAATGTTGATAATCCATTAATTAATGCTCATTGATATCTTACTTTCTAATAAGCCATATGAAGCATTGGTAAATGCTTTATTAACGATTAATAAGTTACATTTCATAAACTCTTTACAAGGGATGCTTTATCAAGCAGCATTCTCCTACCGATTATATATAATTACTTTTGAGTGATCTATAAAGCGTTGGTAAATGATTCATGAACCATTAACAAAGTAATTAGTTACTAAGTTTAAACTATTTAAAAAGGTGCCTTATATGAATGTGATACCCAAATATCTTTGTAAGGATGAATGACTCAATGGAGCTTATACAGGTAAAGTAAAAGCACGCGGTTAACTCAGTATTCAAGCTAATGTTGGAACATTCCAGCTATCGCATCAAATTTTCTAATCGTCTGGATGAGAGCTACTACCTACACATAACTCTTAAATGGAGAACTCAGAGGCTGTGGTTACACCTGACATTTCAACAATGTAAAATGTTGTTTCTGCATAACATCTTTCGATCTGCCACCTCTCACGATTGATCCAGCAGATCTGACGGCAGTGTGAGCACAAGCTGGTTCTTGCATACCCAACCTGTCGCCCAAAACGCCCTACCACACAGCGACTGATCACGTGAAGAGTCACCGTAGCCACAACCTGCTAGAACAACATCCGAGTCAAACCACATGCCTACTCCCAGAGAGGGATGAGATGTTCCAGATTCCTGCCAAATGGGTGTTAGCTCTTTATCATCCACTCTGATATCTGAGAAGCAGGATAGCATGGTCAGAAGGGAGAAAGCTTCTTTTGCACGCTGAACGGTTGCAGGTTATCCCCAGAACCATTTGCTTCTGAAGAACCCTTTTTTGAGGAAAGGGTTTTTCAAAGGTTCTTTGTAACACTTTTCATCAAAGAACCCTTTTGGGAAGAAGGAGTTCTTCAATAATTGTTGCAAGTATGGGTGTTATTGTTAACCATGACTGCTGTGGGTTGTGAGGAACTAGGTTCTAGATGAACCCCTCGGAATGTAAAAAGATTCTATGTAGAACCCACTGGGTGGGTTCTTGTTAGCACCTTTCGATGGTGGAATGGTTCTGGATATCACCTCCAGGGAGGCTTCTAGGCGGAACCTTTAAAAAGGTTCTACTAATAACCAAAAAGGGTTCTTCTATGGGGACAAGCCAAAAAAAACCTTCATTGAAAGAATAAAAACTAGAATAAACGAGTGGAGAACCAGCGGCATCCCATCCCTGGATTAATGGGTGAAATGATGTCTACCTTCTTAGGTTAAAAACAGGACACACATATCTAAACGGTTTTTAGATATGTGGGTTACGCAATCTGCATTTCTATGGGTGGATTGCAACACGTGGCAGTTCCCATGTTGGAATACTGCATGGTGCGGTCACAATGAATGAGGTACTTTGGGGAAGGGGAGAAAGCAAAATGACAAATTCCTGCTTCAGGGATCAATAGAGCATCATAAAAAGCCGATGTGCTGTGGCAGCTGACTGCAGTGAACACCTGGAACCAATCCAACAAATCCAGTGTGGAGTCAGAGTCTGCACCGGAGATGGATGATAATAGTATGCCTGGGCGGGATCTTTGACTGTTATGCTACTTTCTTGAGAATATTTTAAAAAGTTAATTATGGTTAAAGTTGTCCGTTTTCAAGATAAGGACAGCTACCGCTGGCAAAAACCTACAAGAATGTATGGGGGGGGGACAAAAAATGGAAGACAAGGACCGTGTTAGTGTGCTGTGGTATGAGCTGACGGAGAGGCACAGTAGGCTCACTATGAAGGCTGCAGGCTGCTGCTGCGTTTTTCCAGCTGCTCTTATTGAGTACAGATGGCCCAATAAAACAAAGTGTTTTGAAACAGGTTAAGATGGACGCCCGATGAACAAGAGTCCCAGCGTTAGAATCCTCTCACCAGCCAACAAACCTCACTGTGTGCACCAGAACAATGACTAGTCTCTGGGTTGAGTTAGATGAGTTGTGCAGTCATTAACACCCACTGACAGCCAAGTAGGCAGAGCTCTGTGAAGGAACAGGAAGTGAAAGAGAGAATCATGTTGGACCTGATTCAGTTCCTCTCCGGCTGTTTCTCAGAAGTCCGTGTTAATGCTTCTGAATTTGTTAACCAATAGAGAGAGGCGACAGAGGACAGTGACAAAAACTGAAAAAAGAAGTCAATATCTATGTTGAATATCTAACAACTCTTCCTCTCTGGTTACAGACTGTTTCTCTCTTTTTCATGCTTCATGCTGATCATGGAAGAGACTTTGTTAAAGCTGCTCTCACCAACCAAACCCAGGGCCAGCACTTCTGTTCACACATCATTCAGTGATGGGCGTGTCTCTGTGGCTGTGTCTGTGCATGAGTTCTGATTTATCTCACCTTAGCCAACATCAAAGTGAATTCATCTCTCAGTTCATTTATCGATCACAGTTGCACCAGTTGTATTGAAACAAAGTTGCAAAGGAACACTAATCTAGAACTCCATTGTTTTCCTCTACTATGCATTTTTGAATTCATCTAAATCTTGTTTTTAAAACTGTTTTATGAATCCCAAAAGGTTGGAACGGTGCCCCTACTGTTTACAGAGAAAGAGAGCAGAACTCTGTAACATGCTCAGTTACTCCCAACCAGAAGAAACAACTTTATGTATTGTTAAGTAAATTCATTATCAAAATGTGGTTTGCGTAATTAATCAGACAAATGCCACTTTAGATTGTTGAAAAGCATATTTTGCATATTTGAAATCTCCCATAAGTATCTGAAGGATGATTGTGAAGTCCTTCTTCGTGTCCTCCGGGCCGGCCACTGCTCTGCTCCTATCACTCGATGGATTCTCTCGTGTCTTTCATTGCTGTCTCCTGCAGCACTTGATATTAAAACCTGCGATTCTAGTTTGATATATTCTCTGTCAACATGGCACATGTAAGTCCTATATTCACTCTCCTTTCAGCTCTGGTTTGGCCTCAACCAACTCTTAAAGAGAAATATGTCTTTAGCTGCTAAATGCTCCATATGCTCACCAGCTAGTCTTCAACTGTCAGCTGTTTGCTGCTGGGCAGGTACTGGAAGGGTTAATCAAGTCTTTCTACTGAACAGCTGCGAGCTGTTGACAAAGACTACATTATGAAAGCGGTGAGAGTCAGAAACACATAAGAGAGTCAAGACAGTCTCCTGGTCTGAAAGTCGTGTGTTTGAGACATCCACCACCCACACTGTCTCGCTCGTTATACTCTTTATTATACCACTTAACCTTTAATAACGTCATTATACCATGAAACCTTCAGTAACGGTTGCTCGGTATACAACGTTACGTGCTCTGTTTTACATCACTTGCTCTGATCAAATGCAGAAACGCTGACATTCAACGTAAGCGTCGTTTGCAGAAACGTGCAATGACAGACTCTTTTCCTGCCGACAGTGCTGCATGCTGGCACTGAATGCACTTTCCTACTGTGTTCTCAACACATGGATGTGGAAACAGGATGATGACTATAGTGCCTGGGCGTGGGAGTTCTTAAGAACACCCATACCCCTTTCTGAAACAATACTTAACGGTGGCTCTTTCTTTGTTGAATTGTGCAACAGGGTGTATTATTATTAATGTACAGATCATGCTGAGTTCGTTTGCTCCGTATATATAAAAGAGTTTGTACTGAACCGCCTTCCGCACACCTTTTGGTTGCCTTTAAGCCGACATCCACACTCAGAATTCAGCACAGGAATAGACTGGGTTCACCCAACCAGAACATCGGTGCTCTCACCGAGCGTTCTGTGCAAACACAAATTCACCTTTTCGTCACTCCCATCTGGTAAACTGGGTGATTACACACCTCCACCCAAGCGATAGTCCGGGTGTTATGAAATGGTGTTGCATGAGGTAGTTATCCAGAGTCAGTGTACTACCTACTGTAGATGGCAGTCGGCACGCCCCCAGTTTGGAGGAAAAGGCCGGAGTACAAACACTAGAGCTCAGCAGTATGGTGCTGTGGACAGGGAGAGCAGCGAAGCGTAAAGGAAGTCAAGAAAGAAATATCCGTTTACGCTATCTATATTATTACTGCTTTATCTTGCTGTCAAACCACCTTTCTGAAGGGGAACTGAACTGATGCCGGAAAATATTTGATATATAATATACACTTATATAGCTGGGTCTTACTTTTAGGTGGCTAAAATACCTTTTGCTGCTGCCCCCGTCCACAGCAGACGTTACACTGCTCCCATAGTGGTTGCATGCCTACCTCGGTCTACTGTAGGTACACAGACTATGTCTGCTAATGCTTTTCAGACACAATGGTAACAGCAGGCTGTGAGACTTTGTGCTAAAGCTCCTGTTGGCGCACATCACACAGGCTTAAAACGCCTGGAACATTCTGCCAAAGAATGGGTTGAAATGAGATCACTGGGTTCTGTGGGTTTGACATCACTCTCTGGTGTTAGAGCTTCAGCTTCCCTTTCTTTCTCTTGTTCTCCCTGGATCTTCATAACAGCACCTTAAGTACTTGCATTGATTAGGGAATGCACTTAATCAAATGTAAATGTGCCTTTAGATGATCTGCATCTCTACGGTCTTTGACATATTCGGCAGCTCATTGCTGAATCATGTAGTGTTTAAGGGAAAGTATTTGGAAATTGCTGCAAAGGTTTGATTTGTATATAATTTGGATTATTATGAAAAGACGATGTGGAGTGTTTCTTTTGTCCACTAACTTTGACCTTGTGTATAGTCTGAGATAATAAAAGGTTTTTATAAACTGGTTTTGTGGTTGTATTGTGTTGAAATTGTATTTCTCTAAATCTTTCCATCATGGTCGACGTGAGATTCTCCTTTCTTTTTTTAGCTTTTCTCCATCTTCGTTGCCAAAGCTCCCGTTGCTAAGAATCCCGCAGTGCTGCAAAGTAAGCACTGCGTTCAACAAGAGTTCAACACATTCTCATTCCAACCTCTTCCAATAGGCTTGGTCAGTGCCTCATCGGAGACCAACAGTAGGTACCTCTCTTTTCAAGGTGTGGTAGGTGTGTGAATATGCGCCCGTTTCATGCGTAGTGTCCTTTCAAAATAAACTCCCATCTTCACAGGAAGTTGGACTTAGACAACAAAACCACTAAGCTAGGTCTAGGAAAAGATTGATATAGTAGATATAGTAGTAGTAGATATAGAGTAAGATTACTGTAGCTTTAAGAGCTAAGTTTTAAAGTTAAATGGCCTTGGAAAAAAAAAGAAAAGATTGATTTAAAGGTTGCAGTTACCTTTACACACTAGTGACTCACATCACTAGTGTGTGTCCAACGAGTCACGTGACCGACTCACGTGAGTCACATGAATATTAACACTAATGACTCGTGACTAATGACTGTTGTGACAGAATTTGAACATATGCTTAGTTAGTTAGTTGGTTTTGCATGGGAAACCAAGCCCACACGGGGGGGGGGGGGGGGAGGGAGAGGCGGTGGATAGGTCCAACAAACATCGACCTTTCAGCCAGGACAGGGCTGTTCGTTCCCCGTGCTAAACGACTTCCGTATGTCAGAAACAGCAATTCCATTATTATTATTTTAACCCAAAGGACGTCCTATTCCAAAACTTAACCAAGTAGTTTGGTTGCCTAAACCTAACTTAGTTGTTTCGTGTAAAGTCAGAAGTTTATTTTGTAAAAGACTGTATGGTGTTTTTTTTTTATTCCAGTTCAGAGGTCACACAGACCGGTGTCTCCTACGTGAGCGCAGAAAACATTATATTTCCTACAATTTGAGCTTATGCATTTTCCAAATGCACTAGTATTATTCAAACGTGTTGTTCGGTTCGTAAGCCTCGTACCGAACGGTTTAATACGAATACGTATGTTGTTACAGCCCTAGAAATGAATAATAACCATATCTGTGGCGCCATAATGAGGTTATAAGGTGGTGTTTTAGCTGCAGGACAGCAGTGAAGGCCCAGGTATAAAATGCACGGCCCGCCACTGGGTTTAGGCAACAAAACCACTGAGTTGGGCTCAAAATAAGTACGTAAATTAAGTAAAACTTAAACAACGTAACATGAGTACGGAAAACACATGACAAACATCACTAATGTAATTCTAAAATAACTCAACGACACTTTAGATAACTGGTTAAAAGCTCGTTAAAGCCCTATGTTGTTTGACCCATCCACCTACTTGCCCATCGGCCATTAGTAGTCTTTCTCTCTTTTTATAGTACGTCACTTGCTCTGAGCAGAGCAGATTCACACATTCACATTACAGGAAGTAAAGACTACATGGCATAAAATGACATATAAAAAGCAAGACTGGCGTTGTTAATAAATGCTAAATGACTTGCAAATTATTGGGCTGTAAGATGCTATTAAGTATTCGTGGATTTTTGTTATCCCAGAAGAATGAGGATGTCAATGTATCATTGACTTCTCATAGACTTTGTAGGTGAATAGCTCATGTGATGGCTTTGCAGAAAGCCACGGAGAACTGTCATGAGTTTGTACCTTTACTTTGAACGCCCTCTAGTGGCCTCTGAGCCAGTTAAAGATTAAAATACACACTGGCTCAGACTGGAAGACACAGAGGGACATTTGGTAAGTGCACTCATGCAGTAGAAATGTGTTGCCGTCGAATAAAATCATTTTCGATTTTGTTAAATGACAACTACACTGACCTGCTGAGGGTTAATATAAGATAACTAAAAAAGCATTTCTAGGAAGACGAAACACAAGGAGGAACATATCTATGAAATAGATCAGGGGTGTCAAACTCATCTTCACTCTGGGCCACATCAGCATCATGTTTCCCTCAAAGGGCCGGTTGTAACTGTAAGACTGTATAACTGTATCTACTCCTAACATATTGTTAAATAACTCTCTCTGCATTTGATTATTGTTTATTCAAGTGTAAAAATATTTTATATGCAGTTATATAAATGTAAAATGATATTTAAGCACATTTCTGTTATTATAACATAAATAATAAATCATTTTAATTTAGGGTTAAGAAACCCACATTACTCTATCAAAGATCAAACTTTTAAAGAAAATAACAAAGACAAATATCATCAAACACAAGTTATTACATTAACTTTGTTCAAAGCTATTTTTGTCACCTCTCTGCATCACTAATGTCCCTGTCGTCGTCCCGCACATGGCAGCTACATCCAAGAGCTCCTCACTGAGATCAGGTCTTATAAACACGGATAGATGCTCTGTGTCCGTGTTGTCTGTGCTTTCATCAACAGCTAATGAAGAAGACGAGTACCTGCTCGTCTCTTAGCTAGCTGTGTTGTTAGATTGCTGCTAGTTCCTGAACTCGGTCTGCGATGGTGTTTCTTCACAAACTGACATTTGTAAAAGTCTGTATCTGGTCGGAGCTCACCTGCTCACATACCTTTAGCAGCACTGGGCTGTAGCTTCTGTAAATATATTCTGCTGTGATTGCACTCTGCCTTTTAATTATTGGACAATTTGATGTTTTTCTTGGAGGCTAAATTTAGCTCCGTGTTTGGTGTCAAAATGCCGACGTGAATAGTATCCTTCATCACCGACACGCATCATAACACAGAAGACAGACCCGTTTTTCTCCTTCAAGCACAAACATGTATTCGCTTTCCCATCTTAAATTACATTTTCTTCCCTCTGCATCAATTTTTCTCTTCGTGGACATTTTGGGATTATTTGTTGATCTTTTTCAACTCAATCACTTGTTGGAAAACCTCTTTACGGGCTGTTCCCTCTCCTGTCCACCTGTTGTGATAGTTTTAATGTCGGTACACAGACAACATCTCAGAATTTCAACTTTCTATCTCATAATTTCGACCATGGGGATACTTTTATTTTCAAGTCCAATTTAAATTTTTTTTTTGCTGGTGGATTCGCGGGCCACATAAAATGACGTGGCGGGCCGGATTCGGCCCGCAGGCCTTGAGTTTGACACGTGTGAAATAGAGGAATGGAAAGATTGAAACGTATATTTGTCACACCTCATGCACAACAAATAGAACATTTGGCAGCATTTGATAATAATAGAAATACAGTTGGCAGATGGTAATGAAAGGTTTTCAGCCATGACCATGCAGATACCCACTATAGGGGAACCCCTGTGTGGGTTTCCCCTATATCAACCCAATACACGACAGTCATAAATATATATAGTTGGTATCTCATATTTAATTTCCAATGACAACTACCCTCATTATTGCTTTTGACCTTCATAAATGAAAATGTAAGCACTCCGGCTCCGGAGCGAGATCTGTAAACTGCCCGTTGCCTCGAGGAGGTACAGAATCGTGAAATGAGAAAGACACAGAGACAGCTCACAGCATGGACGCCCCACTGAGAGTCAGTGTCCTGTGTCTGTGTCACGTGAGGAGACAGTTTATAACTCAGATGGGAGAAGTGAACGTGAACACAATTTATGAGCGATTCTTGCGTTCCATAGGCATCAAAGTAAACACCAGACCCACGTACCTTCCAAACATTCTGACAGTCAAATGGCATTTTACAGACCGACGAGTCTGGAGGAAAATAACTTTCGGGACCTTTCGCTGTCTCATTAACAAACTCGAGAGAACTGGCTGCTCAACATGTCTACTGGTAGCTAAAGTAAATATAAATACACTCTGAAATACAACCCAGTCTTTATTTATTCATCCACATTATGTTCACAACACTCTCACCCGAGATGCGGCCTCATGGCCACGCCCCCTCCGGGGACAGGCCGCAGCCCTTTGGCGGAGCTGCTCGCGCGCTATCATCGCTCCGGAGAGTCCCTGGTCCAGAGTGTCAGCAGCAGCCGGAAACAAGCGCTACTGTACGGGCTGCTCTCCGAGTCTATCGCGTTTCCTTCTCGGACATTGAAACGACTCTCACAAGCGGTGTGTGTTGGTAAGTCACCGAACAGTCGATATCATGACAGGGGATGTGTGTGTGTGTGTGTGTGTGTGTGTGTGTGTGTTTGTGTTTTATGCTAGTTGTTAGCTAACACTTCTGTAACTTTACAAGTTAAACATTCAGAACCAGCCGCTCGAGGCTGTCGTTACTGTAACGTTACGCAGCTGTAACATCATTATTAGTATAGAACATCAGCTGTTCATATGAGCAACAAGCATGAACTCCGTCAGAATTTCATATCACGTTAATACTCCTTTGTTGTGAAATATTGGTGTATCAGTTATGACAGGTCTCTAGAGAAGTGACGGTCAATACATGAGCTCAGCATTGGAACAGTTTTCATATTACTATTACTATTATTCATATGCACCTTCTGTAATGACTCCAATGCGCTTTAACAGAACGTCCATAAAGTCTGTTGTATAATAAGTAATAAAGAAGTAATAAGTAATAAAGAAGGTCCAGCGGTGTGTGTGAGTGCTTCATAGCGGACATAAGGAACATGTTGTCTGGGTTCAAACAGCACCGATCATGCGCTCTCCGGAGGACACGCCGCAGTCTGCTGCTGTGTGAGACAGGATGGACGGGTGGCCTCTCGTGCTTTGTCTCGCTTTACTTCTTGATCCCGGTGAGTAAACCAAGTTCACTCAGATAAGTTTACATTTTACAGCAGCAGAGATTGAATACCTGAGATACCGTTCTCCCTGTCGGGCGTGTCTCTGCACCTTGTCCCGTCATCAGCAGTGTGTGAGTCACACTGCATCATGTGTTCACCTGTTCACACAGTGCTCAGCTACATTCCTGCTCCGGTCAATCTCAAAGTCAGCTCTGTCAACCTCCGGCATGTCCTGCACTGGGATCCTGGACCTGGCACCCCAGCAGGAGCACAGTACCAGATCACCTGGAGGTATGTTCACCATCCTGCTGCCTGCTCTCATGTTCTACCTATTGCCCTGATGCCACTTCCTCTTTGGGTCAGAGGAAACATCCTGTCAGACTGTATCCTGTACTTCTCTTACACTCACTGGTTTGATTGGTTTGGTTATCGAACCTCAACAGTTTTCTTTGGTGATATTTGCATGGAAGGTCTGGCCAAATTCAAATTTGACTCATAAACAAGAGTACGCTGCAAATGTAGTCTGCTTGTCCTTTTATTCAGGCAGTCTTTGTACAGTTGCTTGTGTGTAAAGTTTGGCTTATTTTTTTTATTGAAACATATTTTTATTATCATTGTCAGTAAGAATGATCAAGGCAAATCATGGACAACAATGGATAAATAAAATATGCTAATTAACCAACAAAAAATAATCATATCAATAATACAATAAATAAACATAACATAAAGATGGAGAATATGAAGGCACAGCTTAAAATACACAACTGTATCACTCAGGTCCTTCTACGTCCTCAGATAACCTGTGTACCTTCAGTACATCATAGTTCTCCACAAAACTGTCAAACGTGCGCCACAATTTTCATAATTTATTAAACTTATTTTTGTAAAATACAAAATACTTTCAGCCACTGGGAGATTGTCTGCATTCTCCTTTAACCCGTTAACATTAACAGGCTACGTTGTGTTGCTTTTAAGAGGTAGAGTTGATTCATTGGATCATTCACTCCCTTGTGTCATACAGAAGTCTCATTCATTTTGTTCAGTGAAAAACACGTTTTATGGAATTAAAACAGAAGCAAAAGCCTTGTTGTGGTATCAGTTTAGAAACTATGATTGAATAATTACACAGAAACACAGACCGAGCAGTGTTTTGATTTTCCAAAAAGCTGCTATTATTTTCCTAGACTGTACGATCGGTTCACAGTATATTCTCCATCTACTCATCTGTGTTGTGGTCCAACTGAGAAAGGGAGACACAGTTGTGTTGTGTGCATCATAACTTCAGTTCTTTACATGTTTTTTGCATATTTTCAGACTAAATCTAAGACATTACATGATGTTTGGAAACGTTTGGGATTACTTCCACCGAGGAGGTTTTGGTGCGTGCCCTGTGCATTGGCTTGTTAGTTATCAGGGTTAGGGTTCTCTTAAACGCTTTACAAAGGGTCATGTAGGAAAGATTGATGGAAAGTTAAGCTATGGGCCAAGCAAGAACATCTTAGTTGTTAGTGTGCTTCATGCCACTATGTGGCCAACTTTATTGTGTTGGCTCATTACTTTAGAGCTATTGAGAGAGGTCTGCTGTTAAAACATAAGGAATGTGGTGATATCAATAAACCTGTAAGTGGACAGTAAAATGATTACCTAAACTGTCAGGTAAAAACATCCATCACAGTTTACATCCCAACCCTCTGCATTAGCTTTCCCTGTGCTATGAGAGATTATTACATTACATTACATTATATTACATTACAGTCATTTAGCAGACGCTTTTATCCAAAGCGACTTACATTAAGTGTATTCAACATCGGTATTCAAGAGAACTACTAGTCACCAGAAGTCATCAGTGCATCTCCTTTAAACAAGCATCTAACAGCATAAACCAGAGCAGAAGTACAGAAACAAACTAATACGAATACGATTATTAGCAACATTTCAGGTGCGCTCCCCTTCAGTGTTGCCTCTTAATAAAGAAGCTAATCTCTGGCTAAGCTGCAGGCTTGTTGTCTGACTGTCCTTGTTTCTTGCTCCGTTGGATTTCTCTTGGCAGTGTGTTGGCGCTCTCAGACTGTGGTATATTTTCAGGTCTTGTACAATACAGCGAAGACCCCAAGTGTATTTGTCTTAGATGAAAACCAGATGTGCAGGAGACCAGGGGCAGAAGGGGGGATGTGTAGAATGAGGAGGCCACATACATTCTCTTACGTTCCGCCCAGATGTTACATAACATGTATCCTATATAAAGAGGAAGCGAGAGCCCTAAAGGCAGGACTTTCAGATTCGACTTGAGACCTCCGGGCGATCTAGACGTCCGTAATGGCATGTGTTGCTTGTTTGTAATAAACTTTATTATACCAGCAAGAACAGTGTCCACGGAGCATCCTTCCTCATCACTTCAACAGCACTGTCGCATGAAAGATACGACAAGACCTCAGTGTTCGTAGAGCTGGACTTCTTTCAATCTGTTCAAAAGGGTCCTTGAGCAAGCTACTGAACTCCAAATGGCTCCTGTTGGTGTATGAATTAGTTTAGGGTCCCGATGGGCAGGTGGTGTGCTAAAGGGTGAATGATGTGACATGGAATGGTTGGAGTGATCAGAGGACTAGAGAGGTGCTATACAAATACAAGTCCATTTACCATCCAGAGTCACACAAGGTATTCCCCAAGATTACGTACTCAGCCCACTCCTCTTCATCATCTACATCCCCCTCGGTCAGATTATCTGATATTTCAATCTAAATGACACCCAGATATACCTCAGCACAACCCCCCCCCATACCTTACAGACCTGCTCATTCCCTACTAACCCTCTCGGCCCCTCAGATCCACCTCAGCCTGTCTTCTCTCCACCCCCAAGTCATCAGGTCCATAGCCTTCTACAGGGCGGCTCCCAGGCTCTAGTTTTCCTTTTCAGAGGGCAGCTTCTGTACTCTTGCATTGTGGGCCTATAGACCGTAGAGACGACAGGAAATGAAAGCTAAGAGAGATGGAGCCAACATGCATCAAATGTTCTTAGTAAACTGGAGGACGTTGTGGTTAATTGTTAGAACTCTAAACCACTAGGCCATGGGTCTCAAACTGCCGGCCCCCTCCCCTCCTTTTTCTACTTGTTTCATATCAATTTAACTACCCCTTCACATACAATTTAAATAAAAAATGTATTTAGTTTGGCGCAAAGGTCAAAGGTGACCGCACATGAGCGGTCAGTTGTGGATAAGAAGAGAGCAGGTTACGGGGCTTTATCAGTTGTTTGGCTGCGAACAACAAAGGTGTCTCTTTCCAAACCAAAGAGGACAGCGGATGATGAACACAGAGAGTATCAAGATACATGGACATTGCAGTATTTGTTTGTGGAGTTTAATGGAAATGCTACTTGCCTGATATGCAAAGAAAAAGTTACTGTTTTGAAAGAATAAAATCTCAAGCGTCATTACTCGACTAAAGACGGAGAACAGTACCAGGGAGACGAGAGGAACAAACAGCGTCTGAGCGATTGAGTGGGCGGGTTTACCGTGGAACAGACTGGTGGGCATGACCACTGATGGAGCCCCGTCTATGACGGGAAACATAGCCGGATGGTACAAAGAACGTTAGAGGAGGAAAATGCAGATCCAGCAGTTGTTGTGCACTGCATTACACACCAACAGGCACTGTGCAGCACATGCTGAAATATGAACATGTCATGTCTGTTGTCCTGAAATGTATCAATTACATCAGGACCCGGAGTTTACAGCACCGCCAGTTCAGATTGAGTAAAAATGTTTGGACATGTTGTATATATTATTTATATTCATAAGGAAAATAGCCAGTATTAATGAAAATATATAAAAAATTAAATAAATCTGAATTCTTAATATATTTGATTTATATGGGTGTGAATAAGTCATGATATATCATTGTTATCCGCTTCATGTGGTCATGTTTTCAGTCAGTGTGAGACTCTCTGGTTCCTTTAGCGTCTTCTCTGATGGAAGAACTGACTGCAGGGACCTTTGTCTCTCTAACCTGCTTTCTTTGGCGCTAGCTGAGGCGCTGTGTCACAGTGGGGTTTGTTTCCCAGGCATCTCGTGTGGGTGCAGTGGAGGTGTGACCACAGAGAGGCCGGCTCATGGTTTTTAAGGAACTGATAACTCAACCACTCTTATAAAAAGATATTGTGACGGGATGTGAGTGTTTCTTTGTGTGTATTTCAGTTTCAGATGATCTGATCTTTGCTTCTGACGGTCACTGTGAAGGTTGACATTTCACTTGATTGTGTTTGCCTGCAGTGACAGAACTGAATACACAAGTTAGAGGAGCCGTGTGATTGAGAGGCATCTATAGTGAGCCTGCAGATTACATCACATTAATAACCCTGTGTGGAGGCATTCTGGGGGGTTTATCACAGTCTGGAATATGATTAGCAGTAACATTGATTTTGATGCATTGTTATTTGTTTGGGCGGTGTAAGAGTCAACTACTGAAAGAAAAGAAAAAAACAATTGAAGGTTGAGAAAACAAAATAAAAAGATTTGTGAACATGTTCAATAGTTTTGTAAGATCCCACAAAAAGAATAAAACCTCTCTGTCAGTTTGCACCATAACCACAGCAATGGAGCACACAGACCAGTGGGTGAGATTCATTTATTTTGAGATTGATCTCAATTAAAAATACGCATAAATACTTTATTTCAATTAAACACTGTGGTTGAAGCGGAAAAGTCAGTGGGCCCAAATCCATCTGCGTCTCTCTATAAATGACTGATTCTTAGTATCCGCCTCCACAGCTGCTTCTTAAAGCATACATGTTTTAATAACTCTGTGAGAGGTGCCGCATGTTTCATTTCATTAAAGAGGCTGTTTCAGTATCGGCTCTTATAATCTGCAGTGAGACGTCCAGTTAGCAGGGTGCATCAGAGCCTCTGGCCTACTCTCTTTGTTTAGCAACAGTAGCGTCTCGTGTTTTATTCTGGTTTAATAATATATAGTTGTTTGTATGAGATGTTTCACACAATATATATAACAGATAAAAGAGATGACCTGTTTGACTTCCTAACACTAGCTCTACACAGATTATTATACATAATTAAAACTACAAATGCCCCAAGATAAAGTTTAATTCAAGAAAATATTCAAATAAAAATACAAAAAACTTTTTTATTTGAATTTTGTACAAAAATAACATTTCAAATTTATAAATTCAAACTGTTATTTATAAATCTCTGTTGATTTAATGAATTGTAGTCTATTTATCAGTCTAAATATATATCAGGTTGTTGTATCTGAGGATACATCAGTATGTTTGAGGGTACGAGGTGATTGAGGGTACGAGGTGATTGAGGGTACGAGGTGTTTGAGGGTACGAGGTGTTTGAGGGTACGAGGTGATTGAGGGTACGAGGTGATTGAGGGTATGAGGTGTTTGAGGGTACGAGGTGATTGAGGGTATGAGGTGATTGAGGGTACGAGGTGATTGAGGTGTTTGAGGGTACGAGGTGATTGAGGGTACGAGGTGTTTGAGGGTACGAGGTGATTGAGGGTACGAGGTGTTTGAGGGTACGAGGTGATTGAGGGTACGAGGTGATTGAGGGTACGAGGTGTTTGAGGGTACGAGGTGATTGAGGGTACGAGGTGTTTGAGGGTACGAGGTGATTGAGGGTACGAGGTGTTTGAGGTTACGAGGTGATTGAGGGTACGAGGTGATTGAGGGTACGAGGTGTTTGAGGGTACGAGGTGATTGAGGGTACGAGGTGTTTGAGGGTACGAGGTGATTGAGGGTACGAGGTGATTGAGGGTACGAGGTGATTGAGGGTACGAGGTGTTTGAGGGTACGAGGTGATTGAGGGTACGAGGTGTTTGAGGGTACGAGGTGATTGAGGGTACGAGGTGATTGAGGGTACGAGGTGATTGAGGGTACGAGGTGTTTGAGGGTACGAGGTGATTGAGGGTACGAGGTGATTGAGGTGTTTGAGGGTACGAGGTGATTGAGGGTACGAGGTGTTTGAGGGTACGAGGTGATTGAGGGTACGAGGTGTTTGAGGGTACGAGGTGATTGAGGGTACGAGGTGTTTGAGGGTACGAGGTGATTGAGGGTACGAGGTCTTTGAGGGTACGAGGTCTTTGAGGGTACGAGGTCTTTGAGGACGTGATTGATTTTGTCACTTATAATTAGAATGTGATCATTAAAGAAGTCATTACTACTGAGGTCTATGAATACTCTCTGTCAGTCTGGCTACAGTGCTGAAGAGAAACCTGGGCTTGTTCTTATTTTCTCTATTAATGATGAGTAATAAGCTGCTCTTCTTGCATTAGAGTTGAGTGTCCTTCGCAGTGAGCCTGCAGCAATATCGACTCACTAGAGCAGGGGTCACCAACCTTTTTGAAACTGAGAGCTACTTCAAGGGCACTGAGTAGTACGAAGGGCTACTTGTTTGATACAAACTTCCTGAATAACAAAGTTGTACAGATCACCTTTTAATAATAATAATATATGTTCAGAGACTGTCTGATCACATGTCAATGTTAATTATTCCTCACAATAATTAATAACAATGATTGTGTATTTTTGTACAAATTATCACTTCTAAAAAATTTTACAAAATCATTAACTGTCATATCTTCAAATCATATCTTGTTACCTTTGTAACATTTTTGAACAAATCATGAACTCTGTCCCATGTTTACACAAATTATCAGTTATGTAAGATAAAAAAACAACTCACATTTTTAAATGAATCCTATTACATTAGTACTAATCACCAACTTTTGGGAAGTCTGGGTCACCTTTGCATTGCACAATGAAGCCTGCATGCCGGCCCGTCATGGTAGGAGCCCCGTCTGTTGTCACCAACACCAGCTTTTCTAATGGAACCTTTTTCTCCACGAAGAAACTAGTAAAAAGTCTCATCTATAGCCGAGGTGCGCAAGCGTCTTTGGGGACCCGCGTTCAAACCTCTGGTCTGGGCCTTTTCGGTCGGATTGCGTACAATCGCCTCTACCCCCGCCACCCACAAGTTGTTGCCCCGCGGCCTGACGACGGGGTGCGCTCGCGGCGGGGGTGCCTGGGGCCGCGTGTCCGGTTCCAACGGGAAGCACCCGCCATTTGGATTTTTGATTCAAAAAGAACATTAAGTAAAAATTTTAGACGGAGCTCCATGGTGACTAGTGCTATTTTTAGAACATGCCTTGTGGGCGACTCACGTGGTCCATGCGGGCGACCAGATGCCCGTGGGCACCGTGTTGGCTACGTCTGCACTAGATGATCAACTTGGGAGGGACTAAAGTTAGCACAGGAGTCCTCCATTATATTGACAAATGGCTTTGAATTAAATAAATAAAGAAGTTTGCCTAATGACGGGTAGTCTGGTGGTAAGAATAAGTGATAAAATAATGGTCCAATAAAAAGAGGTTGTGTTGAAGGCCTGTTTCCAGGTTTGTAGTGAAAAACAAACGAGGCTTTCAGATGAGTTAGAGTTTAGTTCAGGTTCAGATTTGTGATCGGCTGCACGGTTAGCGTTAGGCTACAGATAGCATTGTTGGTGCTCATAGGTAGGCCTATATCAAATGTAGGGATAACATTTATCCAAAATCCAAAGAAACATTATTTATCACCAAACCATTTTAGTTTTAACCTATATCATAGGTAAATAAAGACTGAATCATCATCCAGTAGGCAATATTATGCTGAGTAAACATTCGCCCCATTTATCATATATAGGAGTAGACTAACTATTAGAGAGTCATCTCAGTAATTCTTTCAATGCAATACGATTCAGCAGCAGCTCAAACTACAGCCTCTCTAAACCAGCATGTGAGCATCACAGCCTCGGGGAAGGTAGGATTTACTGCAGGACTGCTGTAATAGACGTCATTAGTTCAGCTACAGTAGGTGTGCCTACAGTCATCAGCTGTAACTGAGTGTATTCACACCTGATACATTTAAACTGACCATCTCAGACTCATGAGAGTTTTAACAGTTTTTGTGTTCAGCGTGTACTCGTGCTGAATGTCTGCAGTGTGGGTGCTATTAAAACTAGACCCACCTGTGCTGGCTTTTAGTTGAATAATAAACTAGTCGGTGCTCTCTGGTGTACAAACTATTTAAATGTTACTTTCAACATTTCTAAACTGCAGTTTCTTGTTAATCACTGATATATCTGTGTTGAGCCATAATCAAACTCTATTATTGAGTGTGTGATAGTGTGACAGTGTCATAGTGTGACAGTGTGACAGTGTGATAGTGTGACAGTGTCATAGTGTGACAGTGTGATAGTGTGACTGTGTGACAGTGTGACTGTGTGACAGTGTGACTGTGTGACTGTGTGATAGTGTGACTGTGTGATTGTGTGACTGTGTGACTGTGTGATTGTGTGACAGTGTGATAGTGTGACAGTGTCATAGTGTGACAGTGTGATAGTGTGACTGTGTGACAGTGTGACTGTGTGATAGTGTGACAGTGTGATAGTGTGACTGTGTGACAGTGTGACTGTGTGATAGTGTGACTGTGTGATTGTGTGACTGTGTGACTGTGTGATTGTGTGACAGTGTGATAGTGTGACTGTGTGATTGTGTGATAGTGTGATAGTGTGACTGTGTGATTGTGTGACTGTGTGATTGTGTGATAGTGTGACAGTGTGATAGTGTGATAGTGTGACTGTGTGATAGTGTGACTGTGTGATAGTGTGATAGTGTGACAGTGTCATAGTGTGATAGTGTGACTGTGTGACTGTGTGATAGTGTGACTGTGTGACTGTGTGATTGTGTGACAGTGTGATAGTGTGATTGTGTGATAGTGTGATAGTGTGACTGTGTGATAGTGTGACTGTGTGACTGTGTGATAGTGTGACTGTGTGACTGTGATTGTGTGACAGTGTGATAGTGTGATTGTGTGATAGTGTGATAGTGTGACTGTGTGATAGTGTGACTCTGTGACTGTGTGACTGTGTGATTGTGTGACAGTGTGATAGTGTGACTGTGTGATTGTGTGACTGTGTGATTGTGTGATAGTGTGACAGTGTGATAGTGTGACTGTGTGACTGTGTGACAGTGTGACAGTGTGATAGTGTGACTGTGTGATAGTGTGACTGTGTGATTGTGTGACAGTGTGACAGTGTGATAGTGTGATACTCAACTGAACAAAAGAAATGATCCCGCCATAATAAGAGCACCGGAAGCATGAAATCAAATGTGTGAGCTGTTTTTCTCTGTGCAGGGTGAACAGGAGAACAAAGAAACATCGATCAAACTTCACGACGACGACATCATTGAAGCTGAAGCTTTCACCCATGAAGGAGTTCGTCCTGACTGTCCAGGCGTCCTACAACCAGACTCTGTCTGCAGAATCCGACCCAGTCAAATTCACACCTTTCACAGAGAGTACGTCAACATGACCATCTTTGAGTTGCATGTTTGTTGCCTTGGATTAACCAATGACATATTATATTATTATTTGTCGCTGAGAGATAAGTCTCAGTCTTATTGATTCTATTAGGGAGGTAGATCATTTTACCTTTCGTAGCAGCTTGAGCTAAACTGTTAATAACTGAGGCTGCAATGATCACACTTGAGATGTACAAGTTCAGATTTCATTTCACCTCACACCCTCTCTGACTTTCATTTAAAAAGAATGTGCTTTCTTTTTTCTAACAAGCCATAATAGGTCCTCCAAAGGTCTCTCTGGCTGGATGTGGCAACTGCATCCATATCAACATGTCGCTCCCTGAAGCTAACCCAGGATTCAATGATATGAAGACGGTCTACTTCAGTGTTGAGTTCACAGTGTTCTGGAGGAACCATAAAGGAGCAGAGGTAAGACACGCATGTTGCACCTTTGTCAAACTCATTTATTCTAATGAACTCTACTGTGTATGAGGACTATCTTGTCATGAAGTCTTACATTTACTTTAATTCCTCTAATATAGACACAACCAGTTAACCAAATAGTTTCCTGAGGCAGAGCTTCTACAGAAGGACAGATCGTCTCATTGGTTGAGTCTAACCTTAGTAGACGGTGGCAAGGAATTACAGCAAATTTGATATTATATAATATTGGATTACCTTCTAAATTTGATTCATCTCATGATCACATCATGTTTTGTTTATTGTTTTTTACTGTATTTTTTCTCAGTGTGTTTGCTGCCCTGAATACTGCACATACTCTCCGGAAGCACAGGTGTAATTAAAAACCCTATTCCATTTAGTGTCCCAGTAAACCACGTCAGAGCATGGACAACGCCAGAGTCCTGGTACAGGCTCCCCTAAATGGAATGCAGCCATTCCTGCTTTGACAAGTCTGTCTACATTGTATTACCTAAAGTAGATCCAAGTCACTTATTCCTCTGGCCTTGTGGGTTTAACTGTGATCATTTCTGCCTCAGACAAAAACAACTAGAACTAGAAAACTCCAATCTCCTCTCTGGACATGGAAATGGTGCCATTAGGGTATCTGTGCGTTACTCAGTGATTCAGTCACGTAGAATTCCCCGTGCTAACATTAAGGCAAAAGTAAAAACTTTACTTTTACTAGCGGCTCATATCATCAGAGGTATTTTCATGATCCCGTAGGTGTTGTCTGACTGCTAGGAAAGATAAAATAAGTGCCAAGGGTGAAACCGAGCTTTAAACCCAATACTGTCCCCGCATCCCGTGGTAGGTTAATGTACAGAGTGCTGGGGTCACGGACGAAGCTCACATGGAAATCATTTAACTTTGTTCTTCATATTTTACCTGCAGCAGTCCGCCACCACAACAAACAACAACTACACTGTGAACAACCTACACATTGGCACGGAGTACTGTGTACGGGTGTACATATGGATCAATACCAACAAGAACACTGTGCCATCCGCTTGGAATTGCACCTTCACTAGCGTTGTGGAACCAAGCCGAGGTGAGCTGAACTTTCATATTTTCAAATTGAAGCGCAGCATGGAGCGCAGCATGAAGCGCAGCATGAAGCGCAGCATGAAGCGCAGCATGAAGCGCAGGTAAATGTCCCAAGCCAGTGCTGTTTTGGTCATTTTATGGCCAGGGGTTCCTGATGCACCTGTAACGCACTTGTGATGCACTTATGACACACTTGGATAAATGGTGAGAGCAGAAATATTTTATTATCATATATGACAGGTGGACATGTTTGGGGCTGTTGTTTTCCTGCCATGACAGCCTGGGAATCCTGCAGCGTGTTTCCCTCAAAGGAAAAGCTGTTATTGTCCCGGATGTGTAGATTATAGAAATCCGACGGTCCCAGTGTTTCCATGCCTCATAACGTGTGGTATCATTTGGCAGCACAGTGAATCAGAATCCAGTTTATTGCCAAGTAGATTTCACATAAAAGGAATTTGCCTTGGAGTTTTGATACATAGACAAGAAACATGACTATGAAATATAGAAAAGTACAATCCATTATATATAATGTCAGCTGGGACCCTGAGATGGATAAGCAGTTACAGATAATGGATGTAAGTTACAATGTAAGTCTGCAAAACCATCTGGAGTTAAATACAACCGTAATGCCATAAGTGAGTCAAAAATGACTTTGGTCACACTTTTTGGTGCATGGTCCAGCAAAGAGCGAGGCACTAAAACTGTGTGTGTGTGTGTGTGTGTGTGTGTGTGTGTGTGTGTGTGTGTGTGTGTGTGTGTGTGTGTGTGCAGACCCTGTCTTTTTAGGTGCAGTTGCTGCTCTTCTGGCTGTTATCGGTGCCCTAATGAGCGGCATGTTTTGCCTCTACTACACTGGATTCCTTTGTAAACTGAAGGCAGCTCTGCCCAGAGTACTCGCTGTAAGAAACTTGAGTTTGTCTGTCTGTCTTGATTTGACATTTTGTTTTTTGTACGGATTTAGAATTCAGAATGTAAAACTATTCCTTTAAACATCTTAAGATCTCAATGGCTATCAACACAACATTTAACTGGACTTTGAAGTCCGTGTGCTTCAAACAACGTGATTGTTGGATTGTCAAACAGCATCTGACAGGCTGTGAGCAACAATTTCTATAATTTTCTGAAACTAACAGTCCTTCATGCATTGACACTTAATACCAAAGAGTAAGTCCAGCTTCCTGTTCACTGCTGTTTAGGAAATATTGTAGCTTCAATTTAGCCTTCTAATTTCACACTGAACATGTGCTGCCTCCAGTTCCATCATGTGATCTTGTAGATTAGATGATACCCTACTGTATCTAGCAGGGATGGTGCATCTTAGAGTTCAATTGATTACACTGTCTCACTGTCATATTCCCCAACTTCTTCTCCCTCCTCTGTCTCTATTTCTTTGTTCCCTCTTTGCTGCTCTAGGAGGTGCTGAGCCAAGGCTGCACCCTCACACCAGAGAGGACGGTCCCTGACAGCATCTCCATAGGCGCAGAGACGGAGAAACAGAGGAAGCACAACAATCCCCCAGCTCCACAAGCTGCCACCAGGGGCACTGACTCAGATGAGGAGGATGAAGAGGAGGAAGGGGAAAACGTCTACATGGACAGAGACGCAGCGCTTTCCTCAGGTGAAAGTTCCTGCCAGGACTCTGTTGATGTGTTAGGGAACAGCAAGGTGGCTGTGTCAGGGGGCTCCGGGAGTTCGACAGTGAAGGCGGAAGTACAGGACACAGAGTTTGAGGTTGAGATTAGACATGGGGGGCTTGATCAAAAGGAGGCCAAAGCTGAAGGAACAGAGGTTTCTTTCATGCCCGAAGGACCAGTCACAGGTCAAGTGAAGGAGGAGGAGGAGGATAAGGAAGAGGTGTGCGAGAGCTTAGGCAATATCGATCTGTTCTCAGTCACCCTCGCTGCACTGAAAAGGGACGAGGGAGAAGAGCAGAATACAAGAGAATCTCTCACAGACTGCCTGTCCGATCTGGAGCCTCTACTGCCCACAAACTCAAAACGGACTCTGAGCCACACGGCTGATCGGACAACATTGGCATTAACCCTACCTACACAAGAAGACTTTAGTGAGGGTGGGTATGAAGCCAGACGCATGAACACTTCGTCTGGCTGTCTCAGTACCTGTGATGGTGAGACACAGCATGAAGAAACACAGGAGGAGGAATTTTCCGGATATATGGGACACACATGAAATGTTGCTCTGACGCGTTACTGTGTGTATGACTATCATTGTAACATCCTTACAAGTATATTCCTTCTTAATTGAGAAAAAAAAGTCCAGACCAAAAGTCTGAAATATGTAACTGTAGTTAAGGTGGTTTATTTAACAGCGGTCTATAATTTCCTATTCTTAAGGAAATACAAGGACACACATCAATACATTTCTCCTACAACTACGCCACAGTAGCCCCCTGTAGTTCTTAAAATGACCAGTTTCTATCTTAAGATGAGCGTCCTTGTTAACATCCAAGTCATAACTTCTCTGAGAGGTAGGATACATCCCACCTGATGATACAGAACAGCCCAAAAAGCCAAGCATAAAGATCCCTTACATTAGCCAAAGTCCAATTTATTGAATATAATGTTATTGAATTATTTTTCACAGCAGACATTTTGACTTGTCATAGAAGGAAAAGTGCAGGTGTTATTAATAACATTAGTATTGGCTCTGTTCTATCCCAGTCAGCCGTGACAGCACCAGGACCCTGCCTCTCCTTTGGGCACAAAGATAATGTGGGAATTTAAGGAAATCTAGGACTGTCATCATTCTATACTACACACTTTGTGACCAAATTGTGTCAATATTCATACCAAAAATCACTTTGTCTTTGAGTGTGATGTTGATGTTCTCTATCTTCCCACAATGCACCAGTGGAAATGAAGGCAATGCTCACAGGTGGAACAATCCTTTTTCAAAGTCGCAGTTGGTCATTTAACAGTTGGTGCCCATAATGTATAACATCCTGTAAGTATGTACACTTTGTGTATCCCACTTATATAAACAGTGAAACTAGTGTATACTGTTTACAACTGGTATGGAACTGGAACACGGCTCACTGAAGGACTTGTCCTGGCAGGTCGAGGGGAAAAGGTCACACCAGAAAAGAGATGAAGTAGAATTTAAAGGGAGCAGTGAGGAGTGGATTCTTTTGCTATAATGTCTTAATGTTGCACACTTCTAATGGCTCATAATAGAACAATTCTTGCCTCCATGCTGTGCAAACAACAGACAACTGAAGTGGAAAGGGGAACACAAACCCAGCTGCACTGCCTTCAGTTGAGTTGTTTGACTTAAACCAGTGAACAGAAAAGTGAATGCAATGCTTTTGGACTTTAGCTTTTGTGCTGTGACGTATTCTCCAGTGAAGCAGAATATTTGGGCGGTGTGCAGTTACAAGAGGGACTTTGAATGATATCTCTTGCTGGCTTAGAATGTAGCGTTCCACACACGCCTCCCTCGTCATTAGAAGCTGCAGATTGAATGATGATTGATGTCGTGATGTTATTGGTTGAAAATGGTCGGTCACTTCATATTTTGTTTTACTGGAAGAAAAGATGGTTGGATTTTGAAATAAGATACGAAGAAATGTGTGTCCGGGTATGTGTCCGGGTATGTGCTGGGTATGTGCTGGGTATGTGCTGGGTATGTGCTGGGTATGTGCTGGGTATGTGCTGGGTATGTGCTGGGTATGTGCTGGGTATGTGCTGGGTATGTATGTGTCCGGGTATGTGCTGGGTATGTGCTGGGTATGTGCTGGGTATGTGCTGGGTATGTGCTGGGTATGTATGTGCTGGGTATGTGCTGGGTATGTGCTGGGTATGTGCTGGGTATGTGCTGGGTATGTGCTGGGTATGTATGTGCTGGGTATGTGCTGGGTATGTGCTGGGTATGTGCTGGGTATGTGCTGGGTATGTGTCCGGGTATGTGCTGGGTATGTGCTGGGTATGTGTCCGGGTATGTGCTGCTTCCACATAACCATCGAAGTTGAAGTGGTCAAACTTCAAGGCAGTCAGTGGAGTTCACTTAGTAGTGAAATTATTCACTCACGGTTGACCACTTGTTGGGCAGACTATGGCATAAAACTATTAATGTACTCTCTGGGCTATACTCTAATTTTCATTATTATTATTAATACTATTACAATACAGCCTGCACCTGATAACAAGGCTGCATGGAGATCGCTCACAGAGGATTTATTTTAGGTTACGGCTAAGGCTAAGTACAATAGAAAACCAATACAAAGTTAACATGCATGCCTTTTGGCCAATTTTGTATTTGAACAATAAGCACACTGATTAACTGGTTAAAAGCCATGCGTGCGACGTGGTTAAAAGTGATGTTGCCGCCTACAATGTGTTTTCATTATTTTCGCATAATGCACTAAATCTGAGTTTGTAAATTCTTTATCTATACATAATCAAATGTTGATCTGACATGTGATATATGTCCCAGTGACATGTATGCTGTGGGTGATTATAAGTTGTTGAAGAAAACATTCTCACCCATTTCAATAATGTTTTAATTCATTTTTCTTTTGACCCAAAGTGTGTTTCACATCACCGGGTTGCAGCTCAAAGAATCAGGCTATAATATTGTCATACATGCCAAAGGACTATCTTCTATTGAAATGCTCATCAGTGTTCTTTGCAGACCGAGGAATCCTTGTTCCTCTCCCACAGTCTCGGTGTGCTCTCTGTGTAAAGTGAAAGATGACGTGCCGTGTTTTGTTTTCCTCATGTCTGCCTAGAGTCCACAATGTGGTTGATGTTCGGGGATCATGATGAAGACATTTTCACCGGTAATACAGCAACCACTGCAATGTATCTTCCCCTTCTTTTTCTGCGATATCTTTCTTTATTGTCGACACCTTTGTAGCCGTGGTTTGTAGCTATTTCCGACCTTATAGCTGTCTGTTGGCTCTTTGTCAACAGGAATATGCAAGGGTTCTGTTTGTGGACTTTAGCTCAGCGTTCAACACCATCATCCCGGAAATACTCAAACCCAAACTCTTCCAGCTCACTGTGCCAGCCTCCACCTGTCAGTGGCTCACAAACTTCCTGACAGACAGGACGCAGCAGGTGAGGCTGGGAAAAACCACATCCAGCACCCGGACCATCAGCACTGGCGCCCCCCAGGGATGTGTGCTCTCCCCACTGCTCTTCTCCCTCTGCACCAACGACTGCACCTCAGAGGACCCGTCTGTTAATGAAGTTCACAGACGACACAACGGTCATCGGCCTCATCAGGGACGGTGACGGTGATGAGTCTGCATATAGTCTGTATACATATATATATATATATATACACTTCTGGATTTATATTTATATTGTACATAGTTGTTAAATGTTTATCTGTTACATCTGTTCTACTTTGTTGTCCTTGTTTTATTTTAATATTTCTGTTTATTGTAAACTTGTGTATGTACGTATGTAAACCGGATTACGCATACATGGCCAATGAAGCTGATTCTGAGGAAAGGGTATTTCCTTTTTAAGCTCTCGTAGAAAGTTCCATCTTAGCTGCATTATAGTGGCCATTGGGAGCTAAGAAAGGGTTAATTTTTGTAATAAAGGTAATATTTTTGAGTAATAAAGTAGTCTTTATTAATGAAAGGTCGTGTTTGATACTTAAGATCTTCTCTAAAATATTCCTCTATAAACTCAAACAGACATTTCGTGGAAAGTTTTAGAAGTTTTATTTTTCAGCCTTAACGTTAGTTACAGCGCTGCAGGTCTGCTCTATATCTCTCTCTCACATCAAATTTACTTTAGAATCAACACTGACACATAAAGGTTTACTAGATTATGATCCATAAATGTGGTCAACACACGTCTCTCACTCGTTTCCTCTCGGTTTCGTTGCTGTTCTCACTCGTAGCTCTGCTGGAGGCTGAAGTCTGTCCTACTGGAGAGCATTTACTGCTTTTGTTCCTTTATAGTTTATGTGTGTGGACTTCACAATATTTGTGCAGAACAAAATAAGCATTAATAAGAAAAGGAAAGTCCTCCGTTTTGTGTCCATCGCCCTCCCTAAAGCCACTAACCGTGACTTCAGACGTCCGCTCCGTAGGTCTGATAACACCGCTGGACACGCCGCTCACTAACAGAGTTGATGAGTTTAACAAAAGGGATTTATTAACAAAAAGATGAAATGCTCACAAGGCAACTGAAAACTACTTTCTTAAAACAAGAAAGCGACACTAGTTAACAGCAGTGATAATCGAACTCAAAAGACCACAATAGTATACACCCTAACGGGTCAGGTTCACAAACAACAGCACACACGGCTTGAACAGAGGCGATCCACACACAGCTTCAATGCTGCCACGGGTCGTCTGTGTGGATCTCCTCTCCTTTGATCCCCCGTGGCACTAATCAGGGATTGAGCCCAGCCACGTTCACTCACAGGCTGCAGCTGCTAGGCAGGACCAAAGGTGGCACCTGAATGGAGACTGAGGTGGGTAGAGAGAGAGCACAGAGACAACACAACTCGTAACACCCCCTCCCATGAGACCAAACCACAGTTTGGCCACAACCAACCCTCATTACTACACCATACATGATTATATGAAAACAAAAACAAACAAAAAGATCTCACCCACGGAACAGAACATCAGCCACCACATTGTCTGCCCCCTTCTTGTGCTTTATTTCGATCTTAAACCCTTGGACGAGCAGGGCCCAACGCATCAACCGCTGGTTACGATTGTACATCTGGGCCAGGAAGACAAGAGGGTTATGATCGGTGTATACAGTCACCGGAGATCAACCGGAGATCAACCGGAGCCCACATACACTTCAAAATGCTGAAGGGATAGAAGCATGTCTAGCGTCTCCTTCACAATGCTGGAGTAGTTCAGCTGGTGGGGCTTGAACTTCACAGAGAAGTAGCACACAGTTTGGAACATATCTCCCTCGCCCTCTTGCAACAGCACGGCACCGGCTCCAGAAGCACTAGCATCGACTTCAAGCTTAAAAGGACGCAAGAAGTTGGGAGCAGACAACACTGGAGCACTGCAGATGAGAGACTTGGCAGCATTAAATGCATGACTACACTCACTGGTCCACACAAATGGAACAGCCGGACTACACAGGGGAGTAACCACTACAGACGAGCAAAGATCTGCTTTGCATTGACAATTGGCGGCCAATTTGTCTTCTTAATAAGGATTAGAAAACCCTGGCTTCCCGTGGTAAACTTGTGTTTAACGTCACAACTCTATGAATTGTGGGTAATTCCCTTGGGCAAAGTCTGCAGAAATGTCGACTAACGGAAAGTGTTCCTAAAGGGCTCAAAATCTCTGCTAGCCCTCAAACACTCGACAGTGGGACAGCCCTAAACCCAGAGAGGCTGTCCCACTGTCAAATGGTCGAGTGTTTGAGGGCTCTCTTGTAGAGATTTTGAACGCTTTATGAACGATTTCCTTTAAATCTCAACACTCACAGACTCAGTGACTGTGAGGTCTGTTCCCGTAAAGGCCCAGAGGTGTATAAAAGAAAAAGTAAACAAAGCACATGGATGTTCGGCAAGAGTTCAAATCAGGCAGTAAAACAACATAAAAATAAAATCCCAACATGCTTTGGTCATCAAACTTGATATTTCGCCCCAAAGTGCTGTTCCATTCGTATTTATACAATGTCTAGCCCTCTCAGACTCGACCATTCACTAGGTGACGTCAGCTAATCCCTGGGGTTCAGTGTTTAAGGGGGACATTGAGATTGGCCCGAAATCAATGGGGAAAATATTTTTGGGAAATTACATTCCACCATTTAAAATGTGCTTCACAGCCCGGCGCTCGTGCTTGGGGCTTAATAACACCATTTGGTAAGTCAAAAATAAAAATAAAAACACTGCGGTCGCTTTCCTGATTTCAGGTTTAAGAAAGAAAACGAATCCAGTGAAGGGAACGTTACTCTCCTGCCACCCTCTACTTCTTCTAAGTCACATGATTTCCTCTCATCAACTCCGGCAGATGTTGCATTCAAATCCCGTCGGACGAATTTGATCAGCTACAGTCTCTGCAGGCAAAGTGACAGGCCCCACAGTGCGCAAAATACAATTGTACTAGGGTTTTCTGTGTTACCCCAACTCGAAAAACACGAGACTGTGCAGTCTCTGGAGTATCCAGTCAGTCTGCAAAAAAACACATCGCGCCGTCATAAAAGCCCAAGTTTAACTGAAGTTCTTTGAAGGCACCAAGAGCGGCTACAGTCTACGTGCCGATCCGCCCCATGAGGTCCCACAGACAGGCTGTGTGATGGGACAGCCATGGGTTTGCTTCCAGAGCTGAAATTGGTGGATAAACATGGACACGATTCTCAGGACAGGTCGCTGTCATTTTAAACATTCCATTGAACGTTGTGAACATGGTGTAGCGTTTCTGACCTGTTCAAAAAGCGTTACCAGTTGACATGCTAGTCCGTTAGCTAGCTAGCGATAGATGCGTTTCCGGCAAGTGGGCGTCTAAGAAGAAGAGTTAGCGTTAGTTAGTTATGTGGTGTCTGCGGGCAGAGTGACCCAGGCAGCGGTATCTGTCTGTAGAAGCTCAGGCTCGTTTTAGTTGTATTGTTTTCTAATGGAAGTCACGTTAAACGGGCCGTAAACGCCATACATGCAAAGTGAAAGTGTTTTTCAACTCACTCACTTGTCAGTGGTTCTAATGTGGACGTTAACGGCTATTACAGGAGCCGTTAACTTTTCAAGCTCAGACCGTGATTTGTCTTATTAACGGTGAGAATAACCGTAACACACGGCGTCAGTGTAAGCTGCTCCGTTAACTTCTATACCCACATTCATCACTCATTTCGCAGATGCTTTTGTCTAAAGCGAGTTGTAATAACTATTTGGTCACTTTGCATGACGTATGTGAATACATGTGTTTCTGACAGATGGTGTTGGTGACGTGGACAGAGTCCTGAGGTGCTGATGGCGGTGGAGCAGAGCTGCTGTCATGACTGCTCTCCTGTGGATGCTCGCGTGGCTGCCTCAGGTCCTGCCAGGTGAGCACACGGTCACGTGATGTCATCTGTCTCACAGTGGGTGCACTTCCTCCGAAGACCAAACATTCAGCCTCGGTCGAGATTAACGTTTTGTTACAGAAATTCATAAATTAAAAAAAACCCGTTAAAAGTTATCCAGCGCTCTAAAGAGTGGATTTCAAGCAAAGGTCAGCGCTGAATCTGTTGGCCTTCGAGTGGTAAGACGACGGAGAACACAGTGGTGCATTAGTCGCTCACTGTAAAGTAAACAAAGTAGACTTTTTAATGTGTGTGTTTTTTCTAGAAGCATTCATAAAGAACGGGGCTCAACTCTCATTTAAAGGAGGTAGAACATTATTAGAATCAAAGATGTTTGTGTTCACATAAAAACATGCGTGTGGAGCCCTGTTCTTTAACGGAATACCCTACTAACTCAGCAGTGCACTCCCACATTCATGTCCCACACGGGACAGTTTAAACCGAATCGGGGGGTTCCCCTTTAATATTGTCCAATCTCAGAATGGGACAGTGTGGCTCAGCACAAAGGTGCTTACAATGACTGTCACTCGTTGAAAAACAAGTCTGATTGAGGTGCATATATAATATAAATCTACTTCAGATGCATTTAATGTCCTGTTTGTATGTATTTCAGCTATGAGTGAACTCCCACAGCCTGTCAGTGTGACCATGGACTCGAGTCATTTCATTCACATCCTTAAATGGGAGCCTGGACCAGGAACACCCACAGGAGTCCACTACCATGTCTCCGTCAACACAGAAACGTGGGTTTCATCTATGTTCGTGTTCATTTACTTACTATATATATATATATATATATATATATATATATATATATATATATATATACAAACAGTGTCCCAGGGAATCTCTACAGAGTCAGTCAGTCACTTTACATTTGGGTTACAGCAGAACAATGATGTCAGATGTTTATTGTGTACAGAGACACACACCCAAAGATGCTCTGGCCTCTAAGGCTCGTTCAGCGGTTCAGGAAGCACACCGACCAATTCCATGCGCTGTAAATCACTTCACTTGGTGCTACTCAGCCCATCAGACATGTATTCGTACATGCAGCGCTGCCTCAGTGAGATTTACGAGTCAGAGAAGTTATTTCACATGACGTTCTCCAAAAAGAGAATGTGGTCTTAAACCAAGAATGAACAGACTCTTCTAGGTTAATTCTTCCTCCGGGCAGTTTAAAACCAGCATGTCTCATGTGTTCAGAGACCGTGATGATGATTAAGACTCGATGTGAAGCTTCACTACGAGACAAAGTGAAAATCCTTTGACGAAAAGAAGAACCAACGAGCCCAATGTGATCGATCCATCAGATTCATTCACTTCCCACTAATGATGCAACAGAGAGGAGGAGCTGCTTTCAATAACCACAGATACAATCTGATGAGACTAATATCATGTTTTAGGTGACATCACTTCACACCTGAATGAACTGAATTTAAAGCTTCAGAGCAATTCAGTTATATTCATCTTTCCAAAATGAAGTACTCTATTTTAAGATGCACATTTTTCAATAGCTTTCTGTTATGTATTTTTTTAATGCAGCCCTTATTTTACTTCAAACAAGAAGAATATTTATTTATTTTTGGAGTATTTATCATTTATAATGTATCCAGTTCAATTTGAAAACTGAGAATATATATTGTTGAGATATTATTCAATTGAACTTAATTAATTTCAGTCAGTTGTTGACTTCATACATAGGTTGATGCTACTAAGCTTCTTCAGTATAATGGGACCAAATCATAGCGCAGTGAGACGTTGCTGTGATGTTCTGGACCTTTGATGAGGACAGTCTCTCTAAGACCTCGGCCCTAAAGTCTGCTTCTCTCCTCTCTCCGGTCCTGTAGGGGAACCTCCTTTGTGCCAGTGGTTGGCTGTGAGCGTGTCCAGCACCCACTGTTATGCAACCTGACGGAGGCCTTCTCTGACCCAAAGCAGGTCTACTTTACCCAGATTACAGCTCTGCTGGAAGGACAGGACTCAAAACCACTCACCTCTCCTCGAGGATTCAAACCCATCAATGACAGTAAGAGGCACTGTGTTGAAGCTAGAATGTTTGGAATGATGGGGACGGATGATGGAGATGAGACATCATCTTTTCTTTATTTTGCGTTGGAGCAGAGAATAGCTTCTTCACTTGTGTCTCTTGGTTCCGGCTTTCCCGAACAAAGCTGGTAGAGTTCTGTGGGTCATCCCTGCCCTATAATACATTCCTCTACTGCTGCTACGAGTTATTCATTTCAGAGTTCTCTCTGTGGTGATGTCTTCTGACAGGGTGTCCTCTTCCCCTAGTGTCTCTGAATGATAACAGGCCAACAATCTGATGATTCAATTTGCTGTTTCTTAATCTGTTGCACACAAATGTCTGCTGTACCCTCTAGTTCTGGTCTCATGGCAGAACCACAGAACCACATTATATCTCTGGTCACAAAGTGGTCTTGGGTTTTTGTGGTTGCAATGAATTATTTGACAACAGAATACGTTTTGCCATGTTATGCTGAGAACAGCAAATAAGCAATGTCTGTTTGTTTGTTTGTTTTTAAATGTATTTCTGCTGATACTGGGAAAGGAAGTTTGTAAAGAGATTGTGAATAACGGTCATTTAGGATAACACTAACGCACTACAGCGCTGGATATCTACCTTCTCTGAAGTGTTTCACTTTAAGTTGTGAGAGACTTCTGTTGAACCAGGATTTAGTGCCTCAGAGGACTCTGCATAAACCAGTTTACTGTGAATGGTTTATCAAATGCTGTATGTCTCGTTCAAAATGTTTAAAGTGGTTTTCTTTCTTCGTTTTTTATTCATCATGCGATGCAAACCAAAGTGTCTCTTCTGTCCCTGTCCCGGTGTCCTGCAGCTCACCTGGACCTGCCGCTGCTGACTGTGACACCGTGTGCAGAGGGTTTGTGTGTGGACCTCCAGCCTCCCATGGAGCACCTCAGAGAGGTCTATGACTTTCTCAATTACAAACTCCGGATTAAGAGCAACAATGCAGACAAACCTCAGGTACCGTACATGGACCAACACGCAGTGTGAGAGGTTTATACATGCATATCTTTATCCGGATATTCAAGATAGCACTGCTGTGTTGATGTGGGCGTGTTGGTACAGGGGAGAAGATGCCAACGAGAAAGTCCAGTTTGAGTAACGCCTGTATGTCCTTTAAAAGGCTGACCTAACGCAAGACAAATCTAGAAACCACTGGTCTCAGTAAAGTGCCCACATCTTCTACACTGGATGCTTGGAACCATAAGTGAACTGAGTGGAGATCTGTTGACATCTTGTGATATTTGTAGGTGCTTTATGAGAGCAGGTGTTGTCCTTTTTAGTTTCACCTCATTAGATGTGAAAGCTGGATGCTTTCCTTCATCCTGGTGTTCCCTCTTTGACATGAAAAGATCAGTTAATGCATTGAAGGTTAAGTGGTTTAGAATGAGTTTAAAATGATGTATTGAATGCAGCACCCTATTGCATACCTCACCACAGCAAAGTGAAACACAGGCTCCTGTGGTTCAAACGCTGCGTTTGTCTTGTTGCTGACGTGTGTCTGCGTGTCTCTGTGTGCAGTTCTTTAAGCACACCAAGTCTCTGAGCAGACAGATTCTGAAGGACCTGGCCTCTGGCAGACGGTACTGTGTGTCAGTCTGCTTCTCACACGGTCTGGTGCCTCGAGAGTCCAACTACAGCCAAGCTGTGTGTGCCTCCACCCCTGGCCACTATACTGCAGGTACAGCTCACTGTGTCTGTGTCAATGTTTCTCCAAGTTACTCATCAGTTGAAAGGTTTTGCACTCAATGACCCTGGCTGGGTCCGCCTCTAGTCAGGTAGGAGTTGGCTAGAGCTAAAGGACCATTACACTTCATCAGACTTTCAGACTGACTATCGGACACTGACGCCAACTTCACGTCACGATTGGCCAGCTGTACAGGAGAGAAGTGAGCTGGGGTTTGAACTCTTCTCTCTCCTTTTCCTACTTGACCAAACAACACGTACCAACTAGGTCTGCTCCAGTATACAGCAGCCCCTCTGTTTGGAACTACATGATGGAACTCTGTGGACTACAAAGCGTCAGTTATCCCACCAAAACAGGTGCAACAGAATAATAGGAGGGAGCTATCAGTCGAGCACAAGTGAAAACACCTACATACACCTGTATAGGCCTTTATTCATAAGCACAAGATATGGAAAAGAAAAGCCAACTACTGTGCAGCAGAGCAAGAATACGTCAAATTCAACCAAAACTAGAACTCTGAGAGCCGCTCAAAACAACACTGCGGTCTTATCTTCACATGTAGCGTCGGCCTACAGCGTACATTAGCCATCTCTGTTTACTGTGCCACTAACGGCGAGCTACACGCTCCGTGTACCTTTTGATAGTTTGTGGTTATTCGTTAAATTGAATGGAGCAGAAGCAATAAAAGCTTGGTCTTGGTCTCGTCCTCTGCGACCAACAGACCACCTCACCGGGAGGAGAGGACGAGACAGACCTTCTGTTAGCAGAGCTGTAACAACTCAAACCCCAGCGCTGGGACTCCCAGCGGGGCGGTGGCCTGCTGGACTAACCTGTGCAATGGCAATAACAGAAGGTTTGCTGATCTGGTGGGGGTCAGACCCCCGGTGACCCTAGGCTGAGCACCGCCTGCTGACTGAAGGATAGATAGACAGATGCTTTATTCATCCCGCAAGGGGACATTAGTTCACTACAGCAGCAGAAATATATTTAAGCAATCAATTATTAAGTATAAAAAGGCACAATATTTACCATGAAATAGAATAATATGAATGAACTAACTGAGCAGTAGTGCAAAGCTCTTTAACTCTACATGTCGTCATTCAGCCATTCACACACTGATGACAGGACTACCATGCAAGGTGCCACCTGCTCATCAGGACTCTAACATTCACACACCGTAGGAACAGCTACAGGAGGACTTTGGGATGCTCCCAAAGGACAAGCTGGGGATCGAACCGCCGATCCTCTGAGCCACAGTCGCCCACAAAGTAGATCGTGATATCTCTGCAACACGATACACAGACGTCTTTGACACAATTCAAACACTATACCCTCTTCACTGTCTGTTGATGCGGGGGCTTCAGGTGCGTTCGAATGCTTGGAATCTCTATTTTCCGATAGCTAGCACGTTATTATAGACTGAAGAACATTAAAATACTTGTGATGAGACCAACATACGTTGGTTTACGGATTCTGAAAGCTGAAGACTCCATATCTTCAAAACAGTATGATTTGTAAATGTTCTATTAAGAGACCATCTTCGATCGCAACCTTTAGTACGACGCCGCAGGAGAGGCCTCGCTACTCGGTCTGTTGAGGAAATGTAGCAAAGTTTAAGGTGAAAGGTCTTTAAAAACAATATTGCCGTGTCAGTTCTTTCCAGTATGGTGGAACACTAACCTCTGAACATGGATCAGTATCACCACAGCACTTGTAGTTGTCAGTACTGTTTGATACCGATGAGCTTGCTCTGTTTCAAGTCCCTCTGGGTTAACGTGTGCCGTGACCCCCCCCTCTCTGCAGACCCATGGATATCAGCCACCTTGTGTTTTCTGGTGATGCTTGGTGTGGTCGTTGGGGCCCTGCTGGTCTATACTGGTTTCATTTGTCTGCTGAGGAGGCCGCTGCCATTGGTCCTGGTAAGTAATACAATGAATTGTAGTCTTAAAAGCAGTTGGTGGGGCATCGCTAATCCTGGAAGGTGACCGGACAGGGAGAAAGCCTTTTGTGACAAAGATCATCCAATGTACATAAAATGTACATGCAACATGACATCATCTGCGTGTTCTGTAGCACTAGATAGTGGACACATGTAGCGATACTGTAGTCTTGTAGTTCCCTTACAAGCTTAAAGTGACAATGCTCTTGCTGAAAGTGCTCCGTCTTCAGTCTCAGCTATTGTTAGCTTGATACACAGTGAGCGGTAACTGTAGCGCTCGGTCATGTTTCTGTGAGTGACGGTCTGGCTGCCGTGGTATGATGTGGGTATTGATTGTCGGTGGTATTGCTGTGGACTGTTGTAGCATGCTGCTGCTGTCATATCCACATACCACGGCCCGTGTTTCACTGACTGGCGCCGCTCCTGAAGGGCATCAACAGATTGTCACTAGTGTGCGCAGCAGCTACCTGGGCCACTAGTGCTGCACTGTCCACACAGTGACAGTTATACACGTGTCATTTCACTATTATGTGCTCTAAGAAGTGAAGCGAACACACCAGCAGTGAGGCAGGGATCATTGCTCACACTATACCTAGCTTTCTATTGGTCGGCTCAGTTTTGCACAAAAAAAAAAAATCCAAACCGAGTGAAACCTCACCCCCCCCCCCCCCCCTCATGTGTGACGTTCATAAGTAAGACTTGGGAGAATAACCAGAGCAGTCCTTTCTTTCTTTACATAGAGTGAGATTTGTAGTAAAATCACATTAGAAATACTACTTTGACATAAATTTCATCAAGACAGTTGTAATGAAAGAACAAGTCACCAGCGACCTTTGATCTTCTCCTTCATGTTCTCTCTACACCTTCTGAATGTTTCCAGACGGTCTGAACTGCATCAGGCAGGTCACCTGTTTCATTGCTCTGATTTATTTTCCCCCAAAACTTCAATATAAGTGAATCCTTTGATTCCGTTAATAACCTAAAGCAACAGAAAGCCTCATGCCACCACTGGTTCTGAACATGAAACATTTTAATGCAAATTCTGTGAAAATGACGTTGATAGTCAGCAACATCTTCTGAAACCTTCCATTCATGTCTTGATCAGTGCCGTTGTTTTATTACAGCGTGCTGGCATGTAGAGGCGTGATGCGTGTGGGCGTCGGCTACAGTTGACCTTTATTTGTGGTGTTTTTCTCATGCGAGGAGGATTTGAACATACCTTTCTTGTAGAATAAGACGGAGTTTCATGTTTCACTATTAATTACTTTAAGTCAAGCAGAGTGACAGAGAGATGTGGAGGGGCTTCCCCTCACAGAGAGATGTGGAGGGGCTTCCCCTCACAGAGAGATGTGGAGGGGCTTCCCCTCACAGAGAGATGTGGAGGGGCTTCCCCTCACAGGGCGACGCCGGGCTGCCGGCTGCTCACCAGCAGAGCACCGGAGCAGACCGCACTTCATGTGATTCAGCAACGTTTCCACTGGTGGGGACGATGCTGCTCCATGGCTCAGAAGAAATACAGCTTCATCTCTGTCAAACGTCACAACACACAATGAGCGTTCCAGACATTGTAAATGTGAAGTGTGTGTCAGAGTTGTTGTATTGAACTGCTATAGAGGTGTTTTGAGTATGGCTTAATCACTGAAGTCATTTCTTAAGCATTATGCCGATGCTGGATGGATGACCGATCGACAGTAAAACAAATGACTCATCTATTAATCAAGGTGTTTGTAGCCTTTTAGTTTCCATAAATCCCATAATTAAGGTTTAAAATGTGTGTCACAGCGTACCAGAGCACAGAATCATCATCATTTGATCAAGTGTCCCTGATTCTTCTTCTGACTAGTTGTCTGGAGAGGCTCCATCTGTTGAACATCTGCTTTATAAACGAGCTGCTTGTGCTGCTGTTGATTCCACTTATTGGCTTTAACATGAGTCTGTGCTTTCTCTCTGTTGTGTGTGTCTCAGACGTCCATCCATCACTTAGAAGAGCTTCTATTCATTCCATCCTGCAGCACGTCCCTGTTGTCTTCTCTCGTCAACATTGAACCAACTGCGCCCTCTTCAGGTGAAAAGAGGAGCAACCAGACATGCGATGAGAGCGATGGGCAGAGTGGAACTGAGAGCACCGGTGGGAGCAGAGGAGGAGCTTATAAAATGCGATTGGGCAATAACCTCCCCTCGTCGTCCTCTTCATCTTCATCATCTTTGTCAGATCCGTTACCCCCGGAGCCTGAACCTTTGCTTTCCACAGACACACATTCCAACACTGGACTGAACAAAGCACAGAGCACACACACTGATGCTTTACCTTCATCAGGCTCAGTCAGCGGGGCCGAAGGACGAGTCCCGCCAAACACGGAGGAGAGGAAGGTGGTGGAAGAGGGGGGCGGCTGGGATGTGGACCTGCTCACATTAACCTTCGGCAGGCTTGGGGAGGAGGTGGAGGAGGTAGGGAACTCACATTCTGACTTTGGGGAGATGGAGCCAGAGTCTTCCTCTGCGTCAGAGCTGTGCAACACCATTCCAACCAAGGAAGCTGTCATAGGAACTGTTTCCTGCTCTGTAGATGAAGAGGAGGAGGAAGAGCACTGTGGATATATGGGGCGTCCATGAACACATGTCTAACAGATCTTACTGTAGAAGTCCTGGGCTTCTCCAGCTGTAAGTTACATTTGTACGACGTGTTTAAAGCAGTGTTACAAAGACGGACTGAAACTGAGTGGAGCGGTGCTGGTCCAGACTCACTTCCATCGTCTACACACTGAAAACTCATTACAGGACGTACTTTTCTCAGAAGTAAGGTTTCTGATGGAGATTCTTGTTTTTCCAACAGAAATGACAGATTTGATGGTTTGTATTAGAAGTTTAGAACAACGAGCGTGACAGAGAGCCTGGTGAGATGGTGTGTATCAGCCTGTTCTTTTAAGCTCCTCCACCTTTCATAGCGGCTGCAGATACCGTTGCCTTCTTTCAGACGATTTATTTTCGCTAACGAACACATTTGTGAGGTCAGAGACTAGTGATGCTCTGCCCCGCCCCTTCCTGTTACCACAGCCTGCCAGTGTTACGTCCCCTACCGTGTCTGATCATCTCTGGAACGCTTCCACCGCCATGAACCGCTGTGGTTCAGAACTTCATGTCAAACGTTCACTTTGATTTCCTTCACAGCACAGTGCTGCTCTGAGCACGTGTTGACAGCAATGTTCATATCCTCTAATGTTCAGAGGCACTGCTGCATGTGTGTGTTTCTGACAGCAGCACGAGAAGCTCACAGCACCAAATCCTCACTTCAACTCTTGTGTGTTAGTGAGACAGCAGAACTGTGACTCTGCTCATCACCTCACACACTCTGTGGACTGCTGGCAGTTCAAACAGACGGTTAATGAGCAGGCTGTGCTGTTAAGAGAACAAGCAAAGCTCACAGACAAAAGAACAATAGTGTACAACAATGTCAGACTGAAGCTGGTTGTTAGGACATCCTGTGGAACAGAGAGTCATTGAGGTGGTCCGGTGAGAGAGAAGGCTGCTCAGTGTTCTAACTCCAAACATTGTACTTCAACGTGCAGTAAAAACTGAATTTGTGATAAAAGCTCCAGCTGATGTGTTGTGTATTGCTTTAGATTTATTTTTGTATCTGTCGTTATCAGATAATTAACTTCCACTTTCAATGTAGTCTCAAAGTCCAGTTATTCAAGATGCCTTTCAGCAGGATGGTAAAAGCATGTTTTTATGCTTAGGTTGTTATCCATAGTACATTTCTGCATATAAATGTACGCCATCATGTTTGACTTATGACTGAGGAGAGATTAGTGATGAATGTTACAGTATCTACAGTATATCAATGCCAGTCTGTTTTTATTTTTGCCATATTCTCTTAACTTATGTTTATGTAGTCATATCAACATTACAATACTTTGAAGTTACACACTGTATCCGCATATTCACATAATGCATATATTATACATGTATTATTGCAAGTTACATATGCAAATAACTGTTTCATCATTTGTGTAGTTGTATGCTCACTGTAAGATCTTTGTCACTCATTACTCGTATATGTCACGTTTAACAAAGATACGTTTTTAAATCGTGTTCTGTTGTTTTTGTATTCTAGCAGTAAAAGTACAACTTCTTCAAGCTGACGACAATAAAACAAAGCGATCAGAAACAATCAGTGAAGCTGAAGGCAGATTTGCTGACTGCTGTTCACCATTTTCTCTTTTGCAATGGTGAACGCTCGCACAGTTCACTGCAGGTCCTGTATAGGAAGCACACAGGGAGGGACTTCTAGGGAAATAGAAACTCAGCTCTGCACATGGTGACAGTGTTGCTCTACCAACCCCCTCACATCCCTCTCCACTTGTTGTGTGCTCCAACCCAAGAACCAGCCTTATCTTGTGCGTGACCTTTTTCTAAGAGCCATAAGAAAGTCCATGGAGAGACGATGCGGTTGTGGAGGCTTCTTCTGCTTTCACACCTTGGTAATGCCTTCTGGATCGAGTGTGTGGAGGACGTAGGGCTTGACGTGGTGAATGTGTGATATGAATGCATGTAGTTATGGACCGTTTGTGTTCTCCACAGCTGTAGCACAGCTGTGGAGGGACATTGTGCTTGTGTGTGTTTCATTGTTTTGTCCACGCTGTGTGTAGATGTATATATGAATGTTGTCAGCAGCAGTAAATGCATTGTTATTCTGTTCAGCGTTGTAACGGCTCACAGTGAGCTCAGTGAGATGCAGAGCTATGTCCAGGAGATGTTTGTGTACCGTGTGCAGACTGTAGACTGAGCCGTGTTTAGTGATCCAGAGTTCTAAATGATAAGAAACACAAACGATATGATTGAGAATCTAAAGGCTGTGTTGTTCTCCTGTCCTCCTGTGCAGTGGTGTGTGTTTCCCTCCCCGCACCTTCCAACGTCTCCATCTCCTCCTTCAACATGGAGCACACACTCAGCTTCCTGCCCGGCCTCCCAACGCCCTCCGACACCCACTTCACTGTTCACATCCTTCAGTTCAGGTACTCAGTCGACGGCTCAGAAAGCTTGGATGGATGAGACACAGAGGCAGGATTAGGTCCACTACTGAGACAAACGTATCTCTTCAATATCACAGTGGTGTTTGCTTCCAGGAGCTCTGAGCCGCCTCCTCACAAGGCTTCACTCGGTGTTTGTCATTCTGTAAGATGATTGATAGATGATTGTTATTAGCACGGACAACAAACCCACGACCGGTCCAGCTGGTTTCCAAACTCAAACCTCTTGTTAGAGATCAGTGCTTTGTCGAGGTTGAACCATTAACGTTACAGACAATGATTTAGTTGGTGCTAATACTGCAATATTAATATATCATACTGCCTTGAGTTGTTCACAGAAACAACTGCAGCTCTTACCGCTTTCTCTTCTTCTCTCGATAGTTCTTGTTGTTTAGAGACAGATATCCACCTAGCAGAGTTTACTGCTATAATGACTCACTGTATCATGCATTGGTTCCCTTGCATAAACAATTAGTAATGCTCAGGATCTTTTATTTTTGTTAAGAACTTAAACCAGGACTTTCTAAGCAGTACATTCGACTTGAAATGAACGTCAAGCGATCTCCATATTCCTCCTGAGAGGATGATGTGTGAACCCTTCTGGATCAAATAGGTGGTCCAACAACAGACTGACATCCCTGCATGGCAATAGCTTCTCCCATGTACCATAGTGTGATATTATTCAATGATCACGATGCTCTCCTCATTATATGTCGTATGTACAACATGTCAGTTACGCCCCCCCCCCCCCCCCCCCCCTCCTTGCTGCATCATTCACCTTCACCCTCATGTTTTAGGATGACACATTATTCTTGATCTTGTCTTGGATTATCGTCACTCCTTTTCTCTCTCCCTCTGGATTTCCTTTCACTTTGGAGGAAGAACACGTGGAGACCCGTGGCTGCCTGTCTGGAGCTGACGGCCGGACAGACGTGTAACCTCACCCAAGCGTTTAAGGACCCGTTGAATCAATACTGGGCCCGCATCCGAGCCTTCACTCCCACCCAGACATCCAACTGGACTATGTCTGAGCGGTTCAGGCCTCTGTCTGACAGTGAGACACACACCTATATATTTAACATTTCAAAAGGTTACACACTCTTCTCCAAACAAATATCCACAGTTGTTCACGGTAGACAATGGCAGTCTTCAATAGCAAACATATAATTGGTCCATTTAAACATGGAATATGCAGCGTACTTGTATTTCATCATTTCATTGTTCATTTCTCCCCGTAGCGGTGCTGGGCCCTCCTGATGTGTCTGCGTCTGGCTGTGGGAACTGTTTGCTCCTGCAGATCAGAGTTCCATCCACAAAGGGGCTCCAGCAGCTCAAACACTTGTACAGAAGAGTCGTCCTCTACGTGCGGAGGTCCAGGGATGGTGCACAGGTACGTGTCAGGCTTAAAGCTGCAGTCATCATAAACAATCTACACATTGTTGAGGAATTGTTTTTTTTATACAAATACTAGTATTGAATAAACAATAAACAAGAGGTCAACAGTTTGGACTGTTCGATAGCTCAGACTGGGCAGCAGACAGTTTGACAGCTCTCCTTCAGTGGGTTAGCTTCCTGTCTGGCCTAGACCCTAACCCTGCTAGCCTCCTGTCTGATGCTGACAGCGTAGACTTTGAGCAGTAACCTTTCTGGGGAACACGCCTGGCTATCTCACCGGTATCTAGGGGGTCGTGGGGCTGCTGCTCCAGCAGTGTGTTGTTTTCCTGGCTCCGTCGGCCGACACCGTGCTAGACCGTCTTCAGTCTGTAGTCCCGACAGAACCACGGCCGTACCTTCCACACTACCCGAGATTGCCACAGAGAGCTGAGCTCACAGTTCAAATTATTTGAACTTTGAACTTTGACCTTGCATGCAGGTGACATAGCCAGAAGCAATGAGAGTAATAAAAAGCCCATCCTCTGATTTGCATGAACTCTCTAACACAACATCAAAAACATACCACAATCTCACCAGAGTAATGCAAAAGAGGGGGGGTGTCAGATGAGACTACTTAACCTTAGCGGTTCAGGGGGGGGTCGTTATGCCGGGGGGGCGGCCTAAATTTGAATGTTGCGTTGACAAACCGCCACCTACTCACTCTGCTTTTAACATATCAATATTCATGACATGGTATTACAAATGAATTGTAATGATGTGTTCACACTATTAGAGACACAGCAACAGGCTACAACTCATTTTCTATGGAATCCGGTACTTCATCATGCAGCGACAAGTAATCCGGTTCCAGTCCGTCTAAAGATGGTAAATGGACTGTAATCAAAGCACTTTAACACTACGTGTCATTCACCCATTCACACTCAGCCTCTCTCAAAGCGGGGCCCCTGGGCCCTCCAGCCTCTCTTAAATCAGGGCCCCTAGACCCTCCAGCCTCTCTCAAAGCGGGGCCCCTGGGCCCTCCAGCCTCTCTTAAAGCAGGGCCCCTGGGCCCTCCAGCCTCTCTTAAATCAGGGCCCCTGGGCCCTCCAGCCTCTCTTAAATCAGGGCCCCTGGGCCCTCCAGCCTCTCTTAAATCAGGGCCCCTAGGCCCTCCAGCCTCTCTTAAAGCAGGGCCCCTGGGCCCTCCAGCCTCTCTCAAAGCAGCCTCTCTCAAAGCAGGGCCCCTATGCCCTCCAGCCTCTCTTAAAGCAGGGCCCCTGGGCCCTCCAGCCTCTCTTAAAGCAGGGCCCCTGGGCTCTCCAGCCTCTCTTAAAGCAGGGCCCCTGGGCTCTCCAGCCTCTCTTAAAGCAGGGCCCCTGGGCTCTCCAGCCTCTCTTAAAGCAGCCATGCTTGTAAAAAAGTGCAGGTTGTTAGTTGCCGGTTTGGACTTGGTCGGGGTTAAGAAAGAATCGGCACTGGTTTAAGCTAATCTAGTTTTTGGTTGGTGGCCCAAATAAATATCAAGAGCTAAAGCAGTAATCAGAACGCAACTTGCAGAAGTTCAGATACTGTGTGTATTCTGTGTAGTCTCATAAAGATGTAGGTGCTGTATGTGTAAAATGTGTTTCCATCACATTTTCACATCTCACATTTTGTCATGTTTGTTTCAGGTTGCATGTTTGTTTCAGGTTGCATGTGCTCGTATATGAAACTGATATGAAACTCAGCGCAGCGTGAAATGCAGAGAAATCCAAACAACAAACCCACGAGCAGTTCTTCTTCACTTCTTTGACAGACTCATGAAAGGCCCATCCAAATATTGAGTGAAACACATGTGTCGGCTTAACACGTGACTTCTAGAGGCTTCAGGTCGCCTCAGATGGCCGATGTTCTGTCTGAACTATGTGGGTTTTACCCACGTTTTCCTCTCAACGGATCACATTTGTCTGTTCGAAGAAACGCTCAGTCTGTTGAGAAGAAACCAAAGGAATTCAATCTTCTCAGCCCCCATTTCAGTGACAGTATGCAACTGTGACATGAGTAGCCTTTCATTTCTTATAGCAAGCATGCATGTTACTAAAATCTCAAATGAGTGGAGATGGAATAACAGATTACGTACGACTACTGTTTACACATCTGTGAGCTGCTCTGCGTTTCCTGTCTCAACACCTGGCGTGTGGCAGCTCTTTCTTGGGTAAAATAGAGTACATGAAACAGGAAGTAACGTGCATCCCCTTTACTACATTAACTGAAACCATTTCTATTGAATTACAAGAAACAGATAGTTGTAGCTCACACAGGCTCCGCCCTCTACTGGACTGCATGGGTAATCTTCTGCTCAGCAGTCATTGAACATGATTCAGCGGTCCGTTAAGTACACAACACAACACAGGTTACAATGAACACCTGATCATTGACCTCTCTGTCCAGACACAAGCCTCTTACTTGAGCTCACTTAACGCAGCACTTCGGCGTGTTTTAGTCCGTTTGTGTGTCAGTCAGAGTTCCTCCAGGCAGTCAGAGGGTTAACGCCAGCTGCTCCATGGATGCATCTTCATTGAAAGAGAGTGAGTGGTAGAAGTTGTTTCATGAAGAAGAAAATATTCAATGAACACAAAACAACATTCTGTTATTTGTCCAACGCCGGTGTGGAGTGTGCGAGGCTGTTTAAAGATACAGACTGTTGTCTACCTGCTGTAGCAGCTGACGTCTCAGTGCAAAGGTGCTGCAGCAGCGGTGAGGTCTGAGACAGGAGATCAAGTTCCCACAGCTGCTCATTCGTCTTCTAACGCACTTCTACGAGGAGTGGCAACGCAACTGCGTGTTAACGGACGGATGGACTGTGAGACTCGGTTGGTTTCTCCAGTCCTACAGCGATCCTTCTCCGTTCATGGATAGATTGAAGGAGTTGAATCTATCCTCTATGCCAGACCTGGGCATTGAGTGGCCCGCGGGCCGGACGGCAACGTACTTGTTCCCACACCATCAGTCGAACACCTCCACAGGTACTCATCCATGTTAGGGGCACTGCATGGTGAGTTTACAAGACTGCAAACAGTTGAGAGTGAAACATGAGTTCTTCTCCTTCACTTCTCTTCCTGCAGTGTGGATAACGCTCAGTGATGTTCAGCTCCAACTCACTGACCTGCAGTCTGATGCAGTCCTGCAGAGCACTTTAGTCAGTATCACTGCTGGATTTGTATTCTTCTCACATGAGGAGGCATGCTCAGAAGATGTTGGTTCTCTTTGGATCGACCTACATCTGTGAACAAACGTTCTCTGTGATGAAGTTCAACAGATCCAGATCCAGATCCTCTCTCACTGAGGATCAGCTGTCAGCTGTCCTTCACATCTCACCTCACACATTCAGCCTGACTTCAGAGAACTCGTCCACTGAACTGATAAACAGAAAATGAGGTCATTGGACTACAAACAGTAATAAAAGTACTAATTAACAGAAACATGATCCCCGTCAGTGTTGTACTATTATATATGGATATTACATATTTATATTTGTTTGGATCATTATTCCTGCTGCAGATGTTTAAGGTGGAGCTCATTTTAACTCCTTTATCTGTTGTTCAGTTTGTGTAGTTAGGAAGGGTTTGACAAATGATAATGTGCAAAGTAACTAAAGCTGCCAGACAAATGTAGTGGAGTAAAGAGTACAACACTTCCCTCTGAGATGTAGTGGAGTAGAAGTACAAAGTTAAATAAAATAGAAATACTCCAGTAAAGTACCTTGAATTTGTACACAAGTACAGTACTTAAGTAAATATACTAGTTACATTCCACCACTGATCATGATATTTACTCCACTCACAGCTCATCAAAACCAAACTATGGTCCAGGAAAATAATTTCCAAAGAAAAACATTTGATGGTTTCTGCGTGAAATACATTATCTGAAGTGTTTCATTGATGATCAAACAAAACGAACTATTTCAATTTTTTAAAAATCATTTTCTGACAAAAGTCAATCGACCAAAAAAACCTGATTAATCAGCTTTGAGTTACTTTTACAAACAAATACGACAAAACAAGTCACAAGATCCAGCTTCTCAAAGTGTGAATATTATCGTCTGATCAGAACAAAAGCTCATCTCAGGATTCATATAGAATAATATAGTGGAATAATATAGAGCAGGATTGCTCCGGCCCTCCACAACAGTCCCTGTTTCTCATGCGGCCCCTTGGGACAAATAATTGCCCCCCCGGTCTACCCTCAAAGACGAAGGTAGACTACCTCTCAGCAGAGATCCAGGAGCTGTTACAGTAACAGGCTGCGTGGTGTCGTCCCCATGACAGAAAGGCTTTTACTCGACTTACTTTCTGCTTTCCAAGAAGATGGGAGATTTCAGATCTCCGCATCCAAAACCAGTGCATTGTCATCTGCAAGATGTACCGTTTGTCAACCGTCAAGCGGCTCAACACCATCGACTTAAAGGTGTACACCTTCAGGTGAAGGTGGCTTTGAAACACAGGATATTCCTGGGATAGCCTATGAGAGTACACAGACTGCCGTTCAGCTATGCCCGGGCCCCCGCGCCCTCAGCGTGTGGACACGGCGCTGAGGCCGATGCGCAAACAAGGTATGAGGGTCTTTTTTTATTTATTTTTTATCTCTGAGACCTCATCATCGTGGCTAGGGCCATAAATGGGCTATGTTCCATACAGTTGGTTGATCTTACAGCTAACCAAGCCAGGGTTTACGATCAACTGTAAGGGCAGCAGCCCCCTGCCACACAGGTGGAGTATCTGGGGGTCATGCTCGATGAGTGCAGGCTGCGGGCCCGTCTGTCGGACCACAGACAGCAGCGGTTTGTGGCAGCTGCCCATCTGCTGGAACCTGCTGGTGCTCTTAAACACGCAGCTGTGTGCACATATTCAGGGAGGCATGTCCTGCTTGGCCAGCGAGGCTCATGCAAACGTTCAGAGGGCGAATGCATGCTTGTGATTGGAGGAGAGTATTTTCCATAGAGTCCAGTTAGCCCCACCTCGACCAACGAACACGTTCATTAAATTGTTCAATTCTGTCATCATCACTGGGTCAGAATAGCGTTAGGGCAACACTGTAATAACGTTTGTACTCGTTGGTATTAAACCATGTAGAATGAGTTGTTTTGACCTGCTGTCATTCTGATATTACTGTTTGTGTTCAGATTACTTTTATTCAACATTATATATTTTGACACAGTTTCAACAAAATAAGCTTCGGTTTGACCTTAAACTGTCCCACATGTATTGCTAGCTGTACAAAATGATTTAAAACGGCAAAGGATTAACACAATAACAATCAGGGAGAAATGATGAAGTTCAGAAAGAGGAAGCGTTCAGTAGATTGTAAAAGTTAAAGTTCATACCGTAGTTCATGTAAACTTCAAAGCCATTCATTTTTCGTTTGTTTCTTCTGTTGTGTTGCAGTTCAGTCTGAGTCTGCCTTACAAAGAGGAGAACATCATCTCCTACCTGGAGCCAGGTGTGGAGTACTGTGTGACTGTCTCTGTGACATCACTCATCAGCCCGAACCATATCTCCAGTAAACCTTGCTGTGCCTTCACCAGCCCTCCTCGGTCCAGAAGCTCACGTACGTCTTCTTTTAATCCAAGCATGTGCAATCTTTGTGCAATTTGAATCTGTGTATTTGGGGGATGAGATGCACACTTCTCTGTTCATAATCCGTCCACCAGCTTTCTTCAAGTCCAGACCTTCTAATACCAAAGTGTGGGAGCAGTTTAACATGTTGATAAGAATGCAGCCTATCACCACAACACCTCAAGTTGCACAAATTGTTGTTGTAATGAGAACATGTTCACGTTTTAACAACATATTTGAAGCTGTAATGGCATGTTTCACTTTTTAATTGTTTCATACCTGATTATGCGGTTTCAACAGGACACTTCTACGGTGGCCCTAAAGGTCAAAACACAGCAACATTTCACAAAACACAACAAGTTATAATACAAGGTGGGAAAAGTGCAGATAAGAATTGGACATATTTCCTGCAGCACTGAATGCAACAGGAGGAATGATTTAGTATCACTGAGCTGCTGTCTCTCTGCTGAGTCCCTTCTAGTCTAACATTTACTTTGCTTTGTTCCAAACAGAAATATTGGTTTTTAAATGTGCAATATGAGATTTCCATGTCAGTTTGTCTGTTGTCTTCTACCCAAAAACCTGAACCAGCAAACAACACAAACTGCAATATATTTGACATTTCACACGTCATTGATTACAAAATAAAAGGTTTAGAACCAAAGAGCTGATGTGACTCCACGTTCAGTCTCCATTCACTCCCATGTATTAGCAGCAAACTCTACACATTGAATGTGTTTTATCCAAACAGCTGAACCAGTTTAGAGCTATTCTCTCACCATAGAATAAGACGGTAGATCTATAGCATCAGATGTTTGTTCACTCCATTAAAGTGCATTTCTTACTTTCTACAAACAAACACAGGACTTTCCACCTGGAGACGTGTGTTTGAGTCTGGAGTGATTCTGAAGTTTCGTTAGTTATTTTAAGCTCTGATGGTTTTGCTAAACCGAACTAAAAGCGAAATCAGATGTTGACAAACTGCACAATTTTCAGTTGAAAAAAGGTAATAAATCTCAATATATTGCAATGTTTGATATCGCAATAGCAAGTATCGTTAGTTAAGTGTGATGGGTGTATTGTATGGTGGGACCTCTAGTGATTCCACCCCCGACTGGATGCAGGTTTATTTTAGGTGTCTTACCTTTCTACCATTCGATGCTGTTCTCCTGCTTCTCTCTCTTCACGTCTTTAGAATACAGACGCAGGATTCTCAAAGGAAAGTGCTTCATTTGTTAAACAGCATAGCTAATTGAAGGCTAATTGAATTGGTAATCTTTCCTCTAGTGATTTGATTTCTTTCAAACAGCCGATGCTCTTTAATGTGATGTGTGCTGCTGTCCTCCTGCTTCACAGTGTACGTGGTCTTCAGCCTGCTGGGTGCGTTCTGTGCACTGGGCTTCCTCCTCGTTGGACTGGTTGTCCGCGGCCGTCAGCGGAGCTTTAAATTACTAAGAACACCTCTACAGAGAACTCTGGTAACAGATCCAAATATGTGTGCTGCTGTTCATCTTCGCCTTCACAATACTTGATGTGCACAAAGAGTGAATGTGCCTCCCTCTGATCATCACTCTGATCAATATGTTTATTAGTTGGTTTCTGCTTTAACTGAGCTAATTAAGATCCTATTTTGATAATGAGTAAAAATCCATCATCATCATCATCAAGCCAAGGAAGCTGTTTCACAACGTTTTTGAAAAACATGACATTTTGGTAAAACTCTCACTTTTTCAAGTGTTAAGTGATTATTAGATGAATCAGTTTGTCAATCAACAGAATATTAATAACTGACAATTTGAATAATCAATTGTTTAAGTCACTGACCATGCAGTGGCTCGGTGAGGCTTTGGCACAGCAGTGCTTTGAGCTAAATGCTATTATGCTTACAATGACAATGCTAACTGATGTTTAGCAGGTATCAGTGTTTACCATCTCAGTTTAAAATTTTAGCATGCTAGCATCTTCAAATTACCATTAAACACAAAGTGCAGCAGAGGCTGACATTATTCGCTCATTAGTTTTGCAGATATTAGTCTTAAACGTGAGTATTTGACAAGCTGACATTATGGCCTGATGATGGCGCATCATTACAATTCCTCCTAAGGAGAACATGAATGTGTGTAGCTCATTTCCTCCAACAGTTGGTAAAACATTTCACTAAAAAACAGAAATAAAAACCCTTTTAATAGCTAAGATTTTTCAGTTTCGACAAAGTTGTGGAACATCCACCCAACACTGCCATCCATGCATCAATGCGTCCATGCATCTATGCAGGCATGCAGCCATGCATCCATGCATACTTGCAGCAATGCGTCCATGCAGCCATGCGCCCATGCGTCTATGCATCTATGCAGGCATGCAGACATGTATCCATGCAGCCATGCATCTATGCAGCCATGCATCCATGCAGCCATGTATCCATACATACTTGCAGCAATGCGTCCATGCATCTATGCAGGCATGCAGCCATGTATCCATGCATACTTGCAGCAATGCGTCCATGCAGCCATGCGCCCATGCGTCTATGCATCTATGCAGCTATGCAGCCATGCATCTATGCAGGCATGCAGACATGTATCCATGCATCCATGCAGCCATGCATCCATGCAGCCATGCATCTATGCAGCCATGCATCCATGCAGCCATGTATCCATACATACTTGCAGCAATGCATACATGCATCTATGCAGCCATGTATCCATGCAGCCATGTATCCATGCAGCCATGCATACATGCATCTATGCAGCCATGCATCCATGCATACTTGCAGCAATGCATACATGCATCTATGCAGGCATGCATCCATGCAGCCATGTATCCATACTTGCAGCAATGCATACATGCATCTATGCAGGCATGCATCCATGCGTCCATGCAGCCATGCAGGCATGCATCCAAAACAAACAAACTAAAGACGTCATCAAATAAAATAAGTCTGCTGAGATTCTATTTTCTTTTTCTTCTTGTCAACAAATCTTAGGCACCAGTGAATGTATCTACTAACAAGTATATGTGTGCATCACTACACCATTTATTTTACTCTTTGAACCCTCTGCTTTATATCTTACTCCCTTTATGTCTCCTGCTGGACTCGGCAACAGTTTAATATCCAACAAGCTAAATGTATAAAAGTAGACTGTATCAGGTTATTTGCTAGGATCTGTATCCAGATATTAAAGAAGATTATTTTCCAGGTCCAATTTACCAACCTTAACCTTGAATTTCACTCAAGGACTGCATGTGCGCAGGTTTGATTGTTGTTGTTGTGGTTTAAGTGGAGTATTGTCAGCAGCATGTAAACGTGACTGTCTCTCTCATTTCCAGTCGTACATCCTTCTCCAATGCCGGCATCGTGGAAGTGCACCCATTGTAGTGTCCCATGAGATCTCTGCTGACTACCAACAGGCTGCTTCAGCCACCACGGAGCTGCTCTGAAGGGGGAGAGGAAGACTGTGGAGCGGCAGTGAAATCCAATGTTTAAAGTGTTGGGGGTGGGGGGGGGGCTAAAAACAAGAGGAGCCCGTTTAGGTGGAGTTGATTAGGTCGACTGGTTTTGAGAAAAGGCAGACGTTGAGGGTAAAGTTTATGGTTTACTATCAGAGTGAGATGTTTTTGTAAATTGTTATAATTCTGTTTCTATGCCGATATTTAGAATTTCCGCTGACTCTTCTTCTGACTTTCTATATTAGTTTGAGGTAGATTAAAGTTGCTGTTTTATAATCCAGAGAATAACTGTGTAAACAGTCAACTTTAGGAAAACCTTTACTAATGCATGAGACCTGACCTGAGCAAACAAGTCGTATATGAATAAGCATAAAGCTTCAGCATGGTTAACACCTTAGATTGAGTATATCACTGTATGTGTTTTATTACTGTAACGTAGTAGCCTATCTTTACTTAAACGCTGCCCTCTTTCCTCGATGACTCTTTATGCTGTTATCATACTGTTTTCATCATACTGTTATGCTGTTGTTCTGCCGTTCTGATGGTGGCGATGGCGTTCTGTACGGTGCTGCACCAATGAGCTCAAGATATGAAAACATCCGGTGAATAAAGCATGGTGAACATGGCTCAAAAGAAGAGTTTTAGTGTTACTTGTATTTAACTTATTTTCATGTTCATACATGCATTTTGTTTTCTACCAGAACATTATAAGAAACATGACGTTCCACCACATACTGTGTTAAATGACTTGTCGGACCGCTGATACAATGCCAATGGAATGACAGTTAGGATCCTGTTTTGTGGACTCACACATTTTAACGCATCCTTGTGAATATGCAACGGTCAGCGCTAGTGACAGTCAGGACGTGCCATATTTATGCTGTGACATGTTTGACAGATTGTGACACTGAGCTATAAACCATGAGAAAGACTTCTTCTGGTGGGAGGGGGGGTCTCTGGGTCAAACAAACAGGACTTTCAACCATGAGACCAGTTTGTGTCCACAAAGCTGTTGACTTATCGGGAAGTTATATTTGTGACGTTTTTCCTTAACCATGGTTCAGTTACCTACAACTTCATTTACGTGATTCTTCTAACGTGATGTTTCTCTAACTACTAAGCGTAACCTCGGTAAGTGGTTTGTTGCCTCAAGCTTAGCCGACGTATTTCCTTTAAGGCTAACTGTGAAGTTTCCCTTATTAACCTAATTCAGTGCTTTTGTTGCCTAAACGTTAAATTGTTTCTGTGGTGCCGACACGTCATTTATACACATTACATGCCGCCACCACATAAGGTGCTGCTAATGGAGCAGTGTGTCGGACATTGAGGCATGTAATGGTGAGGTAGCAGATTGCATCACACTGATGCACCCCTCCACTCATCCCTCCCTCCACCCTTCCCTCCCTCCCTCCCTCCCTCCTTCCACCCCTCCCTCCACCCTTCCACTCATCCCTCCCTCCCTCCCTCCCTCCACTCTTCCCTCCCTTTCCCTCCATGTGGGAGAACTATTGAGGTGAAGGCGAGACGCTCTCACTATCCCGTGTTTGTTTGAATGCACACAGAATTATTCACAAATGTATTTTGTTATTTATATGTCAGTGACTCCACGAGAATATCTTTCAATGCACACAAACATGTCACCACCAAATACAAACGTAACCAAAATCAACATATTAAAGAGATGAGATTGACAGATACAGCTGTGAGTCACACATGGCTGTGGCTCAGTGTGGGGGGGGGGGGCGGGGGTCTTCCATTCAGATCATTAGTTTGATCGCCGGCTCCAGAGCGACATACTTCATCCCGAGCTGCTCCTGATGGACGGGGGGCACCTTCAGCCTCAGCATCAGTGTGGTGAATGGGTGAATGATAACGAGCAGTACAGCGCTTTGAGGGGTCAGAAGATCTTCACTCAAATATTTATTGTTTCAAATAAATCTAATAATATACGTATTCAGATGATTTGAAATGTTCATCAAAAACACATTTAAATGTTACATTTGTATTGAAACTGTTGAACTTTTTCATTTTGGTTCGTGTAACTCTGCAGCTAATTCCGTTAAAAAAACCACACAGAGATGCAGTGGAGTTCATATATGAAGAGCCCTTTGTAAATGCAGGATGACATTTTGCATTTACATTTTGCATCAAAATATATTTTGATAAAAATCTATTTAAAAATGCATATATTTGTGGATTTCTATTATATTTGTTTAAAAGGTGAACTATGCGTCTGTGCATCAGAAATATATTAGTGAGTCTATGTTCTTTATAAGTGGATTTTCTTTACATAATACATAACTTCGTTAATCCTCTCGTGTTTATTCAATAATATTGAGACTGGTCTAATTTCTCTCCAACTGTGGATCAGGTTCCTGCTGGACCATGTGAACGTGTGGAGTTAAACGTTGATGGTTTTAAACTTTCAAACATTTACTTTCATTGTTGAAGGAAGAGCTGCTGCTAAGCTGCATGTCGCTCACAGTACATATGTGTCTCAGCAGGCTGCAGAGACGCCGTGTGGACTGATTAGAGGGACAGTGTGGGACGTTTAGGAGGATAAATGTATAATACTCATCAGTACTTTTAATCAGTGTACCTGAAACTAAGAATCGTATTTCCGTTGGCTTAGATAAAGACGGTTCTATCTACATCGGGAGCCGGTCTTCTTCAGAGTCCTCCATGTTTCTACAGCAGCCCAGAAGGGACAAACTGAACACTGACTCTAGAGAGAAAACATATTTATATTATATTCTTCAGAAACATCCTATAAACTGCAGATTTGTCCACTTTCAAGTTCTTTTCATGAAGAACTGTCGTGTCCAACAACGTACCATCTAAAGCTGCAATGGTACCCTTGAAGCTCTTGAAACATTTCTGTGCAGCAAGCTGGATGTTGTGAAAGATTTCCTTCTAACGGTCTTAAAGCACATTTACCATTTCAAGTTATTTCCATGAACAACCTTTCACCTCCGTACAGCCTGAAGCTGCCGTTTCTCCCTCTAACCTCTCAAAACACATTTCTGCACAAACTCAAACGGTGGTGTGAAATAAGAACACGGTTTATGTGATTTAACTTCAAGACATTGCCTCTAAACAGCTTTTATATTGTGATGTTCACTGTGCTGCCTAAAGATGCAGTTTCTCCCTTCAAACTCCAACCCATGAGTTTCTGCTCGACCTCAGAATCACTCGAGAGAGGAGAATGTGAGAAGACATGAAAGAATGAAGCTTTCAGCACCGTACTGCCTGAAGATGGTGTTTATGCCTAGAAGCTCCCAAATACACGTGTTGGCCCCAGAAGCCCTCACTAGTGGATGATGTGAAAGAATGAAACTTTCAACACGGACTGTGTTTCCCTCACTTGTGTCTTAGTCCCTCCCACCAGGGATGCATGGAGACACAAGGAAACCATGCGAGGAGAGGAAACAAGGAAACATGAGACGTCCTTACTTTCTCACGTGACGCTTCAGAGGAAAGGACGTCTCGTGTTTCCTTGTAGCGCCGCGCGAAGCGTCGTCTGTTTCTGATGACGGTGGATCAGCTGTGATCAGCTGTCAGTCGCCTTTAACAGCTGGAGAGACTTTAGATAAGTTTGTGTCTGCACACATGAACTATACTAATATTAATAAAGACAGTGATCACAGTCGGAGCAGCAGTGCAGCCTGTTACCTGTTTAACCTGCATTGAGTCTTTATACTGTGTTCTGTTTAGATCTACAGGCAGAATGTGTTTGTATTATTCACGTATTATTTGTATTTGTATTATATGTATTTATTGACGTTCTAATTGTGAAGTCATTATTTAATAAGCCACATAATAATAATATGATTATGTTTCTATTGGACATTTTATAGGAGATTTAAATGATGTAACTCATAAACCCATGCTCAGGTATTGTGAGCCTGATCACTGTTCAGAGCTCTGATTGGTCGGTCTGCGCTGCTGTTATAAGAGTTGATCTCTTATCTTTATCATCACCTGTAACCGGTCCCACAGCAGTGACCATGCTGTTAACACAGAGTTAACCCTGAAGGACCCACGTCAGCCTGCATCACAAACACACGAGACACGTTTCAGGGCTTTTTGAAAAACAGGCTGCTTTAATATTCATTGTTGGATGAGGAGAACTACACCCATTGTCTACAAATAGAGACACATAATGCCAAGGTGTGTGTGTGTGTGTGTGTGTGTGTGTCACCACCACCTTGGTAGAACTCCAACAGCAACAGATGCATAGTCCTCAGCCAGCAGCTGCAAGCTGTTTGATGGAATATTTCATATACATGTAAAACAGAAATGTCATCGTCCCAGTGTTAGGTAATAATCTGCATGGGTCACTGGCAATCAGCCGACCATTCAAGAGTTAAATGTTTCCAAATCACAGTGACTCATAACAATGTGAAGCCAGGCTCAGACTACAGCATCTGCAGGTCAGCTGCTTACTGTCCACCTGCTCCTTCATCAGCGCGTCTGATCCACTGAGCTGGTGTAGCCTGAGCCCGGGTTAGGAGACACGATCACGTCACAATCAACACAAAGACACTCAGCTGGAGCCAAAGGAGGTTCTGTTGATTGTTAAGATGTACCCATGCAGGCGAGGAGCAGGGGAGGCCTGGAGACAGTAAGAGGAGGAGAGAACAGAAGCCTTGAACTGATCACACTCAACTAATCACACGGCTGTTCTGCGCTACATCTGCTGGGTGGAGTTCCCGTTCCAGGTGTTGTTTTCATCCTCGCTGTCCTCCTGAGTCCGGAGCCGGCAGATCTTCCCGTCCTTCTTGAAGTCTTTGGGCCGCTTGTCCACGGTGTCTCTGATGGGAGGACACACAGTGAGTGAATCACCACAGTACAAACCTAACTGACTCAATGATGTCACAGTGTCACACAACAGCAGCAGCAGCCACCATGGACAGCACTGAGGACGGTCCGCCCCGGAGCAGGAGGAGAGGGTGAAAAGAGCACCAAGTCCACGGCCCGACCCGCGAGCCCCCTTCACTCCCTTCACCCAGGCCCAGCTCGAGCCGGTTGGGAAGCACCCGCGTGGAGGAAATGAGCTCTGAATGGATCTCTTCCTTAACATTTTCGTCTCGTTTTATTATTAAGTGTCAATAGATTTCGTCATCATGTGTTAGTCAATATTTTGGCCAGAAACAATGTTGACGAAAATGATTCAACAAAATGACGCTCCATGAATCACGTCCTCACAGACTGCTGGGGTCACTTACTCAATGCTCACCGTCAGCATTTACTGACAGCTCCTCAATGTTCACAGCTGTAGATGTAGATGCTAAATGGACTGAACTGTATTTCTCTTCTAGTCTTCTGACACTCAAAGCTCTTTAACACTACATGTCATCGTTCACACATTCACACCCTGATGACAGGGCTACCATCAGGACCAACTAACATCCACACCGTAGGCACAGCTGCGTTAAGTGTCATGGCCAAGACACACCGACAGCGGAGCCGGGGATCGAACCGCCGCTCCTCTGAAGGACGACCCTGCTCTCACTGAGCCACAGTCTTGTTGTTATGTTCCCCAGACTGCACACACTGCACACTACGTGTACTTGGATCTGAGACGTACCTCTTTGCTTTGTCGGAGGCTGATGCTGAGTTGGTGTAGGAGCCGGACGGCTGGCCAGGGCCTCTGGACGCTGCTCCGGGAGGGGGCGGGGTAGCAAAGAGGAAGGAGCTGAGGAATCTCCACACAGCCAGCAGAGGGTAGACGAGTGTGCCCAGAACGGCCCAGATACCACCATCAGAGGACTGGACCACCGCGTTAGCGGGCCGGCTGGACTGCTAGAAGAGAGAGCATCCAAATGATGAGGATACAAGACGCGATTTAAGGAATACAAGCTACGCTAACCTCCTGCCGACTCCAGCACTGTATAACGCACAGACTTGGGACTGAACATCAGCTGAAGTGCCAGTGTTGAATGAAAGTAGAGGACGGCGGCCTAAAGCCTCATCAACCTGATCTCTGGCCGGGTCCACAGATGTCTGATGTGATGTGTGATTTACACTTCAATGTCTTTTAGTCAATTAACCAAAAGACACCATTTCTTTTCTCTTATTCACAGATAAGAGATTCAGTGAGGAGGGACCACACTGATCTACAGTCACACTTGATGCTGACTTCTCTCCTTTATGTCTCAAGTGCAGAATAGAGACGTAGTCTGGCCCGTTGCCTGTGGTCTAGCTGGAAAACACAGAGGATCTGGCATATTGTAGGACAATACATGAATAAGGTACCAGAGGGCTTTATTACAGGTAGATAAAGTGGTGAAACCTTCCTAAACACAGACACGTATACACCAGGTGTCTCTCCTGAGCAGCACACTGCTTTGCTCTACTTGTATGCTTCGGGGACGACTTGGTTACGTGAAGAGTGGGCGACACGCGGAAGGGGCTCTGGTCTACTCACTGGCAGAAGCACGATGGAAGCACTCGGAGCCAGTTCCAGCTCCAGCAGAGTCTTGTCCAGGTCTTCACTGGTGAACTCCCGCCGAGGGAACATGGTCGCCAGGGAGAAGTTTCCGTAGCGGTTTCCAACTTCCTGAGACAGAAGCAGCACAAAAGCGTACTTACAGGTGTGACCGTGTGATGTGGAAACATTGGGTCACAGAGACTCTGCAGCACCAGCATCCTGCTGGCTCTGGGATCTGGCTCACTGTTAGCCGTGGTACATCAGATCAGAGGTACCGAGTCATCACTGGTACAGGATGACGGGGACAAGACCGCTGGAGCAGAGTGAGAGCTCCTCTGACAGAGCCGCTCACAAACACATGACGACAATGATAAACCTTGTAACACTAGGATGAGAGACATGAACATCTCAGTCAGATAGAGCTCTTATCTCCTCCTCTGAACTATACTCTGTATGCTGAAGACATGATCACCACTTATTATAGCCTTACTTTATGATCTGGTTATGTCATTATATCGTTAAATATCACCTTCTGCCGTTACTGTTTCATCTCATTTCATTTGAAGAACTCTATTCATGCTTCTGATGGTTGTCTTTCAAATGAAGCACTCGTAGCGGGACCAGGTCCAGTAGACCACCAGTTCTCCACTATCCCCACTGGTAGGCTCAGTGAGCAGCAGGTAACCCAGGCAGAGCCCCACTAAGCTCCCTGGCTCTGAGGGACAGATACTCTGCATTAATGCTGGATAATGACTCCACTGTTCACTGCATCAGCAGAAACAGCAAGAACACGCTGCAGGTCCTGAGATGTGTTCATGAGAATGAGACGGACAGACAGACGGGTATCAGGAGCTGATGTCTGTGTGTATATGTACTCGTACTCCTGTCAACTCTCATGGATACTGAAGTCCAACATGTATGTGCTGTTACAACACTACAGTGATATTAACTGCACCAACCTTTCAGCTGTGCACCTCTATGTCAGATACTGTGAACTTGTCGGTCTGAGTATGTATTTCAGAATCAGTGTGAGGAAAGTGCAACGTGTGCAGATGTCCCCACCCAACAACACGGCTGTGTGTGACCCATGCTACTGCTACATCTCTCAACTCAAAGATGGTGTACTGTTAAATGAATCCTTACGCTCCCTAAAGATATGACCACGAGTATAACAGAGGTTCACCACAATGATCAGTGTTCTATGATTAAAAACGTATGTTATGGTGATGTGAACCCTGGACTTGTAGAGAAAAGAGAGATTTATTCCCTCGAGCAACTCATGTGAAGATCAAACACACGGCGGCAGCATGAAAGCACGTTGGTCAGACCTGAGCAGCAAAGTGGCGAGCCTCCTGCAGCCTGCTCTGTGAGGGGAACTGGTTGGTGAAGGAGGAGCCGTCTGGGAGGCGGAACTGTATCCTCGCTATGGTGCTGACATCACACACACACACGCGCACACACGCACACACACACACACACACACAGGGTAAAAGTCAACATATTTCACAGAGGAGTGTGTGGACAGAGACCTCTGGAGTATTTCCATCTTGTGGATCTTCTGTTAGTCCTTCCCTCTCATGTGGCCTTGTGTTGTTCAGCATCAGCAGCATGTGTGTTTCATTAGTAAGTGTACACTAGTGGAAAGGCTTTCTAAAAAGCATTCAAGCCATTGTTCACAGTAGACATGACATGTGAGAGTCCCACTGACCTGAATGCCAGGAAGCCTTCACCAATGTAACAGAAGAGCTTAAACATGATCATCCTGTCTGCTCCTTTGTCCTTCAACTATGGACACGTCATTCAAACTTCAGCATGGTCAGCTTCTTGTTTAACATCGTTACTAATGATTGAGATATTCAACATGAATGGACAGAATGCTAACACGTGTAGTGGGTTCATTTGGACCGGACCAAGGGAAGCACTTATATATATATATATCGGAGCATTTGAGTTGTGGTCCGGTTCATGCTCCACTGCTTTCAGCTCTTCACTTGACTATTCAAAAGTCTCACAACTCAACCCTAACTTCTTTCAGCTTCTTTCACGGTTTGTATTTTGACTGAAACTTTAACTGGTTCAATATTTCATTTGTTTCAAATGTTTCATCTGCTCAGTTTCAGCAAAGAGCACATTGTCTTCAGCCTTTTATACGTCAGAATGTCTTTGTGTAAAAGGAACAAACAGAATTGGTTTCATTTTGACATGTACACTGCAGGATGATCATTGTTTAGGCTACGCATGCTGCAGTGCAGCAGCTACAACAGTTAGTGTAGATATGACTCCTTTACCTCCTCTCCCTGACCACTGCCTCCCTCCTGGCCTCCTGCTCTGCCTGTCTGGCCTGCAGTAGGGCCTGCTTGGCAGTCTTGTCCTCCTCCTGGGTGTTGGCGTAGCGAGCTGCTCTGTCAGCTCGGTCCTGCAGGACAGAGGGACAAACCTCATGTGATCCTCTTGGTGGAGCTTAAAATCACAGGAAGACTTGGAGTACCATCCCGATCTCATCTACAAATACCTTTTAGAACCGACACCAAACCCTCTGCTGCCGTTTCCACACAAACAGATAGAGACTGAACCCGGATCACTCTAGAAGTGTAACAGCTCACAGAACTCCTGCATACGCGTCTGCACAACACAGACATGTCACACTCACCAACAGGGCTGGTGGCAACAAACATCAACACCATTACTGTGGTATTGAGATCACGACTATTGAAAACAACAACTCGGTGACTTTGGAAGCATCACGCGTTTAGAGAGGACGTTTTGTAGCCTCCATCTGAAGGTTAGATGCATCCGTCTGGTGCGCTGAGAGCTACATGAAGAGAATAGATCTATGAAGAGCTCTGTGCTGTTAAAGCAGTTTAATCAGAAACACATTGGATGAATGGATATGAATGAGATGACGAATGTCCCACCCATAGAGCACGGTAAACGAGACGGGCTCCGTGTTTGAGGACAGGTCGGTGGGTTCGTCAGCACACGCAGCACTGAGGACGGTTTCACCGGCAGCAGGAGAGAGGATGAAGGGAGCTCTAAGTGTCGGGGGAGCTGTGAAGCACCAGGGTTCTAAATGTTCTATTCTGAACATATGTGTGTGTGTGTGTGTGTGTGTGTGTGTGTGTGTGTGTGTGTGTGTGTGTGTGTGTATAGATAGATAGATAGATAGATAGATAGATAGATAGATAGATAGATAGATAGATAGATAGATAGATAGATAGATAGATATAGATATAGATATATAGATATATATATAGATATATATTTGTGTTTTTCCCCAGAAAATGTGGAATATTTCTGAACGTCTGACCGCGGCTCAGTGGAGAGCAGGCTCGAAGAGGATTGAAGGAGCTCCTCTAGTCCATGTGTCCTTGGGCAAGACACGGAACCCCAAAAATACCCGTAGCTGTGCCTGCTGTGTGTGAATGTTGTATGACTGTTAGTTAGTCCTGGTGGGCAGGTGGCACCTTGCATGGTAGTCCTGTCATCAGTGTGTGAATGGGTGGATGATGACATGTAGTGTTAAAGAGCTTTGAGTGTCAGAAAGCACGATACAAGTACAGTCTGTTTACCATTTACCATTACTGATAACAGCAGTAGCCAGAAGGCCCTGAATTGAGCTGGAGACTTTTTGTATTTTTATATTTTGTGTCTTTAATAATGGCCAGTCTGTGAACGTATGAGACAAACTACCCGTTGACTGAACTCTGTTCACTACGATTTCCCATTATGGAAATTGATCATAGTTTTTATATGGCACTAAATAGCGCAAGTTAGATATTATTGTAATGTTCTGGACCTTCGTACGAGGAGATTTTCTCAATCTGGACCTTTTGGACATTTACTTGAATAACCCTGCTGTAGCGTGACGACTGCTCTTCACTTGCACCTTTAATCCTGCGAGCTGTGCTCTTTAGGTAGGGCAGACATGAGAGACACAGATGAGCTTACCAAGGCAATCTGCTGTTTGACCCGGTCCCTGGCAGCCTTCTCCTCAGCCTTCTCCTTGTTCCTTTCATCCAGGAGTCGCTGGGTCCTGTCCCCTTCCTGTTTCTTCTTCAGGTCCAGCACGTCCTTCCCCATCTTCCGCCGCTCTACTTCTGCTTTGATCTCCTTCTGAATCACAGGCAACACACGGGTGGGTCAGGGGCCCTGTTTGAATCCCAACGTGCACAAAGCCTGTAAACTGACTGCTTTTGTAAAAACAATGAAACAATGAAACACTGTATTTCTTTGTATTCTCTTTGCATTAAAGTAACTTTTGTTAAGCAGTGGTGACATGTGGTTATTACAGGAAGGTAGCACTCTATTACTAATATATGTATGGTCTGGCCTCCTGCCGTGGTTCTGTCATATGCATTGAATGTGTTGTAACTCTGTTCTGTTGTTCATTCTGTACACATGACATCTATCACACTTCATCCTGATGGAGGATCCTCCTCTGTTGCTCCCTCTCAGGTCTCTCCCTCTTTTCTCCCCGTTAAAGGTTTCTGGGAGAGTTCTTCCTGTTCTGATGTGAGGGTCAAAGGTCAGAGGATGTCATACGTGTACAGACTGTAAAACCCTCTGAGGAGAATTTGTGATTTTGGGCTGTACTAAAATAAATTGAATTGAATTGAAAGGAGAACAGACTTTGACACAAGACTGTGACTCACAGGAGAGGAAACATCAAATGTCTTCAGGTGAGGTGACAGAAACGTGTACTATACATAGTTGATGTACTAGTACACACAGTTCTGAGAAAAGTGACTGTTACACATGTTAGTCAACAGGAGCAGTTAAGCTCTGCTTCATATTCACATGTGCCTCAGTGATGCTGTGATGGACACAGACTGCGTGACTGAGACCAGCGAGGGCTTAGCTTGTGTAGGTCTGAGATGTGTGCGTGGAGTGAGGCGGTTACACAGCAGCTGCTGAGCTGCTCTCATAGCCGTCGTGCTCACTGTCGCTGGTCGACACCAAAATGAAGTGTGAGGAGTTGAGGGAGCGCTACACATCCAGCTCAACACTGAAGATAGAGGGTAACAAATTAGTTTCCTTACAGCTTTGGGAGGAATCGAATCATGTGTCTGTTCAATAACAAATATTACTATATTTCAAATAATGGGGGGGATGTAATCCATGAATAATATGAACTACTATCTTGTCTCCTTACCTCTTCTTCTCCTTTCTTCTTTTGTCCTCGCCTCTCCTCCAGTTTCTTGGTTAACCTGACAGGACAATATCATGAGAAAACATCACATCTACATCACGATGATAAATGTAACGATGATAAATGTAGCCATGAGAAATGTAACCATGAGAAATGTAACCATGAGAAATGTAACCATGAGAAATGTAGCCATGAGAAATGTAACCATGAGAAATGTAACCATGAGAAATATAGCCATGAGAAATGTAACCATGAGAAATGTAACCATGAGAAATATAACGATGAGAAATATAACGATGAGAAATATAACGATGAGAAATATAACGATGAGAAATATAACGATGAGAAATATAGCCATGAGAAATGTAACCATGAGAAATGTAGCCATGAGAAATGTAGCCATGAGAAATGTAACCATGAGAAATGTAACCATGAGAAATGTAGCCATGAGAAATGTAGCCATGAGAAATGTAACCATGAGAAATGTAACCATGAGAAATGTAACCATGAGAAATATAACCATGAGAAATGTAACCATGAGAAATATAACGATGAGAAATATAACGATGAGAAATATAACGATGAGAAATATAGCCATGAGAAATGTAACCATGAGAAATGTAGCCATGAGAAATGTAGCCATGAGAAATGTAACCATGAGAAATGTAACCATGAGAAATGTAGCCATGAGAAATGTAGCCATGAGAAATGTAACCATGAGAAATGTAACCATGAGAAATGTAACCATGAGAAATGTAACCATGAGAAATATAGCCATGAGAAATGTAACCATGAGAAATGTAACCATGAGAAATGTAACCATGAGAAATATAACGATGAGAAATATAACGATGAGAAATATAACGATGAGAAATATAACGATGACAGGTTGTGTGAATGCTACTTCCTTCCTCACATTGACTCATTTCTGTTTTAATTCATCACAATCTCAGCAGTTAAGGGACTCTGGACTGGACTACAGGCTGATTGGTTGGTTGTACTTCAGGTTATACGTCATTGATTGATGTAGCTATTCATAGTTTAATTAGATTTATAGATTTACATTATATTGACAACTTTAATATGAGTGAAATAAGGTCAGTATGAAAGTTAGAGATCAGTAAGCCTTACTAGCTGTAAGGAAATTCAGTATCCTGGCAAATGAGCTGGGTTAAGCTCGAGCAGCTAATGTACGCCGAGACAGAAACGCTGGCAACCGCAAATGAGACAGCAGGCTTACCGGAGCCAGTCAGCAGACCCTTGTGTGTGTATTGGGTTGTGTGTATTCTGCCAACACATCAACACAAAGCACATTTTCTGTCTAGAATGTTGAGAGCTTGACATGTATGTGGCTCCTACCTTTCCACCGTAGCATCCAGGTTGCCTTCACTCTCAGCAGCATGATCTGAAGATGCATTCTCTGCAGGAGTCACTGTGGCTGGAAGGCTGCTATCAGCTGCTGTGTTGGAGAGGGATGCTATGTGGAGAGAATTGAGTTAACTCCCTTATTCACACATTGTTAGCACAAAGCAATCAAAGTCTACACATCCTGCATTGATTTACACATCCAAAGCGCTTCCACAATCAGGACGTTTTTGCTGACGATTCATTGTCATACAATTAATTGCGATTAACGTTTTAATCATATTTTTCTGTTCCTATTATGCCACACAGTGGTGCTGAAACCAAAACAAAGATTTTACATAGTATGCCAGACGAGCTCGTTCAGCTGACAAACACACACAGAGCTAGTGTTAGCTTCAGCTAACGTCAGCAAACACTGCTGCTGCATTACTAAGAAAAGAATGAAAGACATTAACGCACTGCACTCAGCTGTGATATTACAAATATATCAAACTAATACAGGCTCATGTCTCCTCTCTCATGGAATCATTTAAATTCATTTGTATGTTCATATTACAACATTCACTATTAAATCACAGGAACAGGACCTTCTGTCACTCAAACAAATCTCAAAGTAAAAGTTACTGGACAAAGAAAATGAATTGCAGTACATCTTACATTATATAACATGTTTTACTTTCTCAGAAGTAAACAGGAGCAACATATCTATAGAACACCCCTTACGTCATTTACATAACACTGTTTTGTCAATACCCGAACCCACCCGGCCCGTTATGAGAGCCATGAACCCACACCCACCTGCCAACGTAATGCATTATGGTAGCACAAGGTGACATGGTGTGTGTGTGCGTGTGCGTCTGTGACGTTACTGTCTGTGCCGCTGTGTTCACAATGTAAAACCATCATGCAGCACCTGTGTGTAGTGTAGTACGAGACTGATCGGCAGGTCACCCGTCACGGGAGATCAGCTGACAACCAGCCGGTTTTGATCGGTGGCCAATCCATCGGAGCATCTCTAATCCATGTCTTTAAAATGTATGCTGGTATCTCCATATTGAAACGATTTCATGTCTCCCACTTCTATGACAGCTAGTTTTTCACTCTGCCTTCTACAGCGGCTGTACCTGACAATGAGGACGGCACAGCCAAAATATCTGTGCCTTTAACTCCCCCATGCTGGAAATGGAAACTGATTAAAAGCAGTCAATTATAAAAGTACCCTGATAAATGAGGTGCACAGAACTCTCCTTTTCGGACTTACTGGATATGATCCAGGCTCACTCACCTTTTGCAGTGTGTGGTACTGCTGCAGATTCTGTGTCTGACCGAACAGGCATTGCTGGAGCTGTGCCATCAAGTGGGCTGGCCTCCACAGGACCGCTTGCCTCTAGTAACACTGCCCCACCTCCAATCTGCTGAGCATGCATCTATCAGACAAACAGGGAGAAAGATCATCACCAGAAAGACCACCACGTGGATCCAGTAGATTCACTAGCAGTGGCTCAGGTGTTTAGGGTTTGGATAGATTTCAATGGAACGATGGCAAAGTCATTATCTGGGCACCACGAAGGTCTGTAGAGAATATCATGGCAATTCACATAACAATAAAATAAAAAATAAAATGTTGAGATAATTCTGTCAGCACCAAAGCAGTGGACTGACCAACCAACATTGCCATGAGTGTGTTTGTTGGGGTGCTGTGGATAGCTAGACACAAACATGTGAAGCTCCCTGCAAACCTCACCGTCTGACCCTCTGTGGCCGTACCTGCTTAACTCTGCTGAATCTCTTCAGCAGTTCTTCAGCAGACACACTGCCAGCGATGACTTCCAGGGGGATCCCATTCTCCCCGATGAAGAAGCTGGAAGGTACGCACACCACTGGATCTTCACACGGGTGGGGGGGGTTAAGGAACACGCTCCCAGCAAATGACATTTTGTTGCGTTTACATCATATAAATAGCACCCTTCACTGATCACATACACCTCCGCCGCAGTCATAGAAATAACAGAGCTAATGAATGATGGAAATGATAATAGTCTTAGTAAGACTAGTTTATGAGACTCCCTGTCAAAAGTCTGACTCACAGTTCTAATTATGAGATAGTAAATGAATCAAACAGAGATGACCCGAGTTTGTCCATGTATACCATGTATATAAAGAGTAACTTCATCCGTAGGTTTGAGCCTAAGTCCACCCACTGCACAACATGTAACCTGCTGAAGAGTAGGCAAGGGGCTGAGAGATGAAACCACACCCACACATGACAGTACAGTAAAGGAACACAATAGAGTACACTAAAGCTACATCCACACTAATACGTTGTTTTTGTTTAAAACGAAAACGATCTCCGTCCACACGGCGTCTCAGCATCGTTTCTAAATGATCTCCGTGCAGACTAACACGCCTGAAAACGAATATCACGTGACTCTTCACGTACACTGGGCATGATGGTGACGGTGTAAACAGGAAGTAGATTGGTTGCTGAGTTTAAAAAAATATGACAGAGTAATAAAGTAGTCTTTAATAACGACTTATGATCTTCCTCTAAAATCTTCCTCTAAACTCAAACAGACAAATTCCGTGGAACGTTTTAGAAGTTTTATTTTTCAGACATAGCTACAACGCTGCGTGCGCCTTGCTCTCTTTCTCTCTCTCACATACATCAACACTGACGCATAAAGGTTTACTAGATTATGATCCATAAATGTGGTCAACACACGTCTCTCACTCGTTCCCTCTGGTTTCGTTTCTGTTCTTACTCGTAGCTCTGCTGGAGGCTGAAGTCTCTGTCCTACTGGAGAGCGTTTACTGCTTTTGTTCCTTTATAGTTTATTTGTGTGGACTTCACAATATTTGTGCAGAACAAAATAAGCATTAATAAGAAAAGGAAAGTCCTCCGTTTTGTGTCCATCACCCTCAAAGCCTCTAACCGTGACTTCTGACGCCCGCTCCGTAGGTCTGATAACGCCGCCGGTCACGCCGCTCACTAATCGCTCCATTAACAGCTGCTTCCTCCGTAATAAAGCAGACTTTAACTGAACAACAGCTGCTGGTAAAGACAACAAGGTCAGCAGCACCTGTAATCAGTTCTCCATGTTGAATTAACCTGGTAGTCGATCGGTAATCAATGCTGTCGTTTGTGATTTTCAGGGAAAGGGTCACGTGATAGGGATGTGACCAATCAGGGAAGGACACGTCGTGACTGCTAAGAACCAACCAAGTAGATTGTTTCCAAACTTATGTGTTTACGAGCGTCTACACTATGAGGTAACCCCGGAGTTTTCAAACGTATCCGTCCCCTGGAGTGTTTTTTAAACGTATCTATTTTCGGTGTTCTAAAACTCCGGCCTAGTGTGGACGCTCAGTGTGAACGTAGCAAAAGATATGTGTTTTCAAAGGGAAACGGAGCAGTGTGGACATGGCCTCAACAAGCAGTAATAAAACACAGTGATGAAACCCAATAGAGTAAAGTAAAGAAACACATTAGGGCACAGTAAAGAGTACAGTAAGGAAACAGTGCAGCACAGTAAAGTCAGTAAATGTCTAGTATCACGTTTACTCAGACGTCTATCCTCTAACGTCACGTTGTTGTTGATGGTGGAGGTATTTCATCTATTGGATGAATCTAGTCTCATGCATTCTCTTATAACTATTTCCTGTGTAATTCAGCCTGAAAGAGGTTCATGGTCTAAAACATGCAACAGCTCTGAACTCTGTAAGACGTAGTCGCTTAGGTCAAGAGTAGCTATCGGTCCAATGAATACAGCAATGTAATGGGTAGTGCAACTATTAGCTTTCCTCTGAGATTAGTCAGTAAAAGTAGCTCCACACTAATTCATCTAAAGAAGAAATTGTAAACATTTCGGACAACAAAAAGGATACAGATCTGAGAGAACTGCACACACGGCTCGCTGTGGAAGAAATGTTGCAGCATCACATGTTGGATCTCAATACACATCAACACATCCTTTAATGTTAAACTATTCACTTTACACACCTGTCTAATTGATTGTGCTAAACAAGTAGCTGTTGTGATAAATCGTAAAAATGATTTTACTGGCAATGACAGAAGTCTGTTGTGAGTTCAGAATGGCAGAGATGTGAAGTGTAAAACAGAGAGGCATTCTAGGGTGCACAGACTCATTTACCTTTGAAAGAACAAATATCAGGGAATTTAAAGATCACATATTATGCTAAATGTACTTTTTCATGGTTTTTAAAAAGACAAACGTGCGTCTCTGGTGTATCTACAGACACCCTCTCTCTCATCCTGTCTGGCTCCATCTATCAGAAAACCTGTGTAAACTAAGCCGCCTGGTAGAACGTCCTCCACTAGGTGAGCCTGAAGCTGTCACTGTCCGCCATTTGGATTTCTTCGCTATCCATCTGTTTCTGTTTCTTTAACAGACTGTTTGCCTGTTCACATTAGCATACTGAGCTGTGCATTTATGAATCCCACTGCTATTCTTGGCAGCAGACAGCATAACAAAGAAGGCTGAGGAACTTCCTCAACCACGTTGCCTTCAGGCCTACAGTGAGAATTATGACTCAATACTTTCTATACACCATATTCACGTAGTTGGAAGAAAAAAGATTGACGTCAGTGACAAGGTTCTGTTTAGCAAACTGTTCTGGACCGTACTTGGCAGGAATCGCAGTATAAGAGCAATACACTATGCCAGATAGTGCCGTTCAACAACCGCGCTTTAATATCGTTTCGCACTCACGGGGACGGGGTGGGGCCCCCGTCGGGCCCCCGTCGGGCCCCCGTCGGGCCCCCGTCGGGCCCGCATGACTCGGGCGCGGCTGCTGATGGACACCTCATCTCCGTGCTGACCGTGTTACACGAGCGTAAGTCAGACGGGATGCTCTAGCGGGGTTCTGAGGGGGTTGGGTGGGTTTTTGCCGGGACCCTCCACCGCAGCGGGGTACCCGATCCTGAGAACGTGAGCCCCCCCCCCCCCCCCCACTGGGGGAGCCATACACAAAAAGCCATTTGACTATGACCTCAGATTAGACAATCAGCTAAATGTAAGCATATTACTAAGCGGGATCCTGGCCCCGCGGGGCAAAAATACCTTGATATCGACATTGCAACCATATTGTAGGGTTGACTATTGGTGCTTTCACAAAATATTTATACCTAATGAAGTTCGTATTAACATAACATTTCATTTTTTTTAAGGGAAAATTTAATTATGTAAAATGTTACTTAAGATTTCCAATTTAAGTTAATCTAACAACTTTTGAGACTGATCATTTTTCAAATTGAATTTCAAAACAGGCCAGTTGTCATTGGCTTACTTCAGTACACTGAAGTAAGCCAATGACAACTGCTAAACTACTTATTATTATTATTACTACTTGGACAGGTTTCCCAGGAGACAGGGTTGTTCAGGTCACAGGCACTTAGAGCTGTAGGGCATCATATTTGCTTACGGGAGACTGACGGGTATATTTTGCAGTACACTGTACAATGAACACGTCAGTACCTCTTGGCATCGACTTGGATCGCCACACAACAGTTCTCTGCTTCCTCCGACACCGTGTCATCCTCCCAGCTGGAGATCAGCTGTGCGGACTGGTCGTCTTGGTCTGAGGAGAGAGGCAGTTCAGTTACAGCTCACTGCCAGCACATTCACCGTCGTGTTAGGAGAGGTTAGGACACTACATTAAAGCTGCAATGGTGAAAGAGCTAACTAACTCCGTCACTGCTCACACTGGTGCCTATGACGCAATAATGACCCAACTCATACTGGCGACGTATTAGTCGACCTGGCTAGGATAGGGGTTAACGTTACCCGTCCGACTATCAATAACCAGTTTGTAAAATCACCCACTGCCCGTCCTCTAGCTAGCGTTCAGTTCATCTGGTCAGGCTGTTAGACGTTAGCATGACGTTAGCATGACGTTAGCGTCCCATAGGCCAGCAACACTACAAGCAAACATATAACGTCATCGTTAACACTTCATATTTAGTACATATTTAGGTTACTGCTTCTGTCCTCGTGGGCCATCCTACTCAAACATGCACAGCGACACGTACCGTGTGTTGGGCAGCTATGCTATCTGGTCAATGGTTAGTACGACAACAACCGCGGCTAGCTGGCTAGCTGTCTGTAGCTGTTTTGTTTAATTACTCGTCACCTATGGAGGCTAGAGTTAGCTAGCTCGCTAATCGACACACATACCTGTAATGACAACGACGAAGACTGAGCCCCGCTGTTTCGCTAAGTTAATGGCATCAGGAATGGAGCCCTCAAACCAAAGCATCTTTCCGAGCTGTGATGTCCGTCTCTTGTTTGGTGACACTGTGATCCACCTAAACTACAGAAACTCATGAAGCGATGTCAGCCTGTCAGCTTCTACATCCGAGCCTGAGCCTGAGCATCGAGCAGTGCGCTGAGCAGCCGGCAGGAGTGAGCGAGTCATGTGACCGCTCCGTCATCGCTCACACCAACAATAACAGCTCTATGTTTACACACACATGTACATGTACAATGAAAGGGTCTGGATTTATTTACTCAACTGCAAAAGTACATCTTCGGAAAGTAAGATTTAAGACATGACAGCATGATCAGCAATTTGCATTCGGAGAAGAACTCCGCTACCCAGCAAACCAAGAACCTCTCAAGGAGCCCAGTGAGCACCGACCGGTGTTCATCCTTGATTCCTGGTACACAATGCTATTCCATCCGGCTGAAAATCTAGATGCGTTCGTATGACGATATGTTTGCTGCATATTTAGTGAGAGCATTTTAGGTTTAAACGGCGTTTCAAATACAGTGATCGTTAAAAGTGGCTCAAAACAAGTGAAAGTTCTTTCACCGACTATTTGAAGACGTCCAGATTCAGAGCATGGCTTTGCATTATTGCATTTTGCAGTTTTTAACGTATTTTTACGTGACAGAATTGAGATTTTAGTTTGACACCTAGTCTATTGAAGTTAATCGGGTGGGCATTTACAGTCAAGGTTACAAGTTTAATTTACTGCCATTGCACTACAGGGGAGCTCGCGACGAGTTTTTCCATTTTGCTACGTAAGAAAACGCGTGCACAGAAAAGCTGCCTCTATCACGTGCGCATGAGTTAGTTCAGGAGTCAGCCAGAGGAAAGAAGCTGCTCTGAAGTATCTCTTGTCAGACGGGTGGGTTCTGTCTTTTGCAGGCACACTGCCTTAGCTGGTCATTGATACAGTTTTTATTTCACATTGTCCATATGCTTTCTCTTATAAGGAAGACCTAAAACATCTAAATGATGGGACAGTAACATCTGTAAAATAAATAAATAAAGATAATAAATACATCTTTGAAAAGAAGGCTGGGATTTCAGAAAACCACTCCAACAAATAGCAGTTACTGCACCTACTGGTAATCCTAATGATCATTACTGGTCTTCAGGTCTCACTGGTCTCACTTACTCCCAGAGAGAAAGTCCCGCCTTCCCGTTGTTTCCTATTCAGCCCCGGGTGTCTCTGCAGCTCCAATTGGACGTCCCACTTCACCGTTCTACTTGCTGATTGGTTTGATACAGGGGGAGGATCTACGTGGCTAAACCCGCCCTCAGCCGGTTCTCCGTTACATTACCTTACAGTACTTCTGTGATTGGCTGCTTCGAGGAGATTTCGCAGACCGTGGAAGTCCTCTTCAAGTATTTCCTGATGAAGACTGAGAGACACAAACACATCCAGCGGTGAGCAGAAACACTTTAACTGTTTGAGTGAGTTACACAGTGATGCTAGCGACCATCTTATACCATAATACATTCATTTAGATGTATGCTGTGTCTCACAGCACGATGTATAATCCACTCGTAGTAGATCTACAGCACCCAGTGAGCGCCAACCGGGATTCACGCTTGATTTCTGGTTGAAAACCACTTCATATTCGGTCTGAACGTCTTTTAAACCGGATAAAATGCGGTTACAACAGCAATGTGTCACTAAACACCACTTAGTTTATAAATGTAGATGGTGTTGGTCACTGTGGATGTATATTACAAAGTCATATTACACTGTTGAAAGAAATGTGGTCTACATGAAGACGTGATTTAAACGGAGTTAATGTTTCATATACAACGTGATACATGTGGATTTATAGACTGTGTGCTGCCAACAAGAAGCTCCAGAACATCTGAATGAGAGCTGAGAACATTCTGTCTGTAGTTCATGTAACACACGTGTGTTTACTGCTGGAACACGCATGAGCAGGAACTCGGACTGCTTCTCCTACTTTGAGGGCAGCACCGTCCAGAGACTCTGGACGTTAGCTTGTAGCGTTAGCATGTTAGTTTGTAGCAGGGGCGTTTCTAGGATTCAAAGAAAGGGGGGTCTCAGCCCCCAGGTGTGCGGCATGTTTGCGCAATTTTCTTTGGGGCCCATTTGGGGCCGCGGATATCCATTGTTTCAGACAGTTCATAGATTGGTTCAATCAGAAAGAGTGTGATTTTGCTCTGTAGTTTTGCTTGCATTCATTATATGATAACACAAGAGACAGAATTTCAGGGTCATAGTGAAATTTGACAACACAAATATGAACTTTTCTCAAATAAAGAGAGAGAAATAATTTTCCTGCTTGTAAAGGAAAGACGGATAAACTAGCTTTCATATCCGCGTCACTCCCAAATCCCAATTCTTAAAGGGGCCGCACACAATGGATGGAGAGTGGACCTGACAGTGTCAACTTTATATCGTTAAGTATGATGATCGGCTGTTGGATTGTAATTTGAAGGGGGAGAAAACATACAAACCAGAACACACGCACATGTGTAGCATGTTAGAGTTATAAATAACTTGTCCACGTGAGAAACAATAGTTTAATTTAATGACATCACCAAAATATATATATATATATATTTTTTTTTTTAATTTTAAATTTTAAAGCCAATAATGACAAATTATTTGGGGGGGGGCTGAAGAACCTTTTTAGGGGGGCTTCAGCAGTGTTGGCATGTTAGCTTGTAGCGTACTGCATCATGGACCCACAGTAAACGTAAACATGTCTTTATGTTCTGTTAACATAACGTTATAAAATGAGTTTTCAGGACTTTTCACATTTAAAGACGCGACAGAAAGTGAGTTTAAATGAGGAGGAAGTAAGTAAAACAAAGTGATGTACAAACAAAACGTTGTTTGGCATACAGCAACATACAAACGATATACAGTATCATACGGTGTGATATCCCAGTAAGCATCCTTCTGGTGAAAAGATGTTTAAAAGTGAGTTCAATCAACGTCTTCAAATAGCCTGTGAAAAAAGTATTTTAACCTGAAACATGCTCGCTGGGAAACAGAAGATCAGTTATTCTGTGCAGCAGTAATGACTGTTATTATGCATTCTGACTCTCATTTCCAACTGTGTGGTTGTGATTGTTATTATTATGTTATGATCTCCTAATGCCATCAGAATACTAGATTATAAATTGGTACTACATATCCAGTACTGTGATATCACTGGGCTCATCGGGTCTTCCTACTGTCTCTCTTTCATGAATAGATGGACTACGTACCAAGTCTGAGGGTTAGCTCCACGCCAAATGATCTGATCCTGAAAGCTTCTCCCGAGGCAGATGCCTTTTGCCGTCAGCAGGAGGGAGTCCGATCCCACCGGCCGAAGAACCCTGCATCCACAATGCAGGATGCCAGGGACCGGGTCGTTGCTGGTGGGGGGGACTGCGGCGACACCAAACTGGTTCTCAGCCGCCATGAGATTCAGTTTGGAAAGTACAGAGGGCAGACCTTCCACTGGCTTCTCAGCAACGATGTGGGATACCTCATCGTGGTCCTGGCGTCTCATCATCAGGAGCGTGAGTCGGGAGACCTCGACACCAGCCCCATCAAGCAGAACAAGGACGCTCTGTCCCGGTACGCCAGGCTGTTTCCCTGCATGACGTCTGCTGTCCAGCAGAGGAGGGTGTCTGACAGCCCCTCCTCTGAGGGAGCGCTGGACAGCAGCCGGGTGGGATTTGGGGAGCATGCTGGACTCTCATACCGGGAGTTCTACGAGTCTGCAAATCCTGTAGTGCAGAGGTAAGTCACAGAGCGAGTCTTAATCAAAGCGTCACTGTAAGGCGTTTCCTGTTTTCATCTAATGTGGCTTCATCCCTCCACAGCTACAGGATGTGGCTCAAGAGAGCCCGCTTGCAGTCCACAGGTTCACGCATGGACCACCTGAAGAGGTACGTGATGGGGAGGGACCAGAAGGAGAAAGCAGCCTCCTCACCGTCTGCTCCACCAACCTCCTCCTCCCCCAGGGCATGCTCTTCCTCGGGGCCGTCCATTTCTTCAGGTGATGACAGCAGAATCACATTTCATGTAATAAATGTCATACAATGTGACCGGGTTTTTTATTTCCTGTTAACTTGTCTTAACAGGATCCAGTAAGAAAAGCATGAGAGTAAATGAGTTGTTTTTCTTTTTACCATCATGTCTGTAGCTCCTGGTGAACCACTGGTCCCTGCTCCAGCATCTGGTCCTCTCCCAGCTGATGTCAGTACTCTGATTCAAATCTAAACACACATATTGCAGATGTGATATTGCAAGTTGTAATCTTTTTGCCGACGGTTATTTCTATAATTGTCTGTGTGTTACAGGTTCCTCTCCCAGAGAGCTGGAGGAGCACGCTGCCCAGGGTGCAGCATGGGTGGGTGAGCCGGGCTCTGTTCACCAGGGACCAGAGTGGGAAGCCCACCCTAAACACAGAACTGCAGTCCTGGAACTATCCTCCTGGACCCGACCGGCTGTACTACCAGCCACCGGCCTCCTTCGATGCCTTCTTCCAGCGGCCGTTCTTCCTCTGGGTGCCCCAAAGGATGTGGCAGTGCACCATCAGCTGCCCTGTCTGTGCCCATAGAATGACTGGATGTGGCCTGTACAAGACCGTTCGCAAGGTCTTGTACAGCGACGGATGGTATTTTATGGGCACGGAGTACCTCGAGTGTCGCCACTGTGGGAAGAAGTTGGCATCGTGGTCGAGGAGCATTCTGTCCCAGCTGGATGAGGAGTACAGGAGGATGTTCCCAGCAGTGCTCACCTACAGGTACATCAAAGACTAACTTTGAAGGAGAACTCTGGGGTGAGGAGAGAGGAGCCTGAGAGTTTAACTGATCAGTTCTTTGTCATTATCTTTCTGTCCACTATCTCATTGTATCTGCTCTGCAGGCTGTCGTGTGATAAGAGGGTCTTGGTGCAGATGAGGGGACGGTCGCTCGGCAGCAATGCCGACCGTCTGCGCTCCTGCCTGGTGGAGCAGCACACGGCGGCCTGGATGAACAGTTGCATCCGCTTCATGTCAACTTACAAGAAGTCCATGATGCCGGGTGTGACTCTTCCTCCTCCTCCAGACCTACCAGAGATGGACCTGGTCCCCACCAGGCAGTGGATCCTCTCCGCCTTCGCCACCGACAGCTTCACCCGTCTGGAGGAGATGAGAGCCAACGTGACCTCTGTCTTTGGCTCCGTCCTAAAAATGGACTCCACCAAGAAGGTAGAATGTTTAGACATTTTTACATTGTATTTAGCTTTCACGTGGTCTTATATGTTTCTATTTTAGAATAGATTCCCGGTTTCCCCACAGGGATCAACACAGTAATTGTGATTCTGATTGTGTAGATCACCAGGAAGCTGTCCGGTCACGCTGCGGGGACGATCCAGTGGGTGACCAACGTGGGCAACGAGCACGGGCAGGTGCTCATGTCGGTCCTCACTGCGGCCGAGGGCTACGGCCTGCAGCAGATGACCTCCGGGCTGGTCAGGCGGTACCAGCAGGCTAAGGAGGAGCCACCTCTGGTCCTCTACGTGGACAGGGACTGCTGCTCAATCACTGGGGGTTCAGCAGCTACCGCTCTGTTCCCAGAGTGGACCCAGCTAGTGGTCAGGCTGGACATAGGGCATTTTATGAGGAGATTGGCGGCGATGGTCACCACCGAAAGCCACCCCCTCTATGCCCACTTTATGCAACGCCTCTCCGACTCCATCTTCACCTGGGACCAGGAGGACATCGCCCTGCTGAAGAGAGCCAAGGAGGCAGAGGGGCCCGGGGCTTGGAGCAGGGTCTCCCCCGAGGAGATGGCTCGACACTGTCGCCGCCACACGCGTGGGGCACAGGAGACCGAGCGTCTCATTGAGGAGACCCTGGACCACTTCAAGTCGGCCAGAGACGGCATGGCTATCCTGCTGCAGGACCAGGAGAGGGTGGAGGGCATCTGGAGCACCCAGCGCCGCCACCTCCAGTGCATCCAGGATCCACCGGGGCTGCAGCTGTACACCAGGACAGGCCAGCTGACCAGGGGAGGGGTCACCCTGCCGGTGTACCGTTGTTCCCGTGGCTCCACCTCCTTGGAGTCATTCCATCTCCACCTTAACAGGTTCATCCCTGGTAAGTGTCTGAAGCCTGAACACACAAGTTAATCTTCACTGCGAGTCCGTTGCTTCTTGCCTCACTCCTCTCTGTGTAATGTTCCAGGCACCAGTGCCAGTGCCATGAACATCCAGCTCTACCTGCTGGAGGGCCTGACGAGGTGGAACGAGGACCACAGGCGTGCCTCGGTGGAGAGGGGGGACAGCCAGGACCTGGACACTATCAACCAGCTGGCCCAAAGCCTGTACGGGAGGAGGCTGGTTGACAGTTGCACCCAGGTACGGGAGTACACAGGTAACTGCTGAGGGAGGGAGAGAAACCCAGAAAGGTGCCCGTATGTTTGACTGTGTTCATAATTTGGTTTTATGTTCTGTGCTGCCACAGGGGAGTTGATAGGGGTCAACTACCTGTTCTCCCAGACCGGCCGGGTGCTGCAGGAGCTGCCAGACGACCCCGACGTCCCGGAGGAGGAGGAGGAGGACTTCGTGGAGCAGGAGGAAGGGGTTGATGAGGGCTTTCAGGAATTGCTGTTTGATACAGAGTGCCTGTCAGACACCTCAAGGCCCCGACAGCCTGCGAAGTCCGAGCCAGCCAACCTCCAGGACGCCGCCCAGCAGGTACGTGATCATTTCACCTTTCTACATCAGCTCCGTCTCCTCCGTCCTCAAAGCCACATGACGAACGAAGGACTGTTTTCATCTCCCCTCTGTAGGAGTGCGTGGACCCTGATGGCTCCCCGGGGTACCAGCATGTCCTGAACCTGGCCGAGTGTCTGGTGGAGCTGCGGGTGGCGGGCCGAATCACAGTGGTGCGTGAGGCACAGATCTTGGCCTTGTGGGAGAAACTCCCCAAGGGAGACAAGGGCCCTGTTAACTATCCCCCACATTACAGGGACCAGCTCACCCAGGGGAGGTTCAGTGTCCCCTCCACGAGGCCTGACGCCAGCAGGCTGGTGGAGGCTATCTGCATCCTGCTGTGTAGGATCCATCATCAGAGCCGCTCTCTGGCAGGAGCTCGGATCAGCCGCTGGTCTCTGATCCTCAGGAGCTACTGGACCATCAGAGACGGTGTGCTGGGAAATCCAATCCTCCGAGCCAAGCTGCTTCTCTTTGATATAAACCAGAGGATGCTCATACAGTGGTGAGTATCAAAACTAAATTAAGAAGTCCTTTACAGCGCTGGTACAAAGTACTGAAAGTGTAACAGTTATGTCTTCAAGATGCTTGGATTTTAATCTTAAAAACCTGTATGAACTCCAGGTTCAACTGGAGGAAGGCGACCCAGGAGGGTTACGTCCTCCAGGCCCATGTGCCACCAGACCCCGTGCCGCCCACCAGAGAGAGGCCTCCCCTGGACCAGCCGGGCCTCTCCCAGGCCCCAGACCTACCAGCTGCTGTTGGTCCCACCACTGAGGCTGAACCTGCAAATGCTGCTCCTCAACCACCTCTCCCCACAGTGGAGGCCAGCAGGCCCACTCCACCTCCTCAGATACCAAAGACGACGCTGTGGAAGCGGAGGCAGCTGGACAAGAAGAGGCAGGAGGCAGAGAGACGGGGTCAGGACTTCAAAATAAAGGCGCCCTTCACCTGCGTCTGCAGCCTCTGTAGTCAGCCGAAGACCAAACACTTTGGTCACAGCCGCTTCTTCAACAAGAAGTCCAGAACCATGTTCCACTTCTGTCAAAGCTCCTCAGGGGGCAGGAGTGTGGAGGACTGGCTAGAGGAGAGGAGGAGGGAGGATGGAGGAGGAAATTCATACAAAATTCAAAATGGCCAACTTCAGGTTGGGTTTCGAGCATAGCCTCAGGAGACTATTTTTTAAGTCTACATGTGATACACATGGTTACCAACATTTATACATCTAGACCAGGGTTATTCTATTCATGTTCAACGAGGTGCATTTAGAGAGAATTTCAAAGTAGCCAACCTTTGTATTAACGTCTGTATGTAGTCACCAACTGACTGTCATTCCAAATATATAATGTGGGTAAATCTCACCGGAGTCTGTACGTTTTTCAGAATACACATATTTGATTGGCTGAGCAGCATCACGTGATGTCATTAACAACGCATGTAATCGGTCGGTGTGTTTCCTGGACCCCTGAACGAGTACCGTAAAGGCTGGAAAAGCTGCGCCGGTTAAAATAGAAGCTCTCCGTCAACAATTTAATAATTTTCAATTATCTATCGGTTTTAGGTCCGGATGCAACAGTGTCTGGGTCCGGACCGCGGCCCCATCATGTTTCATATAGAAACCAAACTTCATACAGCGAGCTGAAATGCAGCTTTGGGGACATCCAGTCATGAACGTCCAGTTCTGCGGTTGTTTAACACTAGTTGACGTTTCTATCTTTCAGATGATGATGATGATGTCATTAGACGAGTGTCTGTAGTTCAATGTCTCCTCTAAGCTGAAGAAATATGAAGTGAAGTTTGAGTTGGTTCATATGTTAACAATAGAGACGTGTTTATAGTTATCTTCACTAGTATAAATAAAGCTGCTGGTTTAGAGAATATAGAAGTTTGAAGTAACGTGCCTCGGTGGAGAGGGGGGACAGCCAGAACCTGGACACTATCAACCAGCTGGCCCAAAGCCTGTACGGGAGGAGGCTGGTTGACAGTTGCACCCGGGTACGGGAGTACACAGGTAACTGCTGAGGGAGGGAGAGAAACCCAGAAAGGTGCCCGTATGTTTGACTGTGTTCATAATTTGGTTTTATGTTCTGTGCTGCCACAGGGGAGTTGATAGGGGTCAACTACCTGTTCTCCCAGACTGGCTGGGTGCTGCAGGAGCTGCCAGACGACCCCGACGTCTGAGTCCATCTTTTCTAACTTTTTTGGTTGATGCGGGCTGATGCAGCCCTCATCTTTTAAATGTAAACAATGGACAGTGGCTCAAAAGGTTTAAAACACTGCACTAGAGGACCATGTACTCACTGCTGCTAGTTCACACCTGCCAACTCGTGTAAACACACGCTGGCTGCAGGACCGACCTCTGCTGCCCAGAAATGCATCCCCCAAACACACACAACCATTGTTACTCGGTACCAAATAACACCCTCAAGCAAATCCAATTTGGATGGACGAGCCCCTGCTTGTCACAAACGGGGCCACAAGGCCATGATGACAAGCGTGAGATGCACACAACCAAGCAAATTAGAGAGGAGCGTAAACTAGCAGTGGCATACGGAGTCAGTCGGGCAGAAAGGGTCGTCACAGGTGTCCCGTGCGCTTCTGAATTAGGCGGCCCCTGGTCGGACCAGACTTTAAAATGATGTCTCATACGATTACACTGTGTTTATTGTTCTGCACCTACAGTCAAATTCCTTGTAATGTATAACATACTTGGTATTAAACAGTTCTGATTCTGAGAGGACCAGTCCTCTGGGTCAGGATGGCTTGGCTCGTACATGGCCAGAGGGTCTTCTTTATGCCTTTCCACCACTTCCTCTGATCTTACCAATGCTTCTCAGACTACTTCAACAGGGCCACAGACTTCTGCTGGTGGCCCCCTTATGGTCAGCCAGGACTTGGTTCTCCCTGTTGCACAGACTCTGCTGCAGGATGCCCTGCAATTTTTTATATATATACTTTTAAATGATAATAAAACGGATGATTTATTTTCATTATTTTAGCCGATTGTTGTAAATGACTGTAAAAGTAATAATTTGGAAAGAGTGTATTATGTTCCCTTTTGTTGCAAAACCAGCAAAATCATACTCAAATAAAATGAATGAGAAACAAAAAAGTACAACGTAATTACTCTAAGGATGCATACAGAGAACGGGTGGCTCCGGTGACTCAACTAAAATCATAAAACTGATTTACGGAAGCTGACCTGTTGTAACAACAATGTGTGTTCTCAGCAAATGTCTCAGGAAATGTGGCTCCGCCCCCTCAGCTCCACAGCTTCTTGACGGGTGCCGAACTAGTACCGCTCGCCTGCCACAGCTGACGCTTGCTGCTGAGTGCCACAGAGAGTGCCAGTGCCACAAGAAGGATCTCGCTGTCTCTCCTGAGGTTTAACACAAAATATGAGGCCTTTGCTTCATTCCAGGGTTCAGGTCAGAAACGTCCCAGTTTATCTTGATTCACATGGACAACGAACTCACTCCGATCAACAAAGCAGAACAACTTATATAACTTATAGCATGTGAATGAACGTCCCGTCCATCTTCTATTCATTTAGTTAAAACATGTAATACACACATACAATTTGAATTTACAATGTATTATATTCTTATTATCTTTTCTTTTACATCTGCTGCATCAAGCTGGATTCACCCTGAGTTAAGATAAGAACAACTTTGGTTGAACCAACAAAGGATCAAAACCACAATCACAAACTGTTTATTGCCAAGTACGTTACACATACAAGGAACTTGGCTCGATGACTAAAACACAGTACAATAGTATAATAGTATAATGAGAGATAATGTAAAAATAGAAAAAATGTGGTAAACAAACAAGAGTATGTTAAAACAAGTATATTATTAAAGTCACTGTGTGTGTATATATATATATATATATATATATATATATATATAATATATATATGATATATAGATCTCCAGAGACTCTTCCCAACAGCACATATATTTGTCTTCACAGTGTAGTTCATTTGTCAGAGCTTGCGATCAGGAACGAGGTTTAGCTTCTGTCACTCGGCAGCAGATCCAACCTCTGCTTCCAGTAAACGATGCTCAATAAGTGTGTTCTTCTGATGGAGACGTGGGGGCAGCAGGTATATGAACATGCACAGAGAGCAGGGAGAAGGGATGCACGTGTTCTCTGGTTCCCTCAACAGGTTCATGTGACCATGACTGCATGTGTTTTACAGATCCATCCCTTCATGGAGCAGAGTGGACATTCAGCCCAATCCTCCCTTCATGACTTCTATTGAACAAGTATGCCGCTGTTCAGTCTGATCGCTCTTCAGTTGGTTGTTAGAAATGTCTATTCACATGGTGTGTGTGTGTGTGTGTGTGTGTGTGTGTGTGTGTGTCATCTCGACATAAAATGCCACTTTCAGAAGAAACAACATTGTTTTGAATGCAAAGTATTATTTTGCAGGAGATGTGTGGACTTTAGCGGTGTGTGTGCGTCTGGTCTGTGATTAGGAGATCTGCTTTCATGAACTGCCTGTAAACGATTGAAAGAAACCCCTGTAATGAGATGTCAGCAGTCGAACACCATCTTCGGTTCAACATGTCTATTCACACACCGCTCTCCTTCCGCCGTGACTGCTGCGTCATCGTCACTCCAAACTCACTTTCACTTTTGATTCGAGTCCTTCGGAAGCGCAGCTGCTCGGTGCTCGGTGTGATCTCACTTTACGGCACTTCGACAGGAAAATAAAGCAGTAAAGAAGTACAGAACAGGTAGTAATCGATTTACCGTTAATATTGGCGCATTTAACTGGCTGTCTTTAGTCGCAGACTACGTTGTTTACCGAGTTTCCCTTTCGGACCCGTCAGGTCATGGCCGACATCTGCAGTAACCGCCCGGTTAATGGCAAGGTAAGGGTCGTGTGCTCGTTACTTCTCGGTGGAGAACTGAGTGAAGCAGCCACATCATTACCGGAGGTTAACGGAGCTAATGTTTGTCATGGGCAGGAGGAGGACGGGGGTCTGGAAGAGGAAGCCAGAGAAACCGAGGAGGCCAAGAAGGAGCTGGAGACATGGAAGGTAAGAATCCGCCTCCTGACCGTGAATACAGCCTGACACGTTCCAGAGGGTCAAGCACAGAGAACTGTTTCATTACAGCAGGGCTCAACACATAACCATTATGTTCTGCTCTGACTCTGCACAGCTAGATAACATGTAGCTAATGTTACTTATTCATTTAGCCTAAAGTAGGCCTAACGTTACTTATTCATTTAGCCTAAAGTAGCCCTAGCGTTACTTATTCATTTAGCCTAAAGTAGCCCTAGCGTTACTTATTCATTTAGCCTAAAGTAGGCCTAACGTTACTTATTCATTTAGCCTAAAGTAGGCCTAACGCTACTTATTCATTTAGCCTAAAGTAGGCCTAGCGTTACTTATTCATTTAGCCTAAAGTAGGCCTAACGTTACTTATTCATTTAGCCTAAAGTAGGCCTAGCGTTACTTATTCATTTAGCCTAAAGTAGGCCTAACGTTACTTATTCATTTAGCCTAAAGTAGGCCTAACGTTACTTATTCATTTAGCCTAAAGTAGGCCTAGCGTTACTTATTCATTTAGCCTAAAGTAGGCCTAACGTTACTTATTCATTTAGCCTAAAGTAGGCCTAGCGTTACTTATTCATTTAGCCTAAAGTAGGCCTAACGTTACTTATTCATTTAGCCTAAAGTAGGCCAAGCGTTACTTATTCATTTAGCCTAAAGTAGGCCTAACGTTACTTATTCATTTAGCCTAAAGTAGGCCTAACGTTACTTATTCATTTAGCCTAAAGTAGGCCTAACGTTACTTATTCATTTAGCCTAAAGTAGGCCTAACGTTACTTATTCATTTAGCCTAAAGTAGGCCTAGCGTTACTTATTCATTTAGCCTAAAGTAGGCCTAATGTTACTTATTCATTTAGCCTAAAGTAGGCCTAACGTTACTTATTCATTTAGCCTAAAGTAGGCCTAGCGTTACTTATTCATTTAGCCTAAAGTAGGCCTAACGCTACTTATTCATTTAGCCTAAAGTAGGCCTAACGTTACTTATTCATTTAGCCTAAAGTAGGCCTAACGTTACTTATTCATTTAGCCTAAAGTAGGCCTAACGTTACTTATTCATTTAGCCTAAAGTAGGCCTAGCGTTACTTATTCATTTAGCCTAAAGTAGGCCTAACGCTACTTATTCATTTAGCCTAAAGTAGGCCTAACGTTACTTATTCATGTAGCCTAAAGTAGGCCTAACGTTACTTATTCATTTAGCCTAAAGTAGGCCTAACGTTACTTATTCATTTAGCCTAAAGTATGCCTAACGTTACTTATTCATTTAGCCTAAAGTAGGCCTAACGTTACTTATTCATTTAGCCTAAAGTATGCCTAGCGTTACTTATTCATTTAGCCTAAAGTAGGCCTAACGTTACTTATTCATTTAGCCTAAAGTAGGCCTAGCGTTACTTAGTCATTTAGCCTAAAGTAGGCCTAACGTTACTTATTCATTTAGCCTAAAGTAGGCCTAGCGTTACTTATTCATTTAGCCTAAAGTAGGCCTAACGCTACTTATTCATTTAGCCTAAAGTAGGCCTAACGTTACTTATTCATTTAGCCTAAAGTAGGCCTAACGTTACTTATTCATTTAGCCTAAAGTAGGCCTAACGTTACTTATTCATTTAGCCTAAAGTAGGCCTAGCGTTACTTATTCATTTAGCCTAAAGTAGGCCTAGCGTTACTTATTCATTTAGCCTAAAGTAGGCCTAGCGTTACTTATTCATTTAGCCTAAAGTAGGCCTAACGTTACTTATTCATTTAGCCTAAAGTAGGCCTAGCGTTACTTATTCATTTAGCCTAAAGTAGGCCTAACGTTACTTATTCATTTAGCCTAAAGTAGGCCTAACGTTACTTATTCATTTAGCCTAAAGTAGGCCTAACGCTACTTATTCATTTAGCCTAAAGTAGGCCTAACGCTACTTATTCATTTAGCCTAAAGTAGGCCTAACGTTACTTATTCATTTAGCCTAAAGTAGGCCTAACGTTACTTAGTACCTTAATAATAAGAAGATTCTGCAGCAATATGTATTTGTAGAAATGTGGTCATCATTATCTGGAACTACTTCTCCTGTTAGAAACAGCCTCAATGCAAACTGTCCACAGGTCTCTCACAGTCTCTCTGAACTTCTCCGTCTGTGTCTTTCAGACTAAAGCAGACAAAGCCGATGATGTGAAAGCCAGGCTGATCTTGGAAAAACTGGAAGAAGATGAGGCCAAGGAGAAGGCCAAGCAGGAGATGATGGCTCACCTTAAAAAGCAGCAGGAGTGTCAGAAGGAGTTCCAGCTCAACATGAACACAGTGCAGGTACAGTTATGTCATCTCTGTAAACCCACAGGGAGAATTACAGAGCACTCACTGCATGTTCTCACCTGATCCTCTCATAGGAGGAAATCCTGCTGCTTGGTGGACGCAGACAGGATCTGCTGGACAAACTGAAGAGATGTCAAGCTGCGCTGGAGGCGAAGAGGGCCGAGTCCACAAAACTCAAGCAGAAATTCAAGGTGGGAATGAAGTCAGTCCATCTAAGTACACCAACCTGCCGCTGCATGGCAGCAACAGAATACAACATCTTAACAATACAGCAAGTCATTGGCATATCCAACAATAACAACTTTATGTCATTATTGTTGTCTATTGTATTGCAGATCTACGCCCAGATTCCAGACACAGAGGTGGAGTTCAGCGCTCAGAGTAAAGAGGAGAGGGACGACAACAGTCAGCCAATCAGAGGAGTGTTTGCCATCAGCCAGAGACCCACTGTGCTCCTGCAGGGAGGACAGGCACTCATCACCTTTGAAGAAGAGAAGGGTACGCTTCAGTCATAGGCTGGAATATGACAAGTAGCTGGTTCTTAATCTGTCTTTTCTGTTTTTCTTTAGATTTAGATGAACAAAGTCTCAACAACCTGTGCTGAGGCTGACTGGCTGTGTCAGATACGCTCATTAGTAGACATGTAAATAGCAAACGTTTAACATTACCTCAAGTCAATGTAGCTGAACAGCCAGCAGGGGGGGCTGCTGTTTTGGACACGTATCAACAGATAGAAGGGAGTGGAACAATAACAGTGTCCTGTGGTCCATTAAGACAGTATTATCCTCATGCTACCGCCACACGGACGGGTTTTCCTCTTAGAAAGCATATCTTTTGCTACTTCAACACCTAAACGGTTTTAGTTGGAAAACTCTTGGCTTGTGTTTTAGTCTGGAGAGGCAGAAACAGAGACGCACCAACCTTCAGTCTTGATTGGCTCCTATCAGTCCCGGTTTGTGGCTTTGGGGAGGGCGATGGATACACAACAGAGGACTTTCCTTTTCTTATCATTGCGTATCATTGTTCTGCACAACTATTGTAAAGGTCAGAGAAAGTGTAAAGGAACAAGAGCGTAAATGCTCTCCAGTAAGACGGGGACTTGGTGTGGACGGAGATGAGGAAAGGCTGGTGTGACCAGAGATGGTTCTGGTTTGAAGAGAGAAACCCATGTAGCCTCACTGTGACGACTCTATTCTGTCCTCCAGTGGCCTTTCAGATCCTGAAGATTGCCAAGTGCTCTGTGTCCTGTGAGAACATCAGTCTGGATGTGAAACCAAAAAGAATCACCATGGATCCCGCTGTTAAGTTTGAGGTACGTTTTGTTGTCCACTTTCAGGTAAGACACAGAGAGACAGAGACAGACAGAGAGAGACACGGACGGACGGACACAGACACAGACAGACAGACAGACACACAACCTGTGTGTGAACCAGCTCACTCGGCTCCCTTCTTCCCACAGACACTGACAAAATAAACTACAAGTGTAGCTCAACTCATTTCCCAACATCAGACTGACTCACAGAACAATGGTGCTCAATGTGTTACATGCTGTACACGGGGTCTGTATTCTTTGCACTGAGCATTACTGTCACCAATGTAGGTCCACCTTGATGTGTCCAGACGGGAGCTCAAGGTTTCCAACGTCCCCCCTTCCATACCAGAGGAGAGGACAAAGGAGCACCTGGAGATGAGTTTCTCCAGGCCCAGCAGAGGAGGAGGAGAGGTGGACGGCGTGGAGTACGACAGGAACACTGAGACAGGACAGATCACCTTCCTCCACCCTGGAGGTAAGACTCTCTGAGCCAGGGCTGCAGAGCAGACGTGTCTCAGTGGATTTGTGTCGCTAGCACCTGATTTACTGAGAGAAGCTCATTAGACACAGCCTGCAAGGGAGGGAGAGCTCATAGGACACCAGCTTCCATTCAGAGCAATGACAACATTCAAATGTTCAGGGCTAATGATATCATGAATGCAACAACACTACCACTGAGGGCACATGTCTCTAACCACAGCAGCCAGGCTACTGTGTTCATTGATGCATCATGATTCAGCACTATGGTTACGCCTGTTAGTTATCCTCCTCATATGCACAGTGACAGCCCAACCTGTGTGATGCTCTATCCTAGTGTGTTCATGTTGTTTATTCATTGAAGAGCAGTCAGGAGTGGATCAGAAGTGTGGGTTTGTTGGGATTGATTGTTCAACACAGGCTGGAACCTCTCTCCTCTGTTGTTTGCTGCTTAACACATCTTACAATGACAACTGTCAACATGCTGCACTCAAGATGCAACCCCGGAGGAACTGAAACCGTGTGTGTGTGTGTGTGTGTGTGTGTGTGTTTGCGTGTGTGTGTGTGTGTGTGTGTGTGTGTGTGTTTGCGTGTGTGTGTGTGTGTGTGTTTGCGTGTGTGTGTGTGTGTGTGTGTGTGTGTGTTTGCGTGTGTGTGTGTGTGTGTGTGTGTGTGTGTGTGTTTGCGTGTTTGCGTGTGTGTGTGTGTGTGTGTGTGTGTGTGTGTGTGTGTGTGTGTGTGTGTGTGTGTGTGTGTGTGTGTGTGTGTGTGTGTTTGCGTGTGTGTGTGTGTGTGTGTGTGTGTGTGTGTGTGTGTGTGTGTGTGTGTGTGTGTAGTTGCTGAGGGCCTGGCCCTGAGTGGGAGGTACCGTGTGGATCTGGACTCTGAAGTGAACGTGCAGGTTGGACACGTTTACAAATACCAGCTGTGCAAGTTCCAGGTGAGATGTTGGAGTCGTGCTTTACATCACACAGCTAGAGTCTCTATGTTTACCATCATGTGTTTAATGTTAACTTGTTGTACATTAATGTTATAATTAGTGCTGGGCAACGATTACAACTTTTAATCGCGATTAATCTCATTGTTATTTGCAAAATTCAATAATGAATTCAAAAGTAGTGTATTGTGCACTTTTATTTTAAAGTGCTGCTATATGAACAAAAGGTCAATAACATTTGGTTTAAACACTTTAAACACATCAGGTTCTTGTTAGCAGCAGTATTCCCTCTACACAGTATCAGTTATAACACAGTTATAATGATTCTGATCATAGATATTCAGCCGGTGTTCACAACTTTATCTTCATGTGTGTAAGAGATGATATTTAAATATACACCTTGAGAACTGAAACCTATATACATCATGTTCTTATGTTTGTTAGATTCTCAGTAGTGATACTACATGATGCTTATTATACATATTACAAACAAAACACTTTAAAAACTCTAAAAAAATAATTTAAATGAATCATTTATTTTTTGGTATTTTGGTCAGACACATATGCAACGCTGATTACCATAATATGTGTTTTAAATGTACGTTGGTACATAGAGGGTGATAAGAAGCTGTACATGGAGGGACTTAGGACCCAGGGGAATGTAGGTGAAGGAAACAGGAAGAGACGGGAGAGACGCCACACAAACAGCTGTTCACCGCTCGCTGCCGGCCGGGTCAGCCGGCAGGTTCTTGTGTTAAAAATGTCCACTTAATAATAAAAACAAAACTGCGTTAACGCACGATAAAATGTAAAATAAAATTGTTGCCGTTAATGAATGAATGCGTTAACACGATAATAACGCGTTAACTTGCCCAGCACTAGTTATGAAATACACAAGTGATTCCCAAAGGCTGGGTCGGGACCCACCGCTGGGTCGTGAGAGATATTAACAGGGTCGCCATATAAATCGTCTTTTATTCAACATTAATATCTGCAGTTCACCTTAGAGCCACATGTGGTTCTGATAGCTGCAGTCTTCTTATAACAGTGAGTCCATTATGACAGGAGAGCGTACGTTCAACTGATGAGAGCCATGAAGAGAACGAGATGTCTGTTAACTCCTCCTCAATGTAATTACAAAAAGTATTTAACATAAGCCCACACGCTTGAGCCCTCCACAGACCTCCACAGCCCTCCACAGACCTCCACAGCCCTCCACAGACCTCCACAGACCTCCACAGCCCTCCACAGACCTCCACAGCCCTCCACAGACCTCCACAGCCCTACACAGACCTCCACAGCCCTCCACAGACCTCCACAGACCTCCACAGACCTCCACAGACCTCCACAGCCCTACACAGACCTCCACAGCCCTCCACAGATAGAGAGCATGTTCACAAAACAACTCCAAGAAGAGCAGAGACGATGTCCTGTTTTAATCCAGGCTCTTAGTAAGATTATAAGACATTTTGTTTTGCTATTGCGGCATTCAGGGGGTCTGAAGGGTCAATCAAGGGGTCTTAGACCCCCGAGAACCCCCATATTTCACACACTGGGTTTACCTATTCAAAATAACATACGGTCAGTGAAAGTGGTCAGGAACGCTCATTTCTGCACAAAGGCTCCTCATGATTCAGAGATGAGGCCTGTTGGGGGGTCGCTGCGGTTTGTCTCCCCAGAGAAACAGTTTGTGACCCAGTGACAGACACTGAAGGGTTCTGAACCACCTGTATTATCAGAGGTTGGCATCAAAAACGGGATCCTTTTAGTATCGATCAACAGCTCAAGTTCATACCAGTGGTGTCATCAATAACCGTCTGCTGGCGATTCATTTCAGACCTTCTGTGGCGCTCCAAAGCGTACCGTCCTCCTGAATGACATCGAGGACAAGGGGGACGAGGAGGACCTGCAGGACCACCTGGAGATCCACTTTCAGAAGCCCAGCAACTTCGGCGGTGAGATAGAGAGCATCCAGTACGCCTCCAGGGGGAAGGCTCTGCAGGCCTTCTTCTGTGAGGACTCACCTCCTACAGCTGCAAGATGAGCTGCTCCTCATCCGTCAGAAAATCATATCTGTAATATATTAATATGATATGAAAAGTTCATTTATTTGCTGTCCTGCTGAGAATTAGACGGGAATATTTAGTGATTTCATGGGCGAGGCACTGCTTTCTAACACGTATATGTGGAGGACACCAGTATGTAGACGCTAACAGCCTCACGGTCACTTGTGTCACTGTTGGGTTTCATGTCACACACTTCCTTAGAAAGCTGTGGATGCTCCTCCCTTCAGGGGTCACAGCTGCACAAACACAAGCTGAAGATAAAGCAGTTGCCTCGGTGATAGTCTGGGTATTATTAGTGACACTGGCACACTTCCTGTCCTCCTGTTTTAGGCCGATACTGGACATGTTTTAAACGTGTCGTACTTTCTCTTCTTCTCTGCTCATTAAATGATCTTTATGCTGAATCAACCACAGGAGGAGTGTTTTCTTCACTGAGACTGGATCCATCCGAACATGACTCCATATACGGCTGAGGTTTACACCCTCAGGACTTTCACATAAACTCCCTGTCGGTCGGCCCTTTTGAATTTAGTCCACAGCTGGTCGGATATCGGAGGGAAAACTCAAACTGAACACATCACTTGATGTAGCTAATGGGCTCAGAGCTGCTCACTTCATTCATTTGAATTCTCTGTGACTTTGCTTCAATACGGAGCCATTCAAAGCACAACGGATGATTAATATGAAGATACATTAAAGGTCAGTGTTGGGAATGACACGTTTGAATAGTCACACCTCTGAATTACTGTCATAGTTTGACTTAAAAGGGAAAGCATTTGACATGTTATCTCATTATGATTTTGTTTCATATTGTTAACCCAGTATAGCCTCTTCTAGTTCTCATCCTTCACTTTTCATCAGTCTTCTTTCTCTTGCTGGTAGGAATGGGTTCCATAGTCTCTGTCCTTCAAAACGAACCTCCATTACACTAAAGCGTACTGATCTCCTTTACAGCTCCACAAATCTAAATGTGACACAGAGAGTGGAAAAACAAAAGGTGAAGTCTGAGCGGAGCGTCATGGCGTCATTCAGATCCAAGAGGTTCATCTCTCCACAGTGTGTGATGAGAGTCACCAGAGAACCATCAATACGTCATGAGCATTTACACCCAGTTACTGGTGGTAGGCCGACTAACACACTGTCAATGGAGGAGCAACTCAATCTTTTACTGCTCGTCGTCTTCCAAGAAGTCGTCAACACATCCTGTGCTGGACTAGATGATGAAGCACTCACATTTCCATAAACTATTCATCTCAACATAAGAAAATATTTTTCGAACAAAGCTTTGGTGGTAGACAGAATTTCAACAAATATCTCCAGTAAGTTGTAAAACTACTCCGATACAACCACACGTGATGGCACTTTGTGGGGCCGTGGCAAGCTCCGGGTGAGCCGAACAAGCCGCCCAGCTGCAACGACCATCCAATCACAATCTCAACACTCACGGACTTTCAGGGAACGCTCCCGCAAAGTCCTTTAAACGTGTCTTTACAACACATGAAATACTTCACGTGGGATTGTGCAAACGCACCCTTGAAAGCATTTTAAGCTTTGAACAAAGTTATTGTAATAACTTGTCTTTGATATTTTCTTTAATAGTTTGATAGAGTAATGTGGGTTTCTTAACCCTAAATTAAAAGGATTTAAGTTATAATAACAGAAATGTGCTTAAATATATTTTTACATTTATATAACTGCATGTACAATATTTTAACACTTGAATAAACAATAATCAAATGCAGAGACAGTTATTTACCAATCTGTTAGGAGTAGTTACAGTTACACCGTCTTACATTTACCTTTGAGGGCGACCGTGATGCTGATGTGGCCCAGAGTGGAGATGACCCCTGCACTAAGTCATAACAACCACCCCGGACAAAAATAGAGATTGCTGGTTAACATTAGCCCTCCTGAATATTATGAAATATCATTAACAGTTTGATAGTTGGTTCGCTATTGATAACAAAGATGCTCTATTGCAATCACATTCATTAAGAATACTTGATGTGAGTTCAGTGACGTACTGACCCTTCCCTCTTGTATAGGTTCAGAAGAGGATGTCCTTCCTGCTCCAGCCCTGGAAGTTCAACCTGCTGTTATTTCTCTTTCTGTGTAATTACATTGTGAGGGATGAAAAGAACAGAGTCAAATGACTTGTATGTGCATTCATACTTGGACACATAAAGCAGATTCGGATGTCTACCAGAACATGTAACCAGCCCAGCCATACACATCCGCACTCCGGCCAGTAGGTGGCGGTAATGCGTATGATAGTTGTTTGCAAGCGCCATTCATCGAATTCACATAAAAAAAGAGTCGAGCCTCCATCACAACAGCGCATGCGCGTATTCAAGGTGAAGCTAGCATGAATGAACCTATGGGATGAACTTAGCTGCGACTGTTATGATAACTAGCCTTACGTGACTTCGGTCTTTCTAAACATCTGCACGAGTAATAGAAAGTATCACGTAACGCTAGCAGGTACAACTCCAGCGTCTTTGTATTGGGGTGGTCTGTCCTACACCGCTAAGTAAGGCTGGCTTCTACTTTCAACTGTTCGGTAAGTTCGGGTTCTTGCTCTGTTGTCAGCCTGTAGGTGACTTTAACCGCCGGTGTGTTCCGTGACTCATCAGATTGAGTGACTGTAAAGTGGCCCTATCTAAATGACTGCACAAGGTTTGCTTACAGCTCTCTGTCTCGGACAGTATGTGACCGAATGATAGAAGTATGGATCATAGCGTACTTGGTTTAGTTCTGTCACATCTTGTGGGATACACAGTTCTCCCTCTGGGTTAGGTTTTCATGTTACTGGTGTGTGTGTGTGGAGCTAGTTCCTGACTGCTTCACCTCTCTCCTCTCACAGAAACATAAGTGGACACTGCAGGAAAACAGGCCCACCAGGATGACCAGTGTAAGTGTGTGTGTGTGTGTGTGTGTGTGTGTGTGTGTGTGTGTGTGTGTGTGAGTGTGTGTGAGAGAGAGAGTGTGTGAGAGAGTGAGTGTGAGTGAGTGAGAGTGTGTGTCCCTGGGGGACATTCCGTTTGTTATCTCCCTGTTGTTTAACATGCATGCTCAGGTGCACACCATAGTTGTGCAGCTGGAGATGTTGGGGGAACAGTGTGTAGGATTTAGGATGATTTATTGGCAGAAGTTGTAGATAATATTCATAACTAAGTTTCAGTGGTGTATAAACACCTGAGACTAAGAATCATTGTGTTTCCGTTAATTAAGAGTATGATAAACCAAGTCTGTGTTACTAAAGTGTCTAGTTTATATCTGAAGAGCTCTTCATGTCTACACAGGGAGCCGGTCTTCCTCACAGAGTCCTCTATGTTGCACCGCCATGTTTCTACAGCAGCCCAGAAGGGACAAACAGAACACAGACTCTAGAGAGAGACCTCCGTGTTTTTACGTTGCTTGAAGGCCGCTGTAGTTCTCTGAATACTCTTGGAGAGGACGGCTGTAGCTCAGGGTAGAGCAGGTCCTCCTTTAACCACAATGTTGGACAATATCCTTTAAAATAAATAAATCTGTTAACGTGTAGACAGAGCCTTATTTGAAGCGGTTGCATGTGCAGTATGTGTACATACATACGAGTGTAGGCTGAATAAAAGAAACGCCGCTCTTTATGAACTCCATCATCCAAAATGATCATACAGTTGAATCACCAACAGGTGCTGTGCAGCAGAGCCAGGCTGGTCAGTTACCTCCCAGGGCTGCATGTGTTGGTGCATCGTGTGGCCGGAGCCAGAGCCTCCTCTGCTGCTGGATCATCGGGCTCTGATGAGCCCCGCATAGCCATCACTCCCTCTGACATGGGTAGGGTGTTTGCTTTTCAACATGAAGTAGCTGGAGCTGATGATACAATATAAAAGGAGAGCCTGCTAAAGATCCTAATGTGTGGCAGTCAACACAAAGCTTTGAAAGGGCATCAAAGGCAGCAAGATGGTTAAATAGCTGTGCAGCCTCTTCCTCTGAGCCACTGATGATGGTATAGACCAAGCCTGTAAGAACATCATTTTACCTGTTGCATTTATTTGACCTGTGAATAACGTTCTTCTTATGGACTCTGGACAGTGTGGCCCGATGAGAGCATGGGCCCTTTTGGACCCCAGGACCAGCGCTTCCAGCTGCCCGGTAATGTGGGATTTGACTGCCACCTGGAGGGATTAGCGGAGCAGAAGAAGAGCCTGCCACCAAACGCTATCCCTGACGTGCTGTCCTCCCCGTCCAGCAGTGACAGACATGACTTCATTCTGGCCCAGGTCATCGGAGAGTTCTTTGTAAGTACAGTAATGTTGACACTCGTAGTCCGGCTGCAGAGCTCCAGACTCAGCCACCTCTGTGCTGAAAACAGTGTGTCACGTTGTTGGGAAGGAAAAGGAGCGTGTTCAGCATATATAAAAACTAAATTATTGACATCAATATTATTAATGTCAGTAAGATTATTAACGATTTTTAATAATAACGGGGCACCAGCCTGAGAACAGGGACCAATAACCAAACTATAAACTAAGTCTCATAATTAGTGTTCACTCACAATGTCAACAGTCTGAGTACTATCATACATTCAGAGTGAACAGTGAAGGTGTGAGTACGAACACAGACCACATATCAGCTGTTATCACAATACACATGCACACAGTAATCACAGACAGCTGCTCTTTAAAGTATAACAGAGTTTATTAAGTTCTAATAATAATGATCTAGTCCACTAATATCTAAAACTAACTACAACTATACATTCATGAGTGTGTGTTTCTGTCAGGAGAAAGATGAGCCAGCCTCGTCTCACAACGTCAGTCGAGCTGAGCGAGCTGAGCAGTACTTTGACAGCTCCAGTCTGGAGTGTGCCATACAGTCCTGCCCTGAACTCCTAAAGAAAGGTACAGAACTGAGACCGCGCTGGAGCAACTCACACAACTATTATCCATGTTGGTGTTCTGAATGTGGACCGGTTCTTAAGAAGCAGGCAGTGTGGCCTTGGTTAACAGTGTTGTGAATGTTTGTGACTTGGTCACGGTCTTTCTCTCCACCTCCAGGAGAAGGTGCTGCTCTGACTGCTGAGGAGCAGTGCTTCCTGTTTCTGGCTGATGTGTACGGTTCCTTTTCTGTTCCATCAACAGATTTCCAGTCCATGTTTCCTGAGGCTCCATCCACTGGTATGATGGTGGTCACAGTGACCCAAAAGACCCAGAACGATATGACGTCATGGAGTGCTGAGGTGGGACAGGAGAGAGATCAGATGCTTGACAAGGTGAGCTGCTGTATGTGTGGGGGGGGGGGGGGGGGTTCTATGTTTAGGCAGACTGGGACACTCTCTTGCAACTGCTCCAGCCTTTGAGTCCAATAACCGTGGAGTCCGAGTCTATCTACGGCTCTTCTCAACTAGAAGGCCATCAGAGAGCCCAGGCCTCCATAAGTCAGACATAAAGCCTGTTCATGCCCCATGATTTGGATCCACCCCTAAATACCTGTATGATGGCTCGTTCCTTGGCCCATGCTACACCCTTCCACCAAGTTCCTTAAAAACCGGGCCAGTAGTTCTTCTGTCATCCTGCTGACAAACCAACAAACCAACTGAACCGACAACGTAGCTCCTTGGCTGAGGTAATAAATCGTTCTGCACCTCATTCACAAGTTTAGACCTACAACCTAGAAGATGAATGTTAAGGGTGCCACAATATGTGCGCATGTCTAATTATGGGACTGTTACCGACTTGTGTGATCCAAACATTTCCAGTAACTACAGAGCGTTGTAAAGCATTTACTGAATCATTAACAAAATCTTTTCTCTACTAGAATATACTGCTTTCATTTGTGCTTCCTATTCGTTGGCGTTCAGCGTCGTCACTGCAGTCAGGAGTCACTGACGACTTAGAGATAATCTACACGTTTATAGAAAATGAAGATGCATTTATTAGAAGGATTTGTGGAAATTAAGTTTTTGCCTGTTTGGATATTATTCAAGTTGTCCCCCGTGCTTCACACACTGGCTCCAATCAATACATTGCACCTGCATTAACCTTTGCTGCAACGTCATCCCACAAGGCACTGCATCGGCCACTTCTGTGCAGTGCTTTGGTGACATTAATGTTATTCCATCTGGACTTCCTGGATCTGAAACCACACGGCTCCATAAACGCTGCTCTGTGTCACTGCAGGGCAGAGAGGAAACATTCCATAGCCGCTTTGCGTGAGTCTTTCAATGCTGAAATAAGGAATACCGAAAACCAGAGGTTGTCTTTTAAATATGTATTCTCTGAGCAGAGAAGGTTTAATCATCACAACAGAATGCGTACAGTCTCAGTGAGGAAGAACCAAGGAGAAAGTGAACAAGCTTTCTCTATACAGAAGGATCAACGGTGGGGGCCGATGGCCAATGTTACACATCCTGGTGTCAGACTGATAGAAGCAACAATGGAGAACAAAGGGCCAGCAACCACAACAAGCAGCAGGACGGCCTAGTGCTGCCGAGGAGGAGGGAGGGCCTGCAGAGTTGTAATGCTGACAGCCATTGAGGAAACATTCCTACAAACAGTTCTGTCCTCATAGTAACGACCTGCTGTCACAACATGGTGGTGATTTGGCATGAAGCCATGAGCTCATGTGGCCCTCTGCAGGTGAGGAATGGGCACCTGGTGGGTAATACCACCAGAGACCACCAGGTGGCAGCATCAGATAACGATGGCAGGATGATGGCTGGTGTCGAGTTGTCCATTGTGGAAATGAATGTCGAGACATCAGATATCACCGATATGTTTAGTAGATGTAGAAAGATGTAGTCGTCTGATGAACCCATCTGACTGAGTACAGGAGTCTGTTTAGAGTCGATATCACTATGAAGCCCACGCACCATATAAACAAAACCCAAATCGTTCTGTGCTGATGAAGCTGCTTGTTCCATAAATTCCACTTGTATTGTGAGCTCAGAACAACCTGATATAACCTGATGTGATGTGATGTTGTTTCCCTGATCTCCTCTGTATGACGTCTCATTGTTTGTAATCTAACAGTAGTCCTTCTCTGCATGATCAATCTATACTGTTCACATTGTGTCAGTGCACCATCGATAGATTCACTTCATCTATATATAGTAATATATGTAGAGTAAAATATTCATTTAACTATAAATTCATTGATTTTTCCTTTAAGCCCACTTGAATGTGTTTCAATGAGGATTTTTTGCACTTTTGACATTTCCCTCCTTCGTTGTGACCTCACCACATAATGAATACGCATATTTAACTATCAGTGATGTTGCACGGGTCAGTTCATGCTGGACAGACCTAGATGTACTTTGACTCAGAGACGACTGTAGCTGAAGAAGTACAGCTCATCCCCGTAGAGCGTGCTGTCTGTACGGAGAGGAAACATCTGGACTCTTATCTCTGGAGGAGACAATTCAATTTATTCACATAGCGTCAAATCCTACAGAAGTTATCTGGAGACACTTTGATATGGAGCAGGGTTAGACCGTAGAGCCAACGGTCCATAACGGCAGAACCGGGCTCACAGATGTGATTTCAGTAGAACAGTTTGTATTGTTACGATTTTAAACATGAGTGCATCAAATGAATCTGACAGAACCAGGTGTCTTTTGGATTTTTGGGAGAAGATATGAATCATCTGGTCTCTTAGCCACACATGGGTATCTGAAGGTCTCTGAAGCTGTTTCTCTGCTTACAGTTTGTTGATGGAGCGAAGGAGATCTGCTGCGCTCTGCAGAGGGAGGGCTTCTGGGCCGACTTCATCGACCCGTCCTCGGGCCTGGCGGTAAGATAGCGCTGTCACTCACTGATGTAGAGGGAACTCTTCATGAGGGATAGCACTTTATCAAATCTCTTCCAGTTCAGAATCTGCTCATCTAATCTCTTTGGGTAGCTTGTTTGGTGGAATGCAAACATCTTCATGGAAAAGATCTCTCCTGTTTGTAGAACGGATGCTATTGCAGCAGCTACGCTAACCTCTTCAGAAGCCGCCATTGTTGTTTAGAACCAACAGTCTCCTCCCTGTGTGGTCACACACACCTAAGCCCCGCCCCTAGCTGCCTGTGGCTCCTGATTGGACACAAACACATTATTTGAAGCCTGACGATACATTTCGAGTGAAATGTGGTCCTGAGATTCTCACTACGGTCTGGAGACATGCTGAGAATCCAGCCGCAGTGCAAGGTAAAGGACAGATGTGAACAGATGCAGATCTACTCACGGGGCCGGGTTCTAAACACATCTTCCACTAGTATAGAGTGTTGGCCCAGCTTATGCAAGTTAGTCTGTTTCACCACAGTAATACCTGAGTGAGTAGCTCGGAGCTGTAGTGCTGTAGTTACTATAGTGCTGCACAGCATGTTGTCACCACTAGTTGGCACGGCAAACCAGAGTATTGGATTGGGTGAAGCGTCTCAGGTTCACTCAAAGTTCACATGGTTGTGTAGGCCTCAGTTTAGAAGGTGCACAGTGAGCCGGGAGAGATTACCTGAGACTCATGTGAAGCGGTCTGAGCTGGACTCGACAATGGGAACGGGTCAGAGTTGGTGCTGAGCGCCCAGCTCAATACTTTGATTGATTTATAAGAACCGCTAAAGAAAAAAGCCAGACCGGCTCTGCAGTTTGACTTCAAATCATTTAAACTTGGACTGTTATGAGAGCGCTGTAGGATCAGGGTAAGGACACAGGATACGTTGTAGGATCAGGGTAAGGACACAGGATACGTTGTAGGATCAGGGTAAGGACACAGGATACGTTGTAGGATGAGGATACAGGCCGTGTTGTTCTTTACATCGTGTTATACTCTCACCATCAGGGATGTTAATACTTAACCATTAGACAACAATATCCAGTTTGACCATTTTGATCAGTGAAACAAAACAAAAGACAAATACATTTATATCTTTTTAAACTCAGCAGAACTCAGAAGAGCAGCTTGTCACTAGAGTGAGAATAGCTGGTCCACCTTAAAGGTCAGTCCACCTTAAGGAAGCCCGAGTTGTTGCTATCTTCGAGGCTAACCTTCTCTTTGATCATCAGACGAGAGACGTTAGCTAATGAGGAGCTGTAGCATTTATTCAGCCTCAAATAAAGTGTCGACACGCGTCTGCTCCATTCACAGCTGTGACGGCACTGCTGACGTCACACTCGTCTCTCTCTCGCGCTAACGTGAACACATCCCAATACTCTGCTGTAAAGCTAAGCTAAGCTCGTTCATGTGGTGGACGTGTCCATGACCGTGTGTGCGTTGGTAAACTTCAACCACAGCAGCCTGCATGCACGGCCCACACCGTGTAGGTTAACGGGGCGGGCTGTCGATCAGAAGATGAATTCAGAATTATTACCCTCAGTCAACATTCAAAGCTGCTGGTATGTTGTAAAGGCATTGAACAGAATTGCATACGTTGTTCTGGAGATGGATGTGATCACATAACTATATGATGGATGTGATCACATAACTATATGATGGATGTGATCACATAACTATATGATGGATGTGATCACATAACTATATGATGGATGTGATCACATAACTATATGATGGATGTGTGTTCCTCCCCAGTTCTTCGGCTCCTACACCAACAACACGCTGTTTGAGACCGATGACCGGTACCGTCACCTGGGCTTTCAGATCGAGGACCTGGGCTGCTGCAGAGTGATCCGGCACTCTCTGTGGGGGAGCCATGTTTTTGTGGGGACTATATTCACCAGCGCACCGCCCAGCAGCGTCGTCATGAAGAAGCTGCAGGGCAGCTGAACACGTGCTCAGGAACACAATTCTTTAAGAACATTATGAACCTTGCAGTATGTATGTATTGATTTCTAATGTAGATTACAGTCCCTCTGGCTGAAAGCGGCTGTCTTCATATTAAAGTGGTCGTTGACTAAACTGAATGAGACCCCTCTCAGTACCACCAGCCCTCTGTCTCACTGCTGATGTCATTGTGTGTCTGAGCTGTCATCACGTGACTCCATGAGCTCTACTGGAGCTGTGACTTCACCCGTCCATCTTAAAGTGTTCGTCTTTGGAAACTTCAAAAAGCAGAAAATAGATCCTGCTTCCTGCTGCTGCTGCTTAGAAAAGACTATTTAGAGGAAAGCAGAATATATGATACTCTAAATACTCTAAATACTTTAGTTCAGTGCTGGAAAACAAAACTGAGATTTTGGGGAAATGTTGTCAACAACAGTGTTATTGTGGAGAACCTGAAGTAATTCTGGTGAAACATGTTTGACAGTTGTGATAAGCTTCCTAAAGTGTGGGGGTGCAGTTACCTGCGCAGTTTGGATCCCCGATTCTTGTTGAGTGCAATGCATGTTGGGTAGTGATTTAGTCCGACTTCCTCTGGAGGCTCGACTGCATGAAATGTGAGAGTCCCCCGGGACCAATACGCACAGAAGGAAGGGCTGAGTGCTCACTGTGAGTTCTTACATTGGTGCTGCTGATGAAACTCTTCATCAGAAGGCTCACGTCACCACTCACAGCGACATGACAACACTTCCATCATCATTCTTCATCTTTGGTCCACAATTTGTATCTACATGAACTTCAGCAGTATCAAATGTATTTAATGAGGACATTTCTGACCCATTGGTCTTTTCTCCATAAATGCAAACTGCTCAAAACCACGGAGAGAAAACACATGTAATCAGATTACCCTCCATAGAACCCCTAACAGCTTAATCCAGCTGTGTCAAAAATGATGAATGACAAGAACTCTCTGAAGTCACTTGTGTGTAAAGAACAAATGATCATTTACACATTAAGTGGAACTAAAACACACAAACACTATATGTATCTTGCCAAACTAATGTTACTGTTGATTACATGCACTACTGGCTGTTACTGCTGATGTGCTCGCAGGAAAAGAGATTCACCTCTTGATTCAAGGCTGGAGCTCAAAGTACATGTGAACATGGTCACATTTATTTTAGGCCCCTCTTAAAACATGTTCAATATTTAGGTAAACTTCTGAATGTTGTCAGTGTTGGGGAGTCTCTAGTCCTGCGTTCACACATACGCCTGCTCTACAAGGGTTCGGGCTACACAACCTAAAGTCTCAAACATCTCCGTCCCAGCTGCTCTCATTAACTGAAAGGGCTTCATTTTATTTTCCCATGTTTTTGTGAATAAGGTCCAGTCCCAACGTCCCCCTACAGGCCTTAAGAAGCGTAGCCAACCCACAGCGTTAGTTGAACTGTTACTTCCTGTAACTGTCTATAATCATAATCATGGCCAGGACTCTCTCTGCTCAGAGACAACTCTACAGCTTTGTTGTGACTTCTGTCTCCACTGCGCAGTGAATGAAACTCATCTCAACCAGACACAGAATTGGACCTGAAAGAAACTTTTCTTTAGCACTCTCCAATGAAGGGTTAAGGACAGAGGATGTCGTATTACAGAATGTAAGGCCCTCAGAGGTCATTTATTCAATAGGAAGAATGAGGTCGTGGATATCCGAAATGTTGTTTTTGAGTCAGAAGAGTTGAATTACAGATATATGCAATATATACATTCTAGCTATTAAATTCATTATCGTCTGCACTAGGTGTAAACTTCTTGTGTACAGTCAAAATAAAGTCTAGTTTCTAAATGTGTGTGTGGAGGATCTTTTAAACACATTCCATCAAGACTTGTTGACAGCTGTCTGCCTCGCTCATATGAATCACTATAGCTGCTGTAATGCAGTAACGAGTGCTCCACTTTATGCCTGTGCTTGTGTATGTACAGTAATACAGTATATATCACATTCACTCAGTATTAGAAAGCTCAACAACTATATTTCTTAAGATAAAGTAAAGCCCCCAGTCTTGATACATGTGTACAACAGTGTAAAGGAAGTGTGTGAAGGTATGAAGTGTGTGTGTGTGAAGGTGTAATCCCCTGGCTGACCGTGCAGGGTGCCCTGCTCTATCTAGTAATCCTGTTAGGCCTTCACACCAGGAATTCCATTCAATTAGGATTGGGATCAGCCTTGAGGTTTGTAATGAGCCACGCTGCATGTTCATGGGCTGACAAAAGCACAAACAGGCTGCAGTCTGGGGCCAGGCGTGGGAAGGAAGGCATGCTGGGACTTATTGCACTTGTATACGTGTCTCAGAGGATCTCCTTATGCATCGTGTGCATTGTGTTGCTATCATCTCTGCCAGGGGATCGTGGGATTGGTCGTGTGGGTGCGTTTGAATCTCCGCTGTCCACGGCAAATCTCACATTCTGCTGCACCAAACTGCATAATATTCTGGGTGCTCATTTAATGCTCCATGCTCAAGGACCTCTCATGGTTGCGGTGACTCACACGTTCTCAAAACACATTTTATTGCCTGATTGTTAAGGTCAGTTATTGACGGCTCCCTGATGACTCCTCACTCACTCAGCCCGGCCCAAAGCATCGCCTCAGCTTACAGCTAACGGAACGACACAGCTGAGCCAGAGACACAGTGGGGGGGGGGGGGGGGACGTCTGTCTGTCTGTCTGTTTCACTGGTATGTTTTAATTGAACCTTTATTTTGGTCCCATTGAGATTTTGAATCTTTCAACAAGCGGGTCCTGGTCAAGATGGCAGCATTAAAGTTTAACCACATTAAAACACAGATAACGGACCTGAAAAAATAAAAAATAAAAACAACTTTAAAAACATAGGATTTGACACTAAAGAGATGACAGACTTAAAACAAAACAATAGATTACGTCAATCAAAGAATTTGCATTCAGTGGGTAGACAAGTTCATTCCTTGCTCAAATGACCCTTAATCCTGTATTTGAACCCTTCGTGTTGGTGATCCAGTATGAATGGTATCGGTAGCTCACAACAAGATGAGGATGCAACAACTTTAAAAGCACCTTCAGACGTACATGAGTGGATGTACGGAGGCTGCAGCTACTGTTGCAGGAGACAGGAGAGAAAATAGAAAAGGAAGCAGTTCATACAGAAACATGCACCAGTGTTCCATTCTGCGGTTGTATGAGGAGGACAAACCAAGCTTCTCATACAAACCCAGTCTACACTGAGGGGCAGCCAATTGTTGTTTGTGTTTATCCAGTCAAATATTACAGCAGTGGTCATTGCAGACACACCTGGTGGAGATCTCTACTAAATGCACCTTTCTAGAGATGTTTTTTAAGCATTACGAGTGCAACCTGACTGACTACATGTCTAGCTAGTAACACACAACTTTAATAGATGGTGTGTCAGCCCTCTATATGTATGCCTGTAGAAACACTATTGGATCAGATAAAACAGTGCACCACATGTGTCACACACTGTACATTCATACATTAACACAAACACCTGTACACACAGTACTTTATGTACGGAGGTTCCTTGCTCACAATCACAGGCCTGTGTAATCTCACCTGGCCTGTGCCTCTGACCCACCTCTAATCCCTTTCAAATGACATTCCAGTGGGACAAGGGGAGTGTGTGTGTGTGTGTGTGTGTGTGTGTGTGTGTGTGTGTGCGTGCTTCATAAAATCAGCCTTTAGCACTAAGCAGTTCATGGTTCTCCAGGTGCAAACGCTTAATTGTATCACTGTTTCAGCTGTCCAATGGAGATCACGCTTTATTGGAATTCTTCTGCTCTAGATCCAAGAGAGAGATAGAGAGAGAGAGAGAGAGAGAACTCTCTTGGAAACTCTTCCTGACAAAGTGTGTAAACATGGAGACGGAACCAAACAGATACAGCAGAGCGGTAGAATACCCTGCTAACTGTAGCAGTGCTGGAGCCAAGAAGAACTACAAAGAGGCAACGCTCTTGTCCAATACTTGTCCAGAACGTTTTGCTGACAACATAATATACAACTGCAAAAAAATCAAAAACAATGTCCTCTTTCATACGGACAACATCAGCAAATGGAAGCAGGTCATCTGCAAGAACTACACACACATTACCAAAGAAGGCATTGATCGAGGTGGCCGCTTAACTGTGTGTCAGGACAAACGCCTCCACACAGACAACCCTCTGCTCACTGTTACCTCATATACTAAAAAAGGTACAGTGCTATCCAGGGAAATGAGGCCAGCCTCAACTCTTTTGAGGAACTCTTCCCCAAGATAAAGTCTGAGAGAGACCGACCCAGTATGAGCAGCAACACAACATCAGATCAGGGAGAGGAGGATAACACAGTGGACCTAGAAATCATGGAGCCAGACCTGAAGCCAACAACCAGTCCATCTGGCCCCGTCCCTCCAACACCCCCCAAGCTCCTCCAACAGATAAGATAGAGCCTGTCCCTCCTGGAGCTGGATTTCACTGAGTTCAAAGAGCTCACTTTGGCAGAGAGCTATGATGTAGGATCAGATCATTCGCTAAAACATTGAAGGATGTTGCTCTTGATCGCAACAACAACAGCCTCGCCCACACAACTGCTAGTCCCAGGACCTACAGAGCACCCAGATACAAACAAGAAAGTTGGAGGAACCCCCTGTGTTACAACGCAACCCAGCAATACTCCGTCCCCATCCTATACCTGCTATATATATGTTCTCCTGAGGGTTTCAAATGATATTCTCATGTCCTCTGATGCAGGTGACTGCTCTGTGTTCGTACTTCTGGACCTCAGTTCTGCATTCGACACTGTAGACCATAACATCTTGATTAAGAGGCTACGTGACTGGGTTGGCATATCTGGCATAGCGCTAGACTGGTTTACTTCTTACCTCACTGACAGAAGTTCTCTGTGGGTGATTCTGTCTCTGTTACCTCTCTACTGTCTTGTGGTGTACCGCAGGGCTCGGTTCTGGGGCCTCTGTTATTCTCCCTATATTTGTTGCCTTTGGGACGGATTATAAAAAGTTACAATGTGTCCTATCATTTATATCTTTCATTCAAACCCAGTGAGGTTTCCACAGTAACTAGGCTCCTGGACTGTGTCAATGCCATCAGAGACTGGACGGGAGAAACCTGCTTACAACTCAACGACACCAAGACGGAGGTTCTGGTTATTGCACCAGATGAAGTTGCCCCTACGATCAAGCAGAGTATTTGTCCAATCTCCTCTGCTGCTCATTGCAACCTGCGTAATCTAGGGGTAATATTTGACCAATCAGTGTCGTTTGAGCGCCATGTTAAGCATCTGTCTAGATCCTGTTTCTTCCACGTAAGAAATATCAGTAAACTGAGATCTGTAGTATCAACAGCTGAACTAGAGATGATCATACACACATTTATCTCTTCACGCATCGACTACTGTAACACACTTTACTCATCACTCAGTGTGTCTGCTCTTAACCGTTTACAGGTCATCCAAAACGCTGCCGCCAGATTACTCACCAGGACAAATCGACGGTCTCACATCACCCCCGTACTCAGATCTCTCCACTGGCTCCCTATAGCATTTAGGATCCACTTTAAAATACTCACCCTCACTTACAGAGCACTGCTACATGGATCAGCAAGCAGGTCAACATTAAATGAACACCATCACAGGTCCTAAGGTCATGGGGGAAACTAATCCCTTCTTGGAAAAAGGATTAGAAATTAGACTTGAAGGTAGAAAGCCTGAGAAAGCTGCGAAAGTGGAGAAGGCAGAAGAGAAGTTGAGAGGTTTTTCTTTCTGTTACTGAGGTTGTTTCCAGACTAACATCAGCTCACACCAACACACTGTGAATCCAAATGTGTCTGTTCAGCAAAGTCCACTTCATTTAGTCCACAGAGCCCAACTGGGACACAAAGAGTCACATGTTCCCTGATACCTCCAGCAGCTTCTCACTCTTCAGTCTGAGAAGGAAATGAGTTACTGAGTGATGTTAGAGATGGAGAATGTCAAACAATGCAACGCCTTCTTCTTCTGCTATCTTTTCTTGAGATAAGGAAAGAGAAGAATTAAGTTCAATTGTTTTGTATTGTATTGTGTTCTATTGTATTGCTCTGTAGTGCATTGTATGATATATAGCTGTGACAAGTTTAATCTTGTTTAAACTTGGCAGCAGATAGCCTCCGGCCCCTGTCACCATCCTGATTGAGAAAGTAGAAGTTGTGGACTTTTGGAGTCCACATCAACAATAAACTGGTCAAACAACACCGGTGTCGTCTTGTTCCTCCAACTTGTGCAACCAGCTGATTTTCAGAGGTCTGTAGTTGCCAGCGCTCCTTCTCTGGCTGTGGAGTGCTGGGGAGGACGCATAAAGGCTGGTGACACCAGCAGAATCAACAAGCTAAGTCAAGAAGGCCAAGTGTGTGTTCAGACTGGGACTGGACAGTCTGGAGGCTGAGAGATCATGTCTGAGCCGTCACTCTCACCCACTCTGTGAGGATCTGTGGCAACTGGGCCCCTCGTTCAGTCACAGACTACGAGCTAGATTATACTTTGTACGTCGTGTTGTCCCACCACTACAGACGTCTCTGTAGCAGACAGTGAAAAGATAGCCGTCATAGAGGGGGACACATTTAGATATGGATTTGACAGTGCACATTTTCAGACCGTCTCTCAATAACGATGTATAGAGTTTCACCACAGAAATGGTGGCGTAAGGAATGAAAAAGAGAGCTGAGAGAGAAGTTCAAACGCTGGTTCCTCTCTCACATTCACACAGCTGGCCAATCACCAGTGAAGTGGGTGGAAATGTCACAGAAATGGTCCGACACAGTCAGAAAGGTGTGCGTGTTTGTGCGTTTGTCTGTGTTCTGTAAACCTCGTCCTTCTTCAGTTGGACGATTTGACACAATGTTTGTGTGCCGAGTATTTCAAGTGTAGGTTTTGTGTGAGAGGGACACAATGAAGTCAGGGCAGGTCAAACAGTTGTTCTATTGATGCACTCGTTCTACTGGGAACCGGCTGAGAGAGCATGTTGTATTTGCATCTGCATGTTTTACCTATAAAGGACCTTGTGGTAGTGGGCATGGTCTGTGCTCAGCTGCAGGGGAGAGATGTGTGACAGTGGTTCAGGGGAACAGGGCCAGGGTTAATTGGCTGTATTTGCCCTCATCCTTTGAAGCTCTGGTGACACACACAGAGAGGACAGAGAGACACGAGCACCGGCCCGTGAAAGTTGGACTTATTTGTGGACGCTGGACTGCGTGCGCTCCGAGGAGCCGGGTAGCGTGAGAGGGCGAACGGCAGTGTGAATAGTTTGTGCGTGATAAAATACGTTTGTGCAACATTAACTGCTGACGACTGTGTGCGTGTTGAAGAGAACCCGTGGGTAGCAGTGAGTCGGCTACAGACCTGTAGCCCATCAGAAGGTTAGGACGGCTTGAAGGGTAAAGGACACTCTGTCCCTGTCCTTATTACCCTGTCTCTGCCCGAAGCTTCCGGCCGTATCATGTGACCTCTATAGGACTTAATGCTGGTCTCTATTCTCCTGTCGCCCACATGAACATACGTCATCCCTTCTCCTCATACTGGTGAAAGTTTCGTGCACGACATACATATCTGTACTTACCCCACTACCACAAATTCTTTAGGTAGGTCATGTGACTAATCCATATCCATGAAAACTGAGCGACTCCATCCACTGAGGAAGGCCACAAGATGTGGTTGAACGCTCCTGTAAGTTGTACCTGAGAACCTTCAGCTCAACACCATTACTACTAGCAGGTGTGGTGCAAAGGCTAACAGGTTCATAGCAGGTAGAGACGGGGTGTAATAAGTGAACATAAATAAGACATGCTGTGATTGGTGACTAGAGAGACAGGTTTGCTGGTGTGGCCTGAGCTTGGTCTGGTTTCTAATAAAGCCCCGTCATTCAGCTCAAACACAACAGAAGGGATGGGTGTTAACTGCATAGTGACTACCATCCATTTCCCCTTTAAGAAGAGACAGAGGTCAGCAGGAAACTCTTATCTGAGAGCACGGCTGCCTGTACCGATAGTGAAGGCAAACACTGCAGAGGAATCACTCAGAGGGCTGCAGTCAGAAACTACTGGCTGCTTTATTGGCTCCATGCTCAGTCTGAAGCATGGAAAGTCAACCATCAGCGGAAAATCACAAGTACAACAACATGACATGAACTTCACCTGTCACATGAAAAGTGACACGTCTACACATGCATACATATATGTACATGTATATTTACATACAAGTTGGGACAAAACTGGCATGCAACTGTTTTTCACATCCTTTGTACAAAAGATTGCCAGATGTCAGTGAAGGCAACTTGTGAAACATATTTTGAGTAAATACAGAAGGATGAATTAGTCAAATATAGCTGATACAATAATATGAAGCACGTCTTAGCCTTGAACTGTTATGTGTCTGTAAATCAGAACTAGAAGCAGTGTTGCTCTGGAACCCTGCTGAAGGAAGACAGATAAGAAAAAGAGAGCGAGAGAGAGAGAGAGAGAGAGAGAGAGAGAGAGAGAGAGAGAGAGGGGAAGTGGGCAACCTCCTGTGTCTCGGCCCACCGGCCTAAATAATCCGGCAAAAACACACTGCAGCATTCTGTCAGCGTGATGGATGAGATGCCCTGGGACTAGGTCAGGGGTCGGCAACCCGCGGCTCCGGAGCCGCATGCAGCTCTCCAGCCCCTCTGTTGCGGCTCCATGAGGCTACATCCACACGAATACGTTTATGTTTTAAAACGGAGTTAGGGTCCGTCCACACTTAATTACAGCGCTGCAGGTCTCTCTCTCTCTCTCTCTCACACACATAAATCAACACTGACACATAAAGGTTTACTAGATTATGATCCATAAATGTGGTCAACACACGTCTCTCACTCGTTTCCTCTCGGTTCCGTTGTCTGTTCTCACTCGTAGCTCTGCTGGAGGCTGAAATCTCTGTCGTACTGGAGAGCAATTCATGTTTTGTTCCTTTATAGTTTATGTGTGTGGACTTCACAATAGTTGTGCAGAACAAAATAAACATTAATAAGAAAAGGAAAGTCCTCCATTTTGTGTCCGTCCTCCTCAAAGCCGCTAACCGTGACTTCAGACGGCCGCTCCGTAGCGTTGATAACCCCGCAATGACGCTCACTAATCGCTCCAATAACAGCTGCTTCCTCCCAGTGGGAACTAATCCCTGACATGGAGAGGGCATTCCTACCCTCTGGTTTATGAACCTTAACCCAGTGTTTTCCACCACATGATATGGCAGAGTTCATTCCAGCTGAAATGCATTCAAAGTACTCAGAAAAAGAGAAGAAACCCTTGGAACTGTAAGAACACCGAGCTAATTCAAAATCTCCTAGAAACTGATATGAGATTTATGCTTATTAGTCATGATATTGATGGATTGTTCTCATGACGGTCAGTTAACTCTTTGACTTCAGCTCTGAACCACGAGGTCTCACATCAAACTCTGTAACCTTTAGCTGACAGTTGATATAAAATAAATACTATGTAGATGTACATCAATGACACACGATGGATTACTGACTTACACATGCAACATCAAATCCTAAAGATTTAGACAAAACAAAACCGTCTCTTAAGTTGCAATGTTCTCCTGTTCTCTTCTGTTCTTCTTGACCTTTAGAAGAACCCAAAACACTGATACATCATTGTCCAGAAGACGCAGAGCAGCATGATCAGCCTGCTAAAGCTGTGAGACATGACGCTGATGAGATGATAAGAGATTGAACGATGCAAAATGTGCCGTCGAACCAAAACTATGAGCTAGAAGAGGCAAACAGGTTCTGTAGAGACGAAGGTATGTGATGGTATGTGATCTGATGCTGGAATAGAAACATGAATGAATGCAGTTCTAATGAGATTACAGGACTCATGTCTATGCTTACAGAGTTCCTCACAGTGGGAGTCTGTCGTGTCTCACAGGAGAACAATCATTCTTTAATAAAACCTCTATTCAGCTTTTCATTGAGTTTTTATGAAAAGAAAGGTTTTGTTCCACAATGTAAACAGTGAAAACAAACACGCTTCTAAAGTCAATACACACTCACTCTGTAGATATGTATTTAATGTACATGATAATGCACTCAGTTGAGGGGTTGTTCCACTTCCGTGTGTTTGGACCTCACAGGAAAAGAAACCTTCTGTCAGATTAGAATCCAACCGGTCCACTGACCACTGACCACCCTCCACTTTACCTCACTGGACTTGACTGTCTTCACTTTTCAAACCCCAGTCGAGATGGTGAAGGAAGCCATGAAGAGTGAGAGAGTCAGTGTGTGGCTTTGGGAACGCCCCACAGTGCTGCTGAGCGGTGAGGTGGTGGTGAAGATGGTGTCTGTTTGGTTCCAGGGCATCGGTAAGTTACAGATGTTTCCCTCACAGCAGGCTGTGCACACCTTGACGGGAAGATACACATCATGAACACTGCTGAGCCCCACAGCACAGGTACTGTGCTACCACAGCATGGAGGCTTATCGGCTGCTGTTTGGAGCAGATGCTCAAAACGTTATTTATATCATCACATACAATCATACACAGCAGAGAAAGAACGCCTGAGAGGAGACTAGATCGTTCTCCTCTTCATAGGCAAAGCACCAGAAACCTTCAGACTACTGCCGTACATGAACCGTCTCCAGTTACTCTTTGAACACTTAGTTTGACTGACTTCACATAAACATACAGATGTCACATTTCATTTATGACCAGTGCTGTGAACACCACAACCTCTACTCCATTTGCCTCCATTTTATTTTGTTGGGGGCAGATATTAAAACATGGCAATAAGTAATAAGTAACTGAATTCCCAACACTCCCCACCTTGTTTCCTTCATGACCCATGTCAGTGCATCCTGTGGAGAGACAGTCCTCCAGGGCCACACAGCGTTTGGTCACTGACACACTGTCTCCCTCTCCGTCTATCGTGTGCCGGGTGTAGCAGTATCTGGCTTCTGGAAAACATATTAAAAAATGAAGCACAAACATATGAGGGCGGAGCTGGGCGGGACGCTCTGAAACGTATATCAAGGTATCATTGTGAAGCACGGACGGTACCGGTATATTTCACGGTATATTTGTTTCTCCTAAAATGTCAACATGAATGCTTTTGAAGGGGAGCACTGGTGTGGTAACTGCATGCCATCATTCCAATCATTATGAATCAGTGTAAACATCTAACGTTATCTCATTACTTTGGTATTGTCATCTGTAGTGCAGCAAACACACAATTCAACTGATTAGGAATTAAGTGATTGTGTTTTTATTCAAATGTTATCATCTTGGCATTAGTAGTTTTAATAATGAATGTTAAGCTGCTTAGAGCTCATGTTAGGAAGTTAAACAGCTCATAATTCATCTCTAATGTTTATTTATGTTGCTGTGAAATCATCTCAAACTACTGGATTTATTCACGTTTCAGTAGAAACTACATTTGAACACATCATGATAGCGGTTCATTTACCTTCACCCAATACTCATTTTTACTGAGTAGAGCTTGAACGCAACATAATGAAGTCAGGTCAACCTCATAACGTCTGTTTATCTGCGTGCTGTGAGCAGAAGAGCCGCTCACTGTGATCACTGTGAGCACTGTGAGCACAGTGACCCACTGAAAACGGGTCCGCGACCCACTTTTGGGTCGCGACCCACCAGTTGAGAATCACTGCTTTACATAAATGTTTAGTTGCAGCTTGTAGTGATTTCACATTTCATTGATGTCAAACTCAAACACAAAATACATCCCATCCCTTTTGATTTGTACTACAGTAATCAGATGTTGGGTTCATTATTAAAATCTTGCTTTATTTTTGTTTCAAATGATTATGTTTTGGTTAATAAAAGTCTGTGTTTATTCTCCCACTGAAGCCTTCTTTCAGGTTCTTGTTAATCTGTGCTGTGTTTAATCCATCTGAAGACAAACTTTCAGGTTTTAGGACATATATGTCTCAATGCTTTGACATTAAATACATTAAATACATTAAAGGTGTGAAGTTTGTGACCATCGGTTGAGCCATGTTTTCATGAGCAGGGAGAAAGGAAGATACCACCTATCAATCAAACAATGCAGTTCTAAAACTATTGAGAACAAAAAGGTTTTGCAAATGAAGGAAATGCATTCAACACATGTATTAGACCCAAGATACACCCTGAGAAACACTCAAGCTGTCTTTAAACTCCACAATACACTTTCAGAGCCAGGCTACGTACTTTAACAGTGTGGTTCAGCTACAGACTCAGTTACAGCAATAGTTTACTAACATTAAACATCTAAAGGTACACTGGTCATACCACTGACAAAACTGGAACCATGTGGAACCATCTGGAACCATCTGTCAATACTGTTTGGAAAAGGAATTGGATGAACCATCCGTCACTCCAACTCTTCCTGAAGTCAGTCAGGAGAAGAGAGAAACCATCTGTTCCACAGAAGCCTTCAGTGTCCTTCTTTCAATGAAGAAATACTCTCCAGTTGTGATAGAACGGATGCTATTGCAGCAGCTACGCTAACCTCTTCAGAAGCCGTCATTGTTGTTTAGAACCAACAGTCTCCTCCCTGTGTGGTCACACACACCTAAGCCCCGCCCCGAGCTGCCTGTGGCTCCTCACAGGACTCTGATTGGTCTGTGACTTGGCTCCATAATAGGACACAAAGACATCATTTGAAGCCTGACGATGGATTTTGAGTGAAATGTGGTCCTGAGATTCTCCACACCATAGTCCTGTAAAAGTATGTAATCTGCCTAGAAACAAGCGATGGACAACTAAGGGTCAGAAAGTGCAGCGAGTCTCCTGTAGCTTCAGAGAGCCTAGAAGCCGTGGTCAATGCTAATGGAGCGCCGAGTCACATGTTCTGAGATTGGTCTTGAGACAGGCTGAGAATCCAGCTGCAGTGCAAGGTAAGAGTTTGACTGCTTATGAATTCAACTTTCAATTTTACAGAAAAATAATGTTTTTTCTTCCCTTAAAAGTCACATAGTCTAACTTTAAGATGAAAAATGTGGTGCAAACATTACTGCGTAAATGTTGCCAGGTGACTCTTACCACGAGGGCAGTACACGTCTGGTGCCCAGCGATTGCACTCAAAGTTGTCTCGTGCATCTTCACAGGTGAAGCACTTGAATCCACCAGGAAATGGAGTGGCTGGGGAGAAACACAACCATCACATCCAATGAACAACAGCCAATCAACATTCAGCACTAAACTTTCTTTCTTAAGAAATGGAATTCATCAAAGACATGGTGTGGAGCATCAGATCAGAAACTTAACCGTCTAATAGCTGCAGGTTTTAAGAGCCAGAAACCTCCTCAACTGATCAGGTAATGACTGAAAGATGGTCTTCACTTTGTGCTGTTGATGAGGCTTCAGAGCTCGATGTCATGAATGTACCGAAACAAGAAGGAAAGGAGATGTGCCATAATAGTTTATATATATATATATATATGCATATATATATGCATATATATATATATATATATATATATATATACATATATATATATACAGTATATACAGAGAGAGAGAGCTGGAGAGATGAAACACTTTTTATATAATTTATCATCATTTCATTCAGTCACATGAGGCTGTTCATTCCTGAGTGTTTGATGAGTTTTATCATTTAAGAGAAACAATAATCATATTCTGGGTTAATTAATATCGACGTCACAATCTGAATTTCAAAACGTACAGACGCAAATAATTCATAAATAAGACGATCGCATTCCGCCGGTAGAAATGGATCCTGTGCTTATAAACAGAACACAGGACACAGTTTGTTAACAGACTACAGAGAGAAACACCTCTACAGTGGTGATTACTGTGTGTCTTTATTAGTTATTAGTGTTATTAGTTACTGTTATTAAGTACAGTGATCATGTGAACAGACACTAACTTATCTAAAGTCTCTCCAGCTGTTAAAGCCGACTAACAGCTGATCCAGCTGATCCAGCTGGTCTACCTGTGACAACAATGTGACAACTACGTGGTCATATTGTTTAGTTGTGGATGTGACACAGCAGCTAATGCATTTAACCTAACCTCCCACCTGTGCACCGTGTGCTCTGTATGGGTTCCAAAATAACACACAGGAGGCTTTAAGGGGAGGAAGTATTTTGGTTCTTACTCAAGCGGCCTTGGTACAGTACAAGTGCCTGAAAACTGTACTGAGTCATGCTCCACCACTGACTTCCTGAAGATCACCTGTTAGCCAGCAGTAACTAACTGACGCTGTCTCACAAAATCAACATGAACACAAACGGCTGCATCGTGTGTGTGGCTATATTAGACAGAGGACAAAAGCTTATCTTCCTCGCATTACTGAACATGCATAAATCCTTGTTTTCAAAAGTGACATTTTTCTTTTCACACTGAAACACAAATCAATGTGTTCGGATGAATCCACTCTGAGCTACTTTTAAATAGCACAGTTTTGGGATATAAAACATGGAGGCCTATTGTGGACAGATGGTCAAACAGACAACAATATATGAAGTGTTGAGTGCAGTTGGATGCTCTTCTTGCTCATCCTTATGTAGTAATAGTAGTAATAGTAATAGTAGTAGTAATAGTAGTAGTAGTAATAGTAGTAGTAATAGTAGTAGTAGTAGTAATAGTAATAGTAGCAGTAATAGTAGTAGTAATTGTAGTAGTAGTAGTAGTAGTAATAGTAATAGTAGTAGTAGTAGTAATAGTAATAGTAGTAATCATAGTAGTAGTAGTAGTAGTAATAGTAGTAGTAGTAATAGTAGTAGTAATAGTAGTAGTAGTAATAGTAGTAGTAGTAGTAATAGTAGTAGTAATAGTAGTAGTAATAGTAGTAGTAGTAATAGTAGTAGTAATAGTAGTAGTAGTAATAGTAGTAGTAATAGTAGTAATAGTAGTAATCATAGTAGTAGTAGTAGTAGTAATAGTAGTAGTAATAATAGTAGTAGTAATAGTAGTAGTAGTAATAGTAGTAGTAGTAATAGTAGCAGTAGTAGTAGTAGTAGTAGTAGTAGTAATAGTAGTAGTAATAGTAGTAGTAGTAGTAATAGTAGTAGTAGTAATAGTAGTAGTAATAGTAATAGTAATAGTAATAGTAGTAATAGTAGTAGTAGCACTTGCTCTGTACATGTTTTGATCTGCTATGTGTCTGGAGGACTAACGGCAGTGTGGTAGAACAACAGAAGAAAAGTGTTTGAAAGTAGACCCTTACTTGAGGGGTGGAGGTGTATGATATCTTGTTGAGTGAAGTCTCTGTTGTGGGCTGTGTTCACAGGGTCTGGGATGACAGTCAGCAGGAGGACCCAGGCCACTGCAGGCCAGACCTCCATTGCTGGTTGCTATGGGTTTACACATGCAGCTTTCTGATTGTTGAAAGTCAACCGAATACCTGTGAAGTAAAACATAACAACGAGGATGGTTAGGCCATGACTGCATAGTGCACGGCTGTAGTTTATACACTCTTTGATTCAGTCAATCATTGCGTAATCACACAACATGCTGTGGTGTGTCTGGTCACTGCTGTGGTGCTTTTGCTCTGTGACTCTTTTGTCTCTGGATTCAGCCATCAGGCTATTGTTGCTCATGGCACTGCCCAGAGGATCAATGACTGGTGTTGTGTCACATGTTATCACAGATAAAGCCTACACATTATGTTTAACCATAGGTAACGAGTTCTTCAACAGTATAGAACTAATAATTCAAATGTTGAATATGTGTGAACACAGCGGTGGAAAAGACACTGCAGACAGAGCTGATTGAATTAGCTTTCCCTTTTGTTCACGTGTCCATGCTTGTGTGTTAGATAGAAGAGATAGAACACTATATCACTGATACTGAACAATACGGTTTTTTAATCAGATGGGTCATTTAGCTTCCATTGAGATCTTTATCTAATCATTTGTCCAGCAATGTCTTGCTCATTCATTCCTGCTGATTCCTGCTGAGGTCGATGAGTTAATCCTTGAAAAGTCTGATTGGTGAAACTCCATTGAACTCTCTTCATTCAATACAAACGGCTCTGAAGAGAAGACGTGTGTGTGTGTGTGTGTGTGTGTGTGTGTGTGTGTGTGTGTGTGTGTGAGTGAATCATTCCCTATTACAGGTATGAGTCTATAACATTACCATTCAACATTGTGGACTCTGTTTGAAAGGGCCCTGCTCCCTATCTAGATATAAATGGCTCATTTCTGACGAAAACACAGCGATTCTTAGTTTCAGGTCATTAAACACTAATAAAAACATAGTTAGGACAACTATATTCCATTTCTGCCAACACATCTCCCTAAATGTTACAAACTCTTCCTTTTATCCAGGTTCTCACGAAAGGAAGTGCAATACATTTGTCCAAAGGGGGAACATGTAGGTCCACAAACAGACGTGAAGACAGGCTGCAGCTCTGACTGGCTGTGTCATGTATGGCAGAACATGTTCTTTTGTGAATAAACATTTTGCAGTTTGAATAATGAAAACTGCTGCGCATTAGTGAGCTTTTAAAAGACATTTTAGTGACGATTGCAAGTGAAAAATAAAATGGTAAATGGACTGAACTTGTATTTCTCTTTTCTAGTCTTCTGACCACTCAAAGCTCTTTAACACTACATGTCATCATTCATACACTGATGACAGGGCTACCATGCAAGGTGCCACCTGCCCATCAGGACTCTCTAACATACTCATTCACACCGTTGGAACAGCTGCGGGAGCTCGCCCAAGGACACATCCAATAGAGGAGCCGGAGATCGAACCGCCGATCCTCTGATTGAAGAAGGACCCTGCTCTACCACTGAGCCACAGTCGCCCCATGATGATGGTATGAATGTTAATTCATTCTAATGGGGAGGTGACTTTGTGATCTGAACCAAGGCGGCAAACTTCATTTCTCTTTTTAGCCTTGACAAAGGCAGGCAGACCAGATCCACTTCTTCTGTTCTTACATTTCACAATAGAAGACATAGACGTATACATAAACATAAACATAAAGCCAGTAGCAGCTTAGGCTATACGATTGACCTCAGACAGACGCAGCTCTGGTAGTCTGAGTCGGTAGCGTGCCGGAGTGAATCGTTTCCAACCTGTTATTGAAGTGATGCAACTGTCGCCAATTTTCTTTGCTGCCAGTGTGAATAGTTTTGATGCAAAATATTTACGAGTGTTTCACATTTTTGTGTTTTTGGGAACCATTGGAATTCTGAGGCCCCCAATGCACTTGCTCTTTTTGCCAAGGTGGTGATCTTAATCAAACTGCAACTTCCAACTTCAGCACAAGCTTAGCTTTACAGAAATCTTTGAGAGAAAGAAAACATTTTATTTAAGATTTTCCTGAAGCTCTTTCACTGTACTCATGTTGTGTTTTAATTGCTACTACATGTAACACATTAATGTTCCTTTTGCATGTTATTCTGTCTCTCAACAGCTCACTCATCAATCAGAAGGATTTAGTACTGACATTTTATTTAGTCACTTCTGCAGTGTGACTCAAAAAGTGCTTTGAATTGGGATGTAGTTTGAAATTGGGACAGTTAATGACTTTAGCAAGCACACAGCTGTGTTACTGCTCATTGTTTTTCTCAGTGTAAGCTTTTATTATATGGTGAAATAATAATATGACGATTAATCAAAGAAGGAAGACGTTCCAGGCCGGAGATGGCTTCTTCCTTGTTTACACCAGAGAATAGAAACTCCAGGATAGAACAGGAGCCGACTGAACTGGGACCAGTTTCATCCATTACCCTGCAGGTAAAGTCAGGCCAGACTGGGCCCACTGTGAACATTGGCTCATTCAACAGCCAGGATACACAGGAGAGCTTGTCCCATAGACAACACACTGCTCTGACACAGAAGGGAAAATGGAGCCAACTGAACATTTGTCACATGCACTTGACTCTGGTCCTTTGTGCCCCGTTCTCCACCACAGCCAGATGCATTGAAGGCCCTGCACAAATCTGGACGGGCTCATTATCAATGAGCCGACTCATTGAACAGCTCACAAAGAGTCCTACACACACAGTCAGACATACATTTATCTCTGAAGCTGCCTGGGTCATATTTGGCTTAGAACAGTTTCAGCTAACTTGAAAAGGCCCTGCTACTCAACCATGGAGAGGTAAACATCAGAGCACAATGCTCAGTAGTGCTGGGTATTTTAAAACCACAGAAACAGAATGTAAGGCATCCTAACCTGGCAGTGTAAATGCACATTACATCATTAGCACATCAAGAGACAGGAGCTCAGCTGAAACCCTTCTCGCTGGGCCTCATTCACTAATGTGTGCGTAGAAGTGTTCTTTTGCACACAAAATAACCCAAAATGACTGTCGGTTTCATGACATGTGGGCACCTTTAAGGAGCCTCCCAGCAAAAGCATTTGACATGATTGTACTTACAATAAACATGTTGAATCTTCATTCAAAACAGCTTTACTGCTACTGACCTCAGCTCAGGGAGTATGTAAACTAACTGCCCTGTCAGTTTACCTTAGTTGCTTGTTAAACTCCACCCCATGCACGGGACAGAGAGGCACAGTTACATCCGCTTTGCCCAGTTTATGTGTTGGGATGTTCTATCAAACAAAGAACAGCTGATTGTGTGGCCGGTAAAGCCCTGTCCAAGACACGCCTGGATGGTTTCCTGAGTGCATCTCCAAAGCCTATAGGCAGGCAGGAAGAGACCCTCCCACTCTGTAGTGTCGGCGGCTTATGTGCTGAGGACATACAGTATGTAGGGCGGCATTGTGGTCAATGCCTTGTCCCTTCATACAGGTTTGTTGTTGATACGTCGGCTGCTTTTCAGGGTCTGTGCTCACTGGAACAGCACAGGACTGGTGAAAAGGGTGGGTGTGTGTCAGTTGTTTTGCACCTGATCCCCGCTCTGTGCTTGATACATCGAAATGCCCCCGTGCTCCTTAATGACCCGGTTAATGTGGTGTACAGCTCGTCTATGGCTTGTGTTTTGCAGGGTTAGACCTTGGCTCTCCTCAGATCAGTTACGTTCTACTGGGGTTAGCTGGGGGACCCGGCTTCTCCACTGGGGCGGCCTGAGTTATAAAGAAGTAGGTGGTCTGCAGCAACTAGCCTCAAGTCACTCAGGATCCGTGTGGTTGGGTTGATCTTATGTCGCAGCAGGGTGTGAATTCATCAAGCTCCACCCACTGCACCCACTGAGTCTGAGCTTTAATGAGTGGATTAAAGAAAATGTGCTATAGACCAAACAATTAATAAACTAAAGCAGATACGCAAAACCAAATGCGTGTTAAATCTCCACCTCATACTTAATGTGCCTACAATATCTTTCCAAAGAATGATGCTGTACCATAAAAGAAGAAAGATGTACATCATGATTATTGGCAATGACGGTCTGAAGAATGTTGTGACACCAGTTTTGTCAAAAAAAACAACTAGTATAAAAAGTGGGTTTTGCAAATTTCACCAGGAGATGCAGCTCCACATCGTCGCTGTTGGGCAGAAACCCAGCAAGTTACTTAATCAGAAAGTTGTGGCCACAAGTGGCAGATATGGGATGATGATTAATATTAAAATGTAGTGCAACACTAGCATTGAGCCCGAGAAGGATCTATATCAAAATTGTCCTGTAGTTCATTCATCTACCATCCATCCCTGAATGGATGTGATGCTATAAAATATTCCTTCAGCAGGCATGGAACCAGGATTTTAACTTTGGATAAGCTTTAAGTTCCTTTGGCTGGCCTTTAAACTACAGAAGTTACTGATTGGTTAACTCTTGTAGTCTTCAGCCCCAAACGATGCTTTCATTGATCTGATTTCACACGGTTCCCTGTGGAGACACAAAAGGCTGTATACAACTTGTTTTCACGTATGCAGTAGTGTACCCAACACTGATGTGGAATATTGTTGAGATTCCTGTTCAGAACCTCCGAGTGTAACTGAGCATGGGTTACTTTATTGCTCATGAATTCAAGTTATCATTTGTAAAAGCAAGAATGTGTTATTTCTCCTTTCAAAAATTACACAGACTCGCTTTATGAAAGTTGACTTTGGTTTACTATTAGTACCGTTTACTACTGACATATTTTTGCAGCATCTTTTCAGGAGGCAACGAGGCCCTGATGCAGCTGTGACTACAAACTACAGAGCAGGAAAGAGGGGTAGCGGCACCCTGTGCACCGCTAACCTGTGCTTGATTGTCTTTACTCCCTTCGGGCATTATCTGCCCCATATTGATGCAACACACTGTGGGTCAGAGCTTACATAAGGTCATGAAAGTTGATGCCAAAATATGGTTGTGGTGAAAAGCGGTGAGTCACAATAAGTGCAACAAACCCACAGGCTGCAGAGTTACAGCCTCTTGTAACATGCTCACAGAGCAGCAGGGCGCTCTGCTCATGCTGGACTGCATTGAGTTTCCTCCCTGAGATCTTTATCAAATCTGAGGTCTAAAATGTTTCCTCTCCAACACCGGGGGCACAGGAATACATATCAACTGCTCACTTTGACCTCCTCCACCAAGAGTCAGCCGTCACGTCTGCCCCCCCTCCAGAGGACCGGACGCTGTGAGGATCCACAGAGGATGTGAAGCTGCTGGGCCTGATGGCATCCTGGTAGTGGACTGAGAACATGTACCGCCCAGCCAGCTGATATTCACTCATATCTTCAACACAGCACTGTCACAGGAGAGACTTCCACCTGCTTCAAGACAGACACCATCGTTCCTGTTCCTAGCGACTATCCCCTGTAGCACTCACCCCCATTCTGATGAAGTGCTTTGAGAAACTGCTTCTCCAGCACATCAAAACCAACATCCAAACCAGCCTGGACCTTTCACAGTTTGCATATTACAAGTTGGTGAAACAACTTCTTTTCTTCCTAAAAGTACCGCTCTTCATCTCGACACACTCAAAAATTCCAAAGTCAAATCCACAATTCTACGAACTAAAAGTGAAAAGTTCTGCTCCCTGTCTGAACAGTTGCCAGCTGGGGAAAGTGATCTGCAGACCTGGCAACTAGATATACTAAGTTAAGCAACAACCTGTGAAAAGAAATGTGTGTCTCTGAGAACTGGTCTGAACAGATTTGGAGCGATGAGAAGAGGCCTAAGATATCACAGCGAGCCTTTTCCAGTTGTGAACAATGACAGGCTCACTTCAGCGTGGTGTATCTGCCTGCAGTAGTGGAGTGTCAACAAGGAATTGGGAGAGTGAATGAGAGATTAAACAAAGATTACAACCACTGTAATACACACAGCTCATTTCAGAATATTTGGCCAACATTTAGGCTGCAATGAAAAGCCCCAGAGATCCCCACAGGAAGCACGCTCTCAGAACGATTCAGTGCTGAGGAGATAAAGTAAGTCTGACAACCGCAGCCAGAGGGCCCAGCCTCGTCATTGAACTAGAAGTGGCAGAACAGTACAGGACAATGTATGGAAGTACAGCACTCATCCCCTCCTGTTGTTCCCAAGCAGTGCTGCTCCTCCACAACACTGCACATTCAGTACCGATCAGCCTAATCCAGTCACTTTCTTTTGAAGTGCTCCACGTAAACTCTCTCACTTTTAATCCTCAGCTCAGTTTGCTACATGGACGTTGTCTCCATTGTGATACCACGCCAAGCAATTCTGTAAGCAACCCGAAACAAAGCCTTTATTCATGATTTAAACATGACGACACAGTAAAAAGTGTTGGTTACTTTGATGACATATACTTGCTCTTATCACTAACACAAATCAGGCTCCAGGTTGCTCTGCAAACAGGAAGGCCTGACTCCTTTGTCTCAAAGCACGTGGTTGACCGTGCAAGTGGAGAGCAGGGCCGTCCTTCAATCAGAGGATCGGCGGTTCGATCCCCGGTTCCGGCTCCACTAGTCCATGTCAATGTGTCCTTGAACAAGTAGCTGTGCATACGATGTATAGATATCTATAGATAGAAATGTAAGTCGCTTTGGATAAGAGCGTCTGTAATGTAACACGGTGGTCAGATCCCAACATTGTACTTGAGAGATGAGGACAGTAATGTGACTTCAAGGATTGAGCTGCTGTGTTGTAGTTTGAAACTTTATTTATAACATTTGAATTTGACATCAACATTCAAATGCTGCAAAGCTTCTTTTATTTTTGCATGTCTGTTCATGGTGTCTACAAGTGCACATATATATTTTAACACCGATATGTTTTGACGTCTCTTCCACACACAGACAGAGTTTTAGGTCACTGAAACGGATATTTTTGAAAACGCCTTCTCGGGTTTAGATTTTAATAAACTCTGGTTACTTTGTATCTGTGTGTTTAAAAAAGATACAAACACAAAAATATGTGAAAAAGGTGAATCAGATATATGGGGCGATTGTGGCTAAGTGGATAGCAGGGCCATCTTTCAATCAGAAGGTCGGTGGTTCGAACTCCGGCTCCGCTAGTCGCATGTCGATGCGTCCTTGAGCAAGACACTTAACCCCAAAAATTGCTCCAGTAGCTGAGCTTACGGTGTAGAAATGTGATAGACTCTGAATTGTAAGTCGCTTTGGATAAAAGCGTCTGCTAAATGACTGTAATGGCTGGAGTGCACTAAGAGCCAATCGCGTCCCCTGTGTTAGAAAGCATATAGAGTTGTTGTCCCTCAACAGACTACGTGTGGGTGTATCTATTAAATCACTCTGGCAACAAGTAAATCTTCCAACACCAAGAACAAGAACAAGGGGAGAACATGCCCTGTGGGACTGTCATCCTTTAGAGTAGATGATATCCTGTAGGACTGTCTTTAGATGATACGGAGGGTTATCTTTGTAATGTAATATTGTGTTTTGTGTTATGTCAGATGAAAAGCTAGTCTGCTCTATGTAACACCTCTTGCTCTTGTAACAGGGCAGCAGGTTAGTGTCAGTGGGTTTGTGAGAGTGACGAAGGAGCAGCAAATAAAAGCATGTCTGTCCTTCCGTCGCTGCTCCTCTCCTCACTGTGTGATCTATGTGCACTTTACACATTCCTCCAGAACACCTGTGGGCTGCTGTCAGCACACACCAGCTCTCACACTGGGGTCTGAGAGCCTGCATGAGAAGCAGAGGATGTCAACCAAATCCCTATGAAGGTTGTGTGGGACATGTGTTCTTCCTGCTCTGGTTAGGTTGAGTTACACAGAGATGCGTGAGGGGATAATACAGCTCTGTGACAGCTGCAGGGCTGGACGTGGTCCTGCACAACTGGATGGCAATGAACACTGAGACTCAGTTAAATAGTCTGAGAGAGCCAACTGGGATGTAGGTGGTTGACTGGTGCTCTGTCCCATTTCTGTGTCTGGGATTGAGGTGACAAAACAGATCAGTGACTGAACCATTCCAAATCCCGTGAACCTTTCCAGCAGCAGCAGGAAGCTGTTTCCAGTGAAGAAGCTCTGATGAACCCTCTGAACATTACCTGGCCAGCAGCAGACATGCTCAGTCAGAGACTAGCTGGTGGACATAGTGGAGCATTAGCTGCTAAACAGACAGATATTTCCCTCAGGAGTTGGTGGAGACCAGAAGAGAGAAGAGAGAGAATATTAGATTTATAGCCAACCTGTAACCCACATAAATATAGTGCTCATCTTGATTTTGTAGCATCTTAAGTTCATGTAAAATGTATTTTATTTTGGAGTTATGCCGTGTTCACACCTCCGCAAATTGCGCAACTCTAACGCTAGCAGCCTCGTTGGGAGGGGAGGGGGGAGCTGCGCTCATGTGATTGGTAGAAAATGAGAATGTTGAAAAAAACGCATTTGCAAACCCAGCTACCTCAGGGGAGTCTCAGAAAACCCACAAATAAATGTGTAGCGATCCACAAACAAATAGAAAGATCCACACAGAAATACATACAAATGCAGAAATATATTTGTGATTTTTTTTTTTACATTTATATAAATCATAATTTATTTATGTGTGCATTGGAATGTATTTGTGAATCGTTCTGCGTGCATTTGCAATTATTGAGACTGATCTGACCCCATACATTCGCGCCGCCGGTCTCGCGGGGACTAGTTGTGTTCATTCGCGTGAATCGCGCTGGACGCGCCGGAGAGGGGGCGTGGCTTATCGCCCTGAAAGCCGTTCAAGTACGTGTTGTGGAAGTCACAGATATCCCGGGAAACTAAACGCCGTCATGTCTGGTTCATAACATTGTCCAGAGGAGCTCTGTGGGTTTTATCGAGCTGTGTTCACTGTGTCTAGTGAGCTCACTAGACACAGTGAACACAGAGGTGTCTCTAGTCTGCAGGTGTCCAGTGAGCTCACTGGACACCTGCAGACTAGAGACACCTCTGCTGTCAGCTGTGAATCTTAACCCCAGAACTCATTCCTCTCTGGAAACAGGAGAGCTTTACGTCCACGTTCTCCAGCTACCCGAGTAGAACAGAAGAAGCATCATCAGACACGCTGCATGAAGCTGCAGGTCGCGTGCAATCCCAACTTCAAAGTCAACCAAGCAGTCGCTTTGTGAGAAATACAACCAGCATCAACCTGATGGATTCACATCCAGGGAGAGAAATGGAAGCATTCAGGTGAATTATGACATTTATTCTTTTTCAATTGTGAGGAAGATCAATGGGTCAGGAAAACACAACTGCATTATTACTGTAAGGAATTATGATTATTAGTGGATTAATGGCTTATTTGTGCTTCATTCATAGAGAGATGTGAGTGTTGCATCAGTGCCTGCTGCTACAGCTACTGTTAGTAAAGGATTCATGGAGTAGAAGTGCTCAAGTTCAAAGGAGATCATCAAAGCAGAATCCTCCTTCATCCTCTGCCTCCTGACAGGCAGGCGGCTGAAACGCTCCGCTGAATGCTAACAGAAGAGCTCACTGACGTGTAAACCGTGTCAGGATTCATGCACATCTTGCAGATATTCAGCGTAATTACCAACAACGAGAAAGCATAAAGAAAATGTATGAATTGATGAATTACAATCAGATCTCATCTACACTTCAGAGAAATGTATTTGTTTTGTTGACCCTCTAAAAGATTCTTCTTCTATTTGTATCCACGTCTCTCCGTCAACAACATCTCAAACATTTGCACAATGAGATTAATCCAACCTCCAGCAATAAAACTCACGATAAATGGGAATGTTGACATTAAAGGAATATTGAGAGACCGTTACTGAGTGCATCAAGAGGCTGTGCAGAGGAAGCATTTAACATGTGAGGACAGGAAGGCAACAGAAGGTTGACGGCAGGATCCAGACTTGATGACATAGGGGAGCACATGTCCCGCAGTGTGGGGACATTACATTTAGTCCTGGAACCTTTTACAGAATAATGTGTGCTGCTCTCACACATGGCACGGACATACATACGCTGGGCCAACAACACCAACGTCAGTGTACAATCAAGGGGACACGTTTGCCTTCAGAAGTGAGAAGTCAGAGGTTCTTTTCTTATAGAAACTATTAATATTCCAATTAGGGATGTCGGGAGTAACTGCGGTTGTTAAAGTCACAGTTTCATCACCATACGAATAGAAAGAGCTACTGTATCGATGGTGTCCTGACTCCTGCATTGAGACATGTTGCTGGAGTGTGCGGTGAAATCTCCTCTCGAGTCAGACACGTAACGCGACGACACCTAAATAACACCATGTTCACCTATCACACTTCCATCTTGAAATATATCCAGGATGGATACACTGATCGTGAATCATTGTGAATGCAATCTGACTGTCAAGTCTGACTGCTGTGAACGTATGAATACTGCAGTGAGACCGTGGTGCTGCATGATGGGAGTCACTGATCTACGGTAATGAAGAATGAGGAGGGGACTCGTGTTCAGGGACCACCTCCCCCACAAGCACCTCCTCTTCTTGGTCTTCCTCTGTGGAGAACCATTGATCAGTGGTAGAGCAGGGTCTATGAGTGATGACATCATACAGATATTGATACCATGAAGGAATCCTGATAATAGACAAACGTGCAGGAACCACACATCTAAAGTGGTACACAATATAAAACGTAAAACAAAACTTTAATGACCAGCATGAACACTTCTAGCGTGCAAACATGTAGTGTGTGTACTATAAAGGTGCAAACACCAGCATTATGTACATCTGAAAACTGCATTATACACACAATATACCCACGCCTGTAGGAGTATGTACACTGTCTTAGCTCCACACACACTGTAGGCCAGCAAGACAGTGTGCAAAGGTACTACGGCCGTGAGGATTCACAGATACACTAGAATACATAGCAGCAGCAGCGCAGCAGTAACGATGTCATTTACATAATGAAATACTGTCAACAGCCCTCCGTCTCCTCGGTCACGGTCTCACTGAGTCTCACTCGGTCGGTAACTGCCCCTCTAAATTACTATAACGAACTTTCATTTTGTGTTGACTTTGGCGGTCCCTGTGGACTAAAGTGGTAGTGTCTCTGAGCACCAGAGTCCCTTCAGAAAACCTCTCATTCTACTGCAGCAGGTCTGACAGTCTGCCCCGCTCAGTCCTGGTTCTGGTTCTCCCGTGCCTCCCTTCCCTCCAGCGGGCACAGCAATACGGCCTGGGTCTCCAGCAGCGTGGTGTCGGTGTTGGTTCCAAGCTGGGACCAGAGGAGGAGGAGGAGGGGGAGACGCTGCTGCTGCTCCTGCCGGGAGCTGAGCTCTCCTCCTCCCTGAACCTGCATGACTTCATCTGATTTCACCAGAATCCGATCCGCCGGCACTGATGACAGATATTAAGAACACATATATGGCAGCAGACATCTTCTCTGATGGTCTTGTTCACTTTAAGCTCTCTTCACACAGGATGTGTTTGTTCCGCGCACATCGCAGCTTGCTGTGTCCACGCTTTGCTCAACATGTATGGTGAAAAAAATATCAAGCAACCCGAAGAAAAAATAAGAATGTGACAGTTTAATATCTTATAAGCATGTGACGAAGGCTTATGCTAAATGAAAGTATATCAAATAAATAAGAGATTCCACAATATTGTGGTGCAGCCAGCCAGCGGGTCCAGAGGTCTACTCTCCGCTGTGTAGAGGGCAGGACACCAAGCGCTCACACACACATCTATATAGGGCATGTGGGGGGGGGCATATCTAATGCAGGAGGGTGTCCGTCCGGACGGTCAACCTGATGAATGTGGTCAGACTGCTGTCAGTAGTTTTAGCTGTTGTCCAAACCGTAACATTGTTTCATTCTCTTGGTGTTCTGTTCAACGGGAGAACTATTACCGTAAGTTCTGTAATAGCAGCGGGCCTCAATAAACCTACCTCTACTACCTCCTCTACTATGAGGCTCGTTTGAAGCAGGGATAGAGACACACGCAGTCAGGATGTATTTAATCCCTCTGGTTCCTACGGGTATTAGAATATCCAGCGTTTGCAGTGTTACAGGCTCGCTGAGGTGAAACTTGAAGAAATTTCCATTGTAAAAACGTGTAAGGTTCTCATCCGTACCTTAATGTAGCCGTCTCCATCCTGAGGCACTTATGTTACGGAACTACAAGTACAGCTGTTTGGGACTTTTAACTTGAGTACACTGAGAGGTTTTATTGTGTTTTATGGTTTAATTGTCAATCAATCAAAGGGACTACTTTATGCCAAAAGGCACGTTCATTCATGACATGCTCAGAAGTTTTCCACATCAGCGCAGCTCATGAAGTCCGTAAGCAGGATCACTCCGGCCTCATTCAAGCAACGTGGGGACATTACAAAATGTCTCTTTGGACAGTAAAGCTTGCCGACCCCTGTGTTAGTGGAATCACATACGTTGCAGCAGCATTGGGTGATCCGTTAGTGGAATTACACACCCCCTAAGGTTCCTTGGAAAAGTGTCAGAAAACCTGTAGGTCATACAGAAACAGAGCAGTGGGCCTTTGAAGTCAGTAAAAATTGAAGATTTGTGTGTGTGTGTGTGTCATCACTATCTGTGCTGCTGTGTGTGACCGGTTAGGATCCCTGCATCTCTAGTGGAGAGCCTCATATTTTCTGATGTGGTACTCAGGGTTCTGAGGAAACTCAAATCCTCCTCCAACAGAGACACAGGGAGAACAGGTGCTGACGAGGGGGTGTCAGAGTGAATCTATGGTAATGACACAAGCGTTGACTTGGAATATCACACTAGCATCATAACAGCCTCCATCCCCCCATGTGCTCCTGCTCTGCTTTTGTGCTCACCACACCTGGGAGCATCCCCTCCCACAGCTGTGGGTATCCCCTCCATTACACAGCCATAATGGAAAGTGTCTGCTGCTAATGAGGGTGAATAGTTTCCCTCACAGGCCACAGCCCATTTTTCAGCCCCGTCACTTTAGGAGCTCCAGACACCATCCATCACACAGCAGGGCCAGTGGCAGTCTGGCCCTATCCATCACTGCTATCCATCACTGCTTCCACACAAAAACAATCTACATACAGAAGCACCATCTAGAAGGGACCGGATGTAGGTAGATAGCAAGTGACATGCCTCCGCAATAGGTGAAAGGACTTTAGTTTAAATATACGTCCAAAAGCCTCAAACTGCAATGTGATCACATAAGCAGTGATGACAAGGCTTTGGCAGAGATCTGGGAGAGCAGAGGAAAGGAAGCTGGCCGGCTTCTGGAGGCTCCTTCTAAACATGGGTCTGTAAAAGGACTCAACACAAAACCTCTCTGTTGGTGGCTTCCCGACTTGTTCTAAAAAAAGAGGAAGAGAAACTACAGATGAAGACCAGAGACCATCAGTCAGTCATGAGGGTTTCACGTCAGATGGACTGTGACATCACCAGTGTGCATTTTAGACTCACTCTTTAAACTGACCTGCTTATTAGTTTCAGTCACTATTTAGTCATTTTATCCTTCATACATTCAATCACATTTTAGTCCACAACAACTCAAAACGCCAACGAAACGTCAACGAAACGTTATTACATATTAATCTACTGTTAGTCATTACTTTAGTCCTTCATTTTTAAATGTTTTACATGTAGTCCTGTGTCAAATGTCCTTTTTCATCAGATTAGATGAAATATTTCAGTCAATCTAGTGAAAACAATCATTTAGTAATTTTAGTCAAACTCAGTAGATTTGATTTGATGATTATCTGATCAACAACACAAGCTGAAGGATTAAGAATGCAGCTCTGGGCATTTCAAGGAAAAGAACCAATAATCTCTGGGAATTATTCCAATCATTCTTTTATGAAGAGCTTTCATACAAACAAACACAACTGCCTCACATGAGACAATACCTGAGTTAGAAACACTCACGCCAGTACAATGATTGGAAAATGAAAGCTTTAAAATGATACAAAGTGTTACAGGTTTTACGGTTAACGCAGTACTAGTTTGACTTCACTTCAGCAATATAAACATTTTGTTATTTTAGAGCCTACCGAAACAAACAAAGACCTTCTAGTAATCATGTAACCAGACATGGAAAGATCTCCTGATAAGAAGAGTCCCTCAGTTCAACACACAGTGTCACACGGAAGGAAACAACCTTCTGAACTGTATTAATGCTGCTGCTCTAGGATTATTGACATAATATCTATCATTAATTGATAATGATTTCATTAATATGTATATAATTATCTATTTTTGCAAGTCATATTGTCATCGCAATGTTGAACCACGTTATCATGTCAGATGTTCCTCATATGGTGCAGGCCTCCTCTAGGTCCAGAATGGACTCAGACACATTTTAATGCAGCAGTGTTGGAGGCGCAGACAGTCCTGTGGTGAGCGCCGGTGACGGCAGATGGACAAGAGTTTCATGCAGAGCAGCAGGACACAAATGTGTCGTCACACACTCTCTCTCACACACACACACACACACACACACCATCACATTTACGCAAACCCTTTTAGGAGCCCTGAGCCTGTGTAACAAAGCCTCCGTGATGTGGGGGTGTTGCCCTGCTTCTCTGGCAGCACCCAATCCCACAAACATCACGTCTTCACGAGATGCGGTGGCGGACCCGCCGCTCTGCCTCCCGTGTGGGGTTTATATTGTGAAGATCAGCGCTGGAACTACATGAACACTATGGATTCTCCTCTTAGATCTGAAAATCATGAACTAAATGCAGACACACTGAGAGGTATGTGATAAAGTTCATGAGCTATTCTATTACAACAGAAGCCCTCCTCTTTGTCATGAGGCCTTGATAAAACGGAAATAGATCTGATTATATCTGATGGGGTTTGAATAAAATCAGCCTTTAAATTCTCTCAGATTCAATTTTTTTCATTTATTTTTTGTAATAAAATGTGAGAGAAGAAAAGAAGAAGAGGCTGAATGCTCGATTTTATATTTGCCACGGAATCATGCTTCATTGTTTGGAGCTCGATGTGAGGTGATGAGCACGTGAGGAGGTCAAAGTGACTCGTGCAGAGTGGTGGCTGTTCTAGAGGAATGTCAGGAACACCTCTGGGTTTCTGAGCCCACTTTCGGATCAATGTTTGTCCGAAGTGGTACCGTTAGAGGAGGGTCCCCTGAGAGGCTCCTTCATCTGTGACGGTGTTCAGGCTGCAGCTCTAATCAAAGTAGTCCTTACTTGAACAGAAGTGTTCCAGCTGTCAAACTCGCTCAGGGTCCCGAGGCGGTGAAGAATAGTCCCGTCAGCGTGGAAACATCGCTTGTTGCCTCTCAGGATTATCGTCCCATTGGCGGATCGGCTCGGCCTCACTCATCGGCGTCTGGGGGAGGAGAAGCTGCTTTCATTGACGGCAGGAGACGCTGGAGAAGTGCGGCTCTGCTCCTAGTAGAGGTCGCCGCTCAGACCGCCTCTCATTGGCCGGGACGGCCCGGTGGGCGGTGGCTCCGGTGGCCGCACCTCCTGGTTTGATGAAGAAGCTGCTAAAAACAATATGGGGGAAAACAACTAGTGATTATTATTATCATCACACTTCAATAATAATAAAAAAATAATACTTATAAATGATTAATAAATTGTTTTAAATATTGAAAATCCAGCCATCCATCCATTATGTAGCCCACCTGCTTATCCTATATTATTATTAACAAGAAGAAGAAGAATGACTTTATTATTCTCCTTGGGGAAAAACAATTCAAGCTATTTATTTTATACATAGCTACTGTTTATTCTACATTCTATATGTATTCCTATTATTCATTTCTGTTCGGCGTTACTGTTTGTTGCACTTCTGGTTAGATTCTGACTTCATTGTCTCAGTGACAATAAAGTTGAATCAAAACCAATGACATTAAAATAAATAAGTAAATGATATTTGTTAGACTTGTCAGTGAATGGTGCCCAGCCCTCACGGGCTTACAAGACATATTATAATACTGCGGCAAGAGAAAGGATGCTTCTTCCCTATCAGTACATTACAGTCATTCAGCAGACGCTTCTATCCAAAGCCACTTATAATTCAGATTCTACCCATACACCGTAGGCACAGCTACGGGATTAGTGTCTTGCTCAAGGACACATCAACATGCAACTAGTGGAGGCGGGGCTCGAACCGCCAACCCTCTGATTGAAGGACGGCCCTTCAATATATATATAGAGGTTCTATCATATTTCATAACAACACAACATCTACTCTTTTGCGGAGAGTGCATTGTGTTTGCTTTCACTTGTTTGTTAATATTACATTTAGCATTAACATAAAAATTGATCGTTTGAAAAATAATAACTCATAACTTATTCATAGATTTTTCTTTAAAATGTAGAAATGGGGAAATATGTAAACACTATGAATTAGTTTTGTTAGAGCCTTTTAAGCTAAACTTCATTTAAGTGTCCTAACACCTAAAGGACTTGGCCTTCTGAACATATCTGATTTCACTCAGTATGAATTGGAAATGATCACGTTATAACTATAAGAGTATTAAATGTATAAAACACAGACAGTGATTAGACAGGATTCCTTATGTATATTCTACAAACTATAAATACCTCAAATCCGTTAGAAAGCTAGAAGTTTACTCAAAGATAACCTCCTTTAACTAATCAGCAACATATACTTTAGCAACACGTTAACCCCGAACCTGCTGGTCTATATATATATATATGATCATACTACATATTAAAATCAACACCTAGTATTTTATCTCTTAACAGACAACGTTATTAATGGGGGCATTTCCCCATCTGACTTTATAATAGATTAACATAACAAGTTAAACACACACTGCTTATTAAAATGTGTATTTTAGCCAAGTCACATGCTCTGTATGTAAATACATATTTCAGTAAAGTATTCAAACAGACGGACAGAATATTTGTGTGACAGTGTGGAAAATATTGTTCATTCTTCATTTAATGTGTCAGGCGGGTGAGTGCGAGGGTGCAAGAGACAGGATCCAAATGCAGACACATCATGAGAGCTTCTAGATGTCAGGTCAACTTCAGGCAGCTTCAGATAGCTGAGAAGCAAGGCACAGAGGAACATTGTCGGTCTTGCAAGGAATCAGAGGAGATGGGCCGTAATATACTAATAATATTAAAATTACAATAGTCTGAGGGCCTCTGGTGGAGGGATGGAGAATGGCAGGCCAGCAACAGGACAGCAGAGCCTCGCTCATAGGACCCCATTTTACATCAGATCCAGGATCTAATCTGACCCGCTCGAGGTGACACGCGTCTTCTTAAAGACCAGCGGTCACCAACCTGTTTGGTAGTGAGAGCTACCTGAAGGGCCGGTAGTAATACAGAGGGCGACATTTTTATATAATCTTACCGAATAATACATTTTTCAATAAATAATACCATGCATTTATATATATTAGGACACTGCCTGTCTACGTTCACTGATTACTGTTCGTGATTCTTCACAATCATTTTCTATGTATCCTAAACGCCCCTGGAATGGAATGTCCATTAGGGTCTGTTATCCTTATCCTTATATGTTTATTGTCATCGAAAAACATACAACAAAATTTACTTGGCGACTCATCAGTCAGTACAGCAGCAACAAGGTAAAAACTGTATAAAAACATTAAGATAAGACATTACTGATTTAAAACAAGACATTCAATTAATATATACAAGAAGAAACACAGGCATCAATGGCTTTAAAGTGAAAAAAGTGCTTTGTTCAAGCATCGTTTTATTGCCTATTATTGTTTTTCCGCAGCATTGTCCGGCGTGAGCTGGGAGGGGTGGTGATGGGGGGGGGGGGGGTTGATGGAGGAAACCGCTCTGTGGAAAAAGCTGTTCCTCAGCCTGTTAGTCCGGGTTTTGATGGTCCTGTATCTCCTTCCTGCTGGTAGTGGAACAAACAGAGAGTGACCCGGGTGTGTGATGTGCAGATGTTGCCTTCTTCTGGAGGAGGCCAGCATACACAGTGTCCAGGTCAGGGAGGGTAACTCCCACAATCCTCTGTGCTGTTCTAAACACCCGGGCCAGGTCCCTCTTTGTGTACCACACAGTAAAGCACTGACACAGGATGCTTTCAATCACGCTTCTGTAGAAGTTAACCAGAAGTGCAGGGGGCAGGCCAGCTTGTTTGAGCTTCCTCAGGAAGAAGAGCCTCTGCTGGGCTTTCTTCACCAGGTGGGATGTGTTCAGGCACCAAGGCCCCAAATTCCTGGGGCTCCACATTACTGAAGACCTCTCTTCAGTAATGTGGAGCCCCAGGAATTTGATGCTGTCCACCCTCTCCACCTCCTCCCCACTAATGTAGAGTGGAGAGGGTGTGGTCTTCCTGGATCTCCTGAAGTCCACTATGACTTCTTTGGTCTTGGTGGTGTTCAGGACCAGGTTGTTGTCTGAGCACCACTCAGCCAGATGTTGGACCTCCTGTCTGTAGTGCGTGTCGTCGTTGTTGGAGATGAGTCCCACCACAGTGGTGTCGTCAGTGTTCAGGGTGCACTGAAGATCATCCAAGGAGAAGACATGTTTGTCTGAAAACGATTTTCTGGTTTTATATATTATATTATTTTAAAATGTATAATTTTGATATGTGAAATGCAAATAAAAAGGCATATCTTTGTTACCAAGCAAAAAATAGGCCAAGTTGATTGGTTTTCAAATGAGGAAAACATTTATACGTAAACGCTCAATGTGACATATATAACATACTATTTCAGAAATGTGTTCCATGTGGTCCATTTAGTCTCTTTTATATACCCTATCATTCTCCTTTCAGAAATAAAGGGTTTGTGTTGTTATGGGTTAAAATATGATATGAGAAGCTTCTACAATGCAGAGCCTTCCAGGCTGGGTTTGGTTGTTTGTGAACATTGTGTGCACTAGTGTCGGCCTCAACAGAGCCAGCGTGATAGAGACACAGCACACACTAGACACGCCCACACAGTGCGTGATAGAGACACAGCACACACTACTAGACACGCCCACACAGCGGTTGTGTGTCAGCGGGCACCGATAGGCTGATTCCTGTAAAGCTGCCGTTTCTCAGAAGGAAGGAGTTTCGTTTCCGCGGAATTCCCCCTGCTGCTGTCAGTGAACGCTCCAGGAAATGGTTTCATTAAAGACAGCGACTCTCTCACGCTGCTCCGCGGGAACGCTTCATCCACCGACAAACATGTCAGCCGCCATGTGTGCCTTCATCCTGACGCTTTCAAGCGCACTCGGACCCACAGGTAACATCACATGAATGATCACTGAACGGAGAGCGAGACATTACTGTAACTAACTCACTGTTAGACGGACGACCAGCCAGGTGGACCACGTCAGACATCACGGAGCTGTTTAATACGGAGTTATATGAGTAGAGTATTATGAAGCATGTTCTGTATTCATCACTTAGCTCAGACAACAAGGTGTGTGTGTCTGGAGAAGAGACGCTACATCACAGCATGTGTTTCTAGTGATGTAGTGAAGATGAGAGGGACACATGACCGTGATGATCACAGACAAAACACCTGCTCTTAATCTGCATGGCTGCAGTCAGTTCAAACAGTACAGCTGCTCTGATGATGCTGTACTTGAGTGGAGTGATTATACTAACTCTGTACCTGATTCTGTTTGGACTGTGCAGTGGTATCAGGAGTCCTCAGTGCACCCACACATGTCCGCTTGACCTCCTATAACATGAACCTGGTGCTGATGTGGGATTCACCTGAAGGTCCAGCCAGCAGCATCGTCTACACAACTGAGTACAAGTGAGTCTATTGTGCTTTTTATATTCAGATGGTTTGCTTTGTCCAGTCTGAACCCATTTTACTTTTTACATTTGAACTACTAAGAGCTGCATACAGCAGGAGGTAACAGTGAACAGTGTACAGTATGGATCTACACAACTATAAGCAATACCACGTTTTAGGTCCCAGTTGCTCAGGACTAACACACAGTAGCTGTAGTCCAGGTAAATGCTATTTAACATATGAATAGATTCTATCTGCTCCACCATTCATGCTGTGATCAGACCGGATCTCACATGCTGATTGATTGCAAATTCATCTTAATCATTAAAAACAATTGACAGAGTGGTTGTGTTTGTAGAGTGGCTCGTGTGGTTCAAGCGGTTGCTGGATTGGTTCATTGTTTGCAGTGTGTTCTGATTGAGGCTTCGGCTTTAACAGACAGACTTTTAGATTTTTGGGGCGGCTCAGACGTAGAGCGCGTCGTTTTACAGAAGATTGGGGGCTCAATCCCCGTGTCGCCCAGTCCATGTCGAATTGTTCTTGGGCATTTAACCCAAAGTTGCTCCTGATGGGCAGGTAGCAGCTTGCATGGTGGCCTCTGCCATCAGTGTGTGAATGGGTGAATGATGACATGTAGTGGGCAGCACTTGAAGTGGTTGGAAGACTATTTTCAAATGCAAGATCATTTGCCATTTTACCAGGAGCATCATTTTACTAACTGACAAACTCACTAGGCAAATCAGCAGCCCTTCCCCTCTACCACTGAACACAGAACTTCCCTCTTATCAACAGTAACATGAGTGCTGTTGTACAGAAGTATGTGCCATGTCCAATGAGCAAACACAGATTACACTGTAAACCAGATCTGGGAACTATGAGCTCAGTGTTCTTCATTTATTTGATTTGTCCACCATTTACCGTTGAGGGATAACTTGTGCAGTGCAGCCTGGCTGACATCAGTGAGTCAGTGGTACTCACATTGCACTTGTTCATTTGAACGTACAGTTGGTGTTAAATTACAAATCTGCTGTTTCTATCAAATGTGATTTTTTTGTCTCAGAATTGTATTTGTATTTTCCAATTAACAGTGATTGGCCTAGAAGCTCAAAGTTGCACTAACAACAAATTAATCCGGATAATGTGTAAGGTGTGGAACTCACAGAGAAACCTGACCCCGCTGCTCTCTGGTTCTCCTTGGTGGTGGAGAGTCAAACAGATCTAAATAGAGAGAAAGTGAGAACCACATTCTCATCAACCTCTTCTCCAGCCAGAGCAGATGGCTGTTTTCACCAAAAAGCTCAAAGAAGTCACCAAACAGCAGACAGACACAGGTGGAGACTAGCTGGTGAACATGGAGGAGCCTTCAGCAGCTAAAGAGACACGTTCCCCTCAGGAGCTGCTGGAGACCATGAACAGCTACAAGGAGACTGAGGCTTTAGAGTGTTCATGTGAACACACATATGACTCCAAATGAACGTTTCTAAGTGACAGCTGGATGTTTCAACAGGCAGTTGTTTGCTAATATCAAGTTAATAATGTGATCGTTTGTTGAACATGTGTGATTTGCAGCTTGTCGTAGAGTACGGACACAAACACGACTCCCAATGAATGCTAATGTTGCTCCATGTCTGCTGGATGTTTAGATGGGCAACTGTTTGCTCACATGGTAGTCATAGCCGTCACATATCCTCCCCGTCATAGTCAGGTGATGATATGCATTGATGTAATGGTTAATAAGGTCTTTATTGATGTAATGGTTAATAAGGTCTTTATTGATGTAATGGTTAATAAGGTCTTTATTGATGTAATGGTTAATTAGGTCTTTATTGATGTAATGGTTAATTAGGTCTTTATTGATGTAATGGTTAATTAGGTCTTTATTGATGTAATGGTTAATTAGGTCTTTATTGATGTAATGGTTAATAAGGTCTTTATTGATGTAATGGTTAATTAGGTCTTTATTGATGTAATGGTTAATTAGGTCTTTATTGATGTAATGGTTAATTAGGTCTTTATTGATGTAATGGTTAATTAGGTCTTTATTGATGTAATGGTTAATAAGGTCTTTATTGATGTAATGGTTAATTAGGTCTTTATTGATGTAATGGTTAATTAGGTCTTTATTGATGTAATGGTTAATAAGGTCTTTATTGATGTAATGGTTAATAAGGTCTTTATTGATGTAATGGTTAATAAGGTCTTTATTGATGTAATGGTTAATAAGGTCTTTATTGATGTAATGGTTAATAAGGTCTTTATTGATGTAATGGTTAATAAGGTCTTTATTGATGTAATGGTTAATTAGGTCTTTATTGATGTAATGGTTAATAAGGTCTTTATTGATGTAATGGTTAATAAGGTCTTTATTGATGTAATGGTTAATAAGGTCTTTATTGATGTAATGGTTAATAAGGTCTTTATTGATGTAATGGTTAATAAGGTCTTTATTGATGTAATGGTTAATAAGGTCTTTATTGATGTAATGGTTAATAAGGTCTTTATTGATGTAATGGTTAATAAGGTCTTTATTGATGTAATGGTTAATAAGGTCTTTATTGATGTAATGGTTAATAAGGTCTTTATTGATGTAATGGTTAATAAGGTCTTTATTGATGTAATGGTTAATAAGGTCTTTATTGATGTAATGGTTAATAAGGTCTTTATTGATGTAATGGTTAATTAGGTCTTTATTGATGTAATGGTTAATAAGGTCTTTATTGATGTAATGGTTAATAAGGTCTTTATTGATGTAATGGTTAATAAGGTCTTTATTGATGTAATGGTTAATAAGGTCTTTATTGATGTAATGGTTAATAAGGTCTTTATTGATGTAATGGTTAATAAGGTCTTTATTGATGTAATGGTTAATAAGGTCTTTATTGATGTAATGGTTAATAAGGTCTTTATTGATGTAATGGTTAATAAGGTCTTTATTGATGTAATGGTTAATAAGGTCTTTATTGATGTAATGGTTAATAAGGTCTTTATTGATGTAATGGTTAATTAGGTCTTTATTGATGTAATGGTTAATAAGGTCTTTATTGATGTAATGGTTAATAAGGTCTTTATTGATGTAATGGTTAATAAGGTCTTTATTGATGTAATGGTTAATTAGGTCTTTATTGATGTAATGGTTAATTAGGTCTTTATTGATGTAATGGTTAATTAGGTCTTTATTGATGTAATGGTTAATTAGGTCTTTATTGATGTAATGGTTAATTAGGTCTTTATTGATGTAATGGTTAATTAGGTCTTTATTGATGTAATGGTTAATTAGGTCTTTATTGATGTAATGGTTAATTAGGTCTTTATTGATGTAATGGTTAATTAGGTCTTTATTGATGTAATGGTTAATTAGGTCTTTATTGATGTAATGGTTAATAAGGTCTTTATTGATGTAATGGTTAATAAGGTCTTTATTGATGTAATGGTTAATTAGGTCTTTATTGATGTAATGGTTAATTAGGTCTTTATTGATGTAATGGTTAATAAGGTCTTTATTGATGTAATGGTTAATAAGGTCTTTATTGATGTAATGGTTAATTAGGTCTTTATTGATGTAATGGTTAATTAGGTCTTTATTGATGTAATGGTTAATTAGGTCTTTATTGATGTAATGGTTAATTAGGTCTTTATTGATGTAATGGTTAATTAGGTCTTTATTGATGTAATGGTTAATTAGGTCTTTATTGATGTAATGGTTAATTAGGTCTTTATTGATGTAATGGTTAATTAGGTCTTTATTGATGTAATGGTTAATTAGGTCTTTATTGATGTAATGGTTAATTAGGTCTTTATTGATGTAATGGTTAATTAGGTCTTTATTGATGTAATGGTTAATTAGGTCTTTATTGATGTAATGGTTAATAAGGTCTTTATTGATGTAATGGTTAATAAGGTCTTTATTGATGTAATGGTTAATAAGGTCTTTATTGATGTAATGGTTAATAAGGTCTTTATTGATGTAATGGTTAATTAGGTCTTTATTGATGTAATGGTTAATAAGGTCTTTATTGATGTAATGGTTAATAAGGTCTTTATTGATGTAATGGTTAATAAGGTCTTTATTGATGTAATGGTTAATAAGGTCTTTATTGATGTAATGGTTAATAAGGTCTTTATTGATGTAATGGTTAATAAGGTCTTTATTGATGTAATGGTTAATAAGGTCTTTATTGATGTAATGGTTAATAAGGTCTTTATTGATGTAATGGTTAATAAGGTCTTTATTGATGTAATGGTTAATAAGGTCTTTATTGATGTAATGGTTAATAAGGTCTTTATTGATGTAATGGTTAATAAGGTCTTTATTGATGTAATGGTTAATAAGGTCTTTATTGATGTAATGGTTAATAAGGTCTTTATTGATGTAATGGTTAATAAGGTCTTTATTGATGTAATGGTTAATTAGGTCTTTATTGATGTAATGGTTAATAAGGTCTTTATTGATGTAATGGTTAATAAGGTCTTTATTGATGTAATGGTTAATAAGGTCTTTATTGATGTAATGGTTAATAAGGTCTTTATTGATGTAATGGTTAATAAGGTCTTTATTGATGTAATGGTTAATTAGGTCTTTATTGATGTAATGGTTAATTAGGTCTTTATTGATGTAATGGTTAATTAGGTCTTTATTGATGTAATGGTTAATAAGGTCTTTATTGATGTAATGGTTAATAAGGTCTTTATTGATGTAATGGTTAATTAGGTCTTTATTGATGTAATGGTTAATTAGGTCTTTATTGATGTAATGGTTAATTAGGTCTTTATTGATGTAATGGTTAATTAGGTCTTTATTTGACATCATGCCAGCATTGTACCAGAGTTGCTGTTTTCTGTATCTTATAGTTTTTCAGTAGCATAAGTACTGAGGTAGCATCCAAGTTAGTGGCCCTCAGGGGCCAAAACACAATGATGTTTAACAAAATGCAACATTTCTGGAAAAAAACACATTTATTCTGCAATACAACAAGTGTAATATACAAGTATTACATAGCCTGTACATTATATTGCATTTAAGTGTGCACAGCAAATGGATGTGTTTTCATTGCATTATCCCATTTCTTCCCACTGGTCTTGTGGTAGGTCCCGCTTTACAGCGCAGAATGTAGACATCACCGATATTATATGTTTCCTAAAACTCCAGATTTAAGGTGTTCAGATATGCATATTTGGTGGCAGCACCCCCAGTTTATCATCTTCCAACCTGTGTGTTGTTTTCTGAATGCTAAAGTTTGTGAAATGTTGTATTTTCTGGAATGTTGAGTTTCCTGTTGGCGGCCGCGGCTCCTCTAGTCCAGTGATTTTGGAATGGGAAAATATGTTTTTTATCATGTTGAGTTTTAAAATATGTTTTGAACACTCTCTGACAATTACACCAGACCTTTGAGCGGATCAATACAATACGTGTCTTGTTGTCATGTCCTGGCTGACCCTAGACCTTTGAGCGTGTCTAAATACCTGTTTTCCATTGGATGATTTACCTAGGTGAAGGGGGGTTTTGCAAGTATAAAAGATGTGTTTTTCTGTGACTTAGTGGACAGCCTCCCTACTGTACACTGAGATACGTGTCGGTGGAGACGCTCTCCTATTTGCAAATATAAAAAAACGAAGAACGTTGATTCTCTCAAGACTCTGTTCATTGACATAGATTGGAAAACTCTAACTCTTCTCCCGATTGATCATTGAAATTTTCCATAACAATTTTCAACCGCGGTGCCGCGGCACACCAGTGTGCCGTGAGAGATCGTCAGGTGTGCCGTGGGAAAATGTCTAATTTCACTTAATGAGTCCAAAAAAAATATGATTTAGTTGTTGCAAATACTTTGCCATTGTTGAGCGTCTGAGCTGCAATATAGTGTCTGGCTAAGTAATAAATACTCTTCCATGCCAGTGGGTGGCAGTAGGTAGCGCAGTAATGACCTGTTCATGTAGGACAGTAGAATGAAATGACGTGCGGGAGAAGTTGCGGTGACGAGACGAACAGCGATGGTGAAATATTTGAAAAGGAAAAATGTAGACTCTGAACTGGGCCCTGGACAAAATAACCCAGATGAAAAGCCTATAAGGATCAACACATTGAGAGACTTGTTATTAAATTGTCAGCATGTATCCGGCCCTCGGTACAACGGCCCGCCAGAAAATATCATGTTTATCATAACTGGCCCGCCACACCACAGAGCTCCGGGACCAAAAGTGGCGATGTGAGCTGGCTTTATGTGCAACATAACGAAGCATCTCACTGGTGTGTGATGAACACAGGACTACGGGGGCCGAGCAGAGGCAGAATAGCCTCAGAGTCATAGCCGAGCATGGGACCCATACAATCTTACATGTTTCACTAGTCCTGATGAGCCTGCCAAATTTGCTAAATTTGTTAGTATGAGAAGGTCCTCAAAAATGTGATTACATGCGTGACATAATAAGCGATTACAGTAAGGTCTGTGCGGCTCTACGTTGTTGCTGCTCAGGCCCTATAAATGCACTGCAATAATGTACTGTACATGTACTACTGTTTCTGTTCTGTTTGTCACGTGTATGTTGTGTTACAAATGGGCTCCAACTGAATGTGTCTGTGAACCCTGCGTAATGACAGAACCCTACGTAATGACAGAACCCTACGTAATGACAGAACCCTACGTAATGACAGAACCCTGCGTAATGACAGAGCCCTGCGTAATGACAGAGCCCTGCGTAATGACAGAGCCCTGCGTAATGACAGAGCCCTGCGTAATGACAGAACCCTGCGTAATGACAGAACCCTGCGTAATGACAGAGCCCTGCGTAATGACAGAACCCTGCGTAATGACAGAACCCTGCGTAATGACAGAACCCTGCGTAATGACAGAACCCTGCGTAATGACAGAGCCCTGCGTAATGACAGAGCCCTGCGTAATGACAGAACCCTGCGTAATGACAGAGCCCTGCGTAATGACAGAACCCTGCGTAATGACAGAACCCTGCGTAATGACAGAACCCTGCGTAATGACAGAACCCTGCGTAATGACAGAGCCCTGCGTAATGACAGAACCCTGCGTAATGACAGAACCCTGCGTAATGACAGAGCCCTGCGTAATGACAGAACCCTGCGTAATGACAGAACCCTGCGTAATGACAGAGCCCTGCGTAATGACAGAACCCTGCGTAATGACAGAGCCCTGCGTAATGACAGAACCCTGCGTAATGACAGAGCCCTGCGTAATGACAGAGCCCTGCGTAATGACAGAGCCCTGCGTAATGACAGAGCCCTGCGTAATGACAGAACCCTGCGTAATGACAGAGCCCTGCGTAATGACAGAACCCTGCGTAATGACAGAGCCCTGCGTAATGACAGAGCCCTGCGTAATGACAGAGCCCTGCGTAATGACAGAGCCCTGCGTAATGACAGAACCCTGCGTAATGACAGAACCCTGCGTAATGACAGAGCCCTGCGTAATGACAGAGCCCTGCGTAATGACAGAACCCTGCGTAATGACAGAGCCCTGCGTAATGACAGAGCCCTGCGTAATGACAGAGCCCTGCGTAATGACAGAACCCTGCGTAATGACAGAACCCTGCGTAATGACAGAGCCCTGCGTAATGACAGAGCCCTGCGTAATGACAGAGCCCTGCGTAATGACAGAACCCTGCGTAATGACAGAACCCTGCGTAATGACAGAACCCTGCGTAATGACAGAACCCTGCGTAATGACAGAGCCCTGCGTAATGACAGAGCCCTGCGTAATGACAGAACCCTGCGTAATGACAGAACCCTGCGTAATGACAGAACCCTGCGTAATGACAGAGCCCTGCGTAATGACAGAACCCTGCGTAATGACAGAACCCTGCGTAATGACAGAGCCCTGCGTAATGACAGAACCCTGCGTAATGACAGAACCCTGCGTAATGACAGAACCCTGCGTAATGACAGAGCCCTGCGTAATGACAGAACCCTGCGTAATGACAGAGCCCTGCGTAATGACAGAACCCTGCGTAATGACAGAACCCTGCGTAATGACAGAGCCCTGCGTAATGACAGAACCCTGCGTAATGACAGAGCCCTGCGTAATGACAGAACCCTGCGTAATGACAGAACCCTGCGTAATGACAGAACCCTGCGTAATGACAGAACATGACAAACTGTAACGAGTGGTCCAGCTCAGTAGGCTTGTCGGGCCGCTCATGTTTTGTTTTTATTATTATTATTAATGTTCATCTCGTGTCTGTCGGGCGCTCACATAAAGGACTTCTCAACCTCTTAAGTCCTGTGCTGAATGTCTGGTCACTGCTGTCTTTTTCTATGCTGTCTTCACAAACACACATTTTAGAATGAAAATCAACGCAGGCAGGTCCATGACACCAGCACTGTATCTTGTCCACAGATCCTCAGTCGCCGTCTCCTTCAACAAAGTGGGCTGTTTGAACATCTCCAACCTGGAATGTGACCTGAGCCACCTCAACATCTCCATATTTCAGTACGGAAAGTACATGGGCAGAGTGCGGGCACAGTCTGGCACAGAGAGCTCCGCCTGGACGGAAAGTAACCAGATTACTTTGGACAAAGATAGTGAGTAGAAACTCTGTGTTCAGGCTCGTCACTCTAAAACACTGCACAGTGATGTTTATTTAGCATTTACAGATAATCTGCTCTCAAAAACACATCTTGTAAGAAATAATTTTAGGATGGCTTTTTAGCACTTCAATGATTCCTCCTTAAAAGGTCTTTACACACTGGTGGCGTTTGTTTTGTGCGATAAAACTGTGTACTTACACATAGTATGCCAATATTACACGTGAAAGAGAACAATGGTGACTTTTTGGAGCTTTCACATCCCGATCAACCAATCGTGTTGTGCGGAACGGACGTCTTCAAAAAGTGGAGCCGAGGGTTTTGAGTAAATCGACGACATGGAGGCTCCATAGTCCGAACCAAGACGGCAAACTTTATCACTCCTTTCAAACCTGACAGAGGCAGCGCAGACCAGATCCTGTGTGTGTGTGTGTGTGTGTGTGTGTGTGTGTGTGTGTGTGTGTGTGTGTGTGTGTGTGTGTGTGTGTGTGTGTGTGTGTGTGTGTGTGTGTGTGTGTGTGTGTGTGTGTGTGTAAGCAGGGCAGATCCTCACCGCAGCCGTGGAATACAGAAACTGTTAATTTATCACACAGAAACCGGCGGTTCTGGTCTTTTAAATGATAAAGTCACAGTTATAACGATACAGTAACTTAGAACAAAACAAACAAGGTAATAAACACACTGTGACCTAATTATGCCCAGACACCAAGTGAGCCCTCACTGTGAGCTCTTTCATGGTCGACGTGCTCCTTTGAGTTTCTTGGTTAGACTCGAGCTGTGTGAATAAACCTCTCATAAAATCAGGGTATTCTGCTTCCTTATAACCGCTTGATTGGAAAGAGAATTTGTCTCTTTCTCTGGAGAATGCGTTTCCTTCCTTCTGCAGGTAAGACAGAGAGATTAGTAGTTTCATAAACAGCCAGAGGTGCACCACAGGGAGTCCTTGGGCCCTTTGTTCAGCGGCACATGGTGACCACAAGCACATGGTCAGACCCCAACAGTAGCATGTGTATACAATCAGTCTACCTTCAGTGGCTAGCGTAGCATAGACGTGGTGACGGTATTATGTGATAATGTATCATGCTAATGTTAGCTGCACAGGTTCTATTTAGAAAGTAACCATTTGGAAATGTCTTCCTCCTGCCAACCTCACCGGGGATCTAGTGTCACTATTATGAGTTGACTTGCTCCCAAACCAGCCTGAACATGAAGAGAATCTGATACCAATGAGAGTCAATGAGAGTCAATGGAGCAGAGCCAGAGCTAGCCGATGCTATGCTATGACTGGGCAGTCTGAGTCTCTGTGGTGGAACTAAGTGAAGAGTGAATTATAATGATGAACTCAAACAATTGACAGAAGTAGAGCTGAAAGCACATTTGTGACGAGGGATTACTAAAGAATGACTTTAATATCGCTGTATTATTGTCTAATGAAGTCAACAACATGGATGTCTTTACTGAGGAGAAGCAGAAGTGTTTTATTCAAACACACCGGCACTTTGTCAGCTCTGCTCTCTTTCTCCCTCAGCCATCATCGGCTCTCCCGATGTCTCTCTCTCCTCCAATGGAGCTGCTATCGAAGTCAGCATCAAAGATCCGGTGTTCATGATCTCTGCACTCAGGGAAGTTTACCACTCGGCCACCTACAACATCACCTACTGGCAGCATGGCCAGAGGGAGAAGGTGGGATTCATTTAAGTGCTGTTAGAGTCATTCATTGCAACCAAACTGTTTGTGTTGGGTAGATACAGTCATCTGACAGCCAGCCAGTGTTAGAAAAACTCAAGTAAATGCAATATACTGTGTGTGTGTGTGTGTGTGTGTGTGTGTGTGTGTGTGTGTGTGTGTGTGTGTGTGTGTGTGTGTGTGTGTGTGTGTGTGTGTGTGTGTGTGTGTGTGTGTGTGTGTGTGTGTGTGTGTGTGTGTGTGTGTGTGTGTGTGTGTGTGTGTGTGTGTGTGTGTGTGTGTGTGTGTGTGTGTGTGTGTGTGCGTTATATACTGTGCTACTGTGACGAGCTCTGGAGTATGTGAGAGAGAAGGCTGAATTCACATCTCATGTCGCAGTACTTTCATGTCGACTATCTTTGAGTGAGAGGAAAATAGAGACCACTGCAAGCTGACACACACCTGTCACTCAGAGCAGCTACGCCTCGGTTCTGCTCCATGTTGGTCACTTTAACAAGGGGATCTGTTGGAACCAGCCTCAAGTGGTTATTTGAGGAAATACAGTTCTTGCCCCCCCTCGTTGGCTTCCTGGTCCAGCCTCAGAGGTTGCCGTTTGTTAGCGACGTGTCTCGGTGTGATCAGACTCTTACAATAGTCACTTTCAGCTCCTTTTCACAACTGATCATTTAGATTTTCTGACCCCTCAACTCCTCTTCCTCAATCCAAGTATGAACTCGATTAGATGTTCTAATTATACATGTTGAAATTATTTAGTATGTAAAGCAGAAAAGCGAACAACATCATAGTACAGTGATGCTAACATGAATGCCATCATCCGGCACATTAGTGATTCCACCTTGGAGCAGCAGCAGTACCTGGAGCTGTACTCAATATCTATTTCCTGTGTTATTGTGGTTCTATAAATGTCATTTATTTTGCAGATAGATTGCTCCTACACTGCCGTAGTCTTTTCTGAGCGCAGTGGAAAGGTTGTGTTTGAAGGGCTAAACGCCAACAAATGTTGGTTGAAGCAGAATATTTAGTGAAATAAAGACGAGCTGAAGGTCTGGGTAGGGCTAGTTTGGGGTACATTTTGTCAAAGATGTTGGGTGTCCATTTATTTCTGCCGTTATTCTCAGAATAACAATGAAAGGGCCGTTTTTTTATTGACTGCGTAAGGAACGGGAAGTCTGTTTTTGATAATTCATGCAGTCATATTGTTCTGTATTCAGCGAGGGATGTTGTGATTGTTGATGAAGATGTTACCCATGTCCCTAAAACAAATGCCACTAAATTGTAAGGGAAATATCTTTAATCATATTTGGGTTGTAAAACAATTAAATATAAAATCCCAGTATTCATGAGGACATCTGTGACCACACAATGTTCTTGTACATACCCTTTGTAAACGCGTAGTGAGGTGGAAAAAAACCTCAAAAACCTCTTCAATAGTACCGAGTGAGTCCTATAATACTGAATACTGAAAGAAGAGACATTGAGGAAAGACGTTTGTCCTTTAAGTATTTATTCTCTGCGCAGAGAAGACTCAGTCATCACACAGAGGGCCTGTGTTGGAGAGGTGACCTGTGTGCAGTTTGAGCTCATCTTAAAGGCTCAGAGCATCAAGGGAGGGGGGGGGTGTTTTCTCCAAGACATTAGTTTGTAAAAATCTGTTTTCACTTTGACACGAAAGAAGCTTCTTTTGCAAATTCTTGACAAAAAAGCCAAATTATACTGACCATGATTTCATGTATAAAAGCAACAAAAGGGGAAAACATCCAAGGGGGTGAATACTTATGCAAGGCACTGTATTTAGCGTCCGTTAGCTGTGTTGACCGTGGAGATGAGCGAGTGATGGCTTGACTGCAGTCATCTATGCTTGCTGCCATTGTATTCTTGATCTCTTATGAACATAAGTAATAAGATCAGATAACGAGACAAATGCTGGAATACACAGCGCTAGTGCTGGGCGGTATATGTGTGTCATATTTGTAGTGTTATTGGGAACAGCAGTACAACTTGCAGACATACTCATATATAGACATACAGACACATACACAGCATACATATACCCCCACATACACAATTAAATAATCATTAAATGATTATGTCCGAGATAATTATGGTTCTGATCTTGAGTTCACGTACCGTTTTTAAATGTACTCCTACTACTAACGAATTGTTTACTTTTGCATCAGATATCATAGTGATATAATGTATCGATTTTGCGGCCCGTCGTTCTTTAGTTACTTCTTTTCAAAGCGTTTCTTTGTTCATTTCTTGGGTTGTATAAGACTAAAGATACTGAAGTGCATTTCTGGAGATAGATAGATATACATTAACTTCTAAACATTCTTTTGAGACGTCCTAATCAAACTCAAACACTTAAAGCACCTTATACAAACAACCACTCCACGTGCTCTTCTGGTGTCTCTATCTCTTCTAAAACATCTATACCTGGGCACGTCATACTGGTAGTTACAACCTTGCTATGAAACCAACTTTTACTGAGGAATAAAAGTCCAGATTTGAATCCAACAATAGGGCTTTGATTTTGTCACATTTCGGGAGAAGGCTTCTAATATATAGATGCCCCCAAATATTCCCCTATGTTTGACTTTGGAGTCCCATATGACTTTTGCGTGTTTGGGTTTTGTAAGTGTGTTGACTTCGTGGTAGAGCTTCTGATGGCATTCACCACCAGAGAGGGCCCTCACCTTCACTTAGTGGCTGTGTAGCCCCTCAGATTCAGCCAGTGACGAGCCCAGTGCCGGGGGTCCAATCTCATCTGCTAGAGCTGTCATGTTTCCCATAATGCATGCAAAAGCAGACATTGCACCCGCAGTTTAATATTTTGCACCAGGAGTTACAATTTGAAAAATGACAAAATCTATCTATCATTCCTCTTTTCTATGAGCAACTCTGCCTCAGTGGTAGAGCAGAGCCGTTGTTTCAATCAGAGGGTCGGTGGTTCGATCCCCGGCTCCACTAGTCCATGTCCATGTGTCCTTGGGCAAGACACAAGCTGTGCCTGCGGTGTGAATGTTAGAGAGTCCTGGTGGGCAGGTGGCACCTTGCATGGTAGCCCTGTCATCAGTGTGAATGGGTGAATGATGACATGTAGTGTTAAAGAGCTTTGAGTGTCAGAAGACGAGAAAATAGAAACACAAGTACAGTCCATGTACCATTACTGTCTCTTTTAAGTATTTTTAAATTCTGTGAACTACAGAGTCACTTTAAATTTCATTTTTTTATAAGCACTCATGATCTTAAGAACAGGATTAAGAACTATTAGGCCTGTCTGTCCTGTTACTGAGCATGACTCAATCGTTGGTTGATTCAATTAGCTGCTTGTCTCTTTTATGAGACATTTCTGATGTTGTTTCTAACTGTTTATGCTGTTAGTTTGAAGTCTGTTGGTTGTGCTTGTATATATATATCCTGGTAAAATAAAGGTTCTGTGAATACATTTTAAGAAGTTTTATTAAAGTGGAGTAACCATTTAGACATAATGTAATCGTGTACTCGTGTTTAGCAGCTATGATCACCATCCCAGTTCAGCATGATGTCATGCTGACACTTGCCAGTTAGTAGCTAACGCGTGTGGATGAATAGAAAGGGTTCAAGAAGAAGGGAAACGTTAATAATAATAATCAAAGTTATTAGAATTCATCCTGGGGAACAAGATTATCTGCACTAAAGTGTGTCTTATTTGTGCTGTACATGAGCATTTAAAGGTTCATTATTTGATGTATTCTTGTGCTTTGTGTAATGTTTTTGATGACATCTGGACATAAACACGCTTTTTAAACCAGTCGCTGCAGAACAATCATGTTGACGTTGCCATAGAATGATACTGTGACAATATTGTCCTTGCTTCAGTTCATATTCATGTTGGCCATGTCCTGCATGTCACCGTACTGTGATTTAATTTTGTTAAATTCATTTTTTATTTCTTGGAGTCAAAACCACAAGCCAGTCAGATGCTAATCATCGGAGGATGAGATGGCAGCCTGATGACTGTGACCAGATGTTTCTCTCTCTGTGGTGTCCTGTAGCTGTGCAGCCCAGACCACACAACTGACCACTTCTGTTCTTCCTACAGGCCAGAAGCAACAGCAACATACAGCAGAACCGAGTGGTTCTGAATGACCTGGACCCCTGGACCAAGTACTGCGTCCAAGTCCAAATCATCACAGAGTGGAACCCCAGCAAGCCCAGCGCAGCCGTCTGTGAGAGCACCACAAGCGGTAAGTGTCTCTTGCTAGAGTTCTGTCAATTGATTTATTTGTCAGAGCACATTGGGCGGCCTGCCATACATCCTTTAATCCACCTGTGACTGACACCACCACTGAAAATGATTTGATTACAATAAGAAACTGATGTGAACAGGTTTCAAGCTGTGCTAGAGGCAGGACTGGAGAATAGATCTACTGGATGGATCGGTAGCCCACTTTGGACAAATATGAACGCTTCCCAGACAAAAAGCCCCATCATCAGGTCAAATGTTGTATTTGTTTATGACTTAATACCTGCAAAGCTCATGACATTCCCATCAGCCTCACTTTGTCTTTGGCGTTAATTAATACACGTTAGCGTGCTAACATGCGAAGCTAAGATGATGACCATGGTAAACATTATACCTGCTGAACATCAGACTTTACTCTAAGACAGTAAGTAGGAACTAATACTGAGCATGTTCTCTGTAGCGATGACCTCAGTGGCTCGCCGTAGGTGAAAATGAAAGAAAGAGTTAAAAAGCAAAGAGATCAAGTCAGCTTTTTATCTCTTGGTCATCAGCACTGCTTAACTTGCAATATGTATGTGTGGTTGCTCCAGAGTTAGCCAAGGCATGAAGTAGTGCACTGCATGTACAGGAGCTGGTGGGTACAGCAGGGAGAGGTGGAGCTGGTGGGTACAGCAGGGAGAGGTGGAGCTGGTGGGTACAGCAGGGAGAGGTAGGAGCTGGTGGGTACAGCAGGGAGAGGTAGGAGCTGGTGGGTACAGCAGGGAGAGGTAGGAGCTGGTGGGTACAGCAGGGAGAGGTAGGAGCTGGTGGGTACAGCAGGGAGAGGTAGGAGCTGGTGGGTATAGCAGGGAGAGGTGGAGCTGGTGGGTATAGCAGGGAGAGGTAGGAGCTGGTGGGTACAGCAGGGAGAGGTAGGAGCTGGTGGGTACAGCAGGGAGAGGTGGAGCTGGTGGGTACAGCAGGGAGAGGTGGAGCTGGTGGGTACAGCAGGGAGAGGTGGAGCTGGTGGGTACAGCAGGGAGAGGTAGGAGCTGGTGGGTACAGCAGGGAGAGGTAGGAGCTGGTGGTACAGCAGGGAGAGGTAGGAGCTGGTGGGTATAGCAGGGAGAGGTAGGAGCTGGTGGTACAGCAGGGAGAGGTAGGAGCTGGTGGGTACAGCAGGGAGAGGTAGGAGCTGGTGGTACAGCAGGGAGAGGTAGGAGCTGGTGGGTATAGCAGGGAGAGGTAGGAGCTGGTGGTACAGCAGGGAGAGGTGGAGCTGGTGGGTACAGCAGGGAGAGGTAGGAGCTGGTGGTACAGCAGGGAGAGGTAGGAGCTGGTGGGTACAGCAGGGAGAGGTAGGAGCTGGTGGTACAGCAGGGAGAGGTAGGAGCTGGTGGGTATAGCAGGGAGAGGTAGGAGCTGGTGGTACAGCAGGGAGAGGTGGAGCTGGTGGGTACAGCAGGGAGAGGTAGGAGCTGGTGGGTACAGCAGGGAGAGGTGGAGCTGGTGGTACAGCAGGGAGAGGTAGGAGCTGGTGGGTACAGCAGGGAGAGGTAGGAGCTGGTGGGTACAGCAGGGAGAGGTAGGAGCTGGTGGGTACAGCAGGGAGAGGTAGGAGCTGGTGGTACAGCAGGGAGAGGTGGAGCTGGTGGGTACAGCAGGGAGAGGTAGGAGCTGGTGGTACAGCAGGGAGAGGTAGGAGCTGGTGGGTACAGCAGGGAGAGGTAGGAGCTGGTGGTACAGCAGGGAGAGGTAGGAGCTGGTGGGTATAGCAGGGAGAGGTAGGAGCTGGTGGTACAGCAGGGAGAGGTGGAGCTGGTGGGTACAGCAGGGAGAGGTAGGAGCTGGTGGGTACAGCAGGGAGAGGTGGAGCTGGTGGTACAGCAGGGAGAGGTAGGAGCTGGTGGTACAGCAGGGAGAGGTAGGAGCTGGTGGGTACAGCAGGGAGAGGTAGGAGCTGGTGGTACAGCAGGGAGAGGTGGAGCTGGTGGGTACAGCAGGGAGAGGTAGGAGCTGGTGGGTACAGCAGGGAGAGGTGGAGCTGGTGGGTACAGCAGGGAGAGGTGGAGCTGGTGGGTACAGCAGGGAGAGGTAGGAGCTGGTGGGTACAGCAGGGAGAGGTAGGAGCTGGTGGTACAGCAGTCGACTTAATCCAACTTAAACAAACAATAATCAAACGCCACTGATGCACCGTGGTCGGTATTCTTACGCAGCCAGAAGAGAGTGGATTGTCCATGCAGGATTCCGATTTTCGTGTTTATTGAATAAAGCAAACAAACGAACAAACAAACGAACTAACAAAACTCCTGTCGCGCTGTCTCTCCTGTGATGTGATATGCTGGTAAAAACTATACGCCCACCCCGGTGCATGCTGGTCCTATCCTTCTACTCATATATATAGCAACAGGTGCCCACAGTAATTACCCAAAAAACAATATAACTAAACAAATTACTATTAAAGAGAAAAATAATCTTAATTTATAAAACATCTACAATAATTAAACAATACTACTTATAAATGAAATAACAAAATACAATATCAAATAAATAGCTCCAACAGCTAGGATTAGGCTGACTAGATTTACTTTGCTGACTGTCTTTCCTCTGCTGGGCTGTGTTCTGTGTTGTGTGACAGCTAGGTGCTGGTAGCATACGTCTAAATAAAAACAGCAAAGTAAGCAACTGCAATGTAGATTCTAAATGCAATACTTGAAGCAGCTCAGCATATTTGATGAAGTTGGTGTACCTGCATGATTGAATGCACTCACTGTAGGTCACTTTGGACAAAAGCATCGTGAAAATGAGTTACTGTGAGGAACTTTGAACTGGTTATGAAACAGGTTCAATGTAATCCTGATGCCTCGATATGACCTACAGAACTAAAGAGACCATCAGAGAGAAGATGGTCTGTTTCTATAGAGTTCTTCTTAATGCTCGTCAGCGGAGCCACCGGGTCGGATTCTGGTGAAACCAGATGAACTCATGCAGGTTCACTAGAACCTCCTTCAGCTCAGACTCCAGCAGAGACCGGTCCACCGTGGACGGACCCAGATCCTCGAGCAGAGACCGGTCCACCGTGGACGGACCCAGATCCTCGAGCAGAGACCGGTCCACCGTGGACGGACCCAGATCCTCGAGCAGAGACCGGTCCACCGTGGACGGACCCAGATCCTCGAGTAGAGACCGGTTCACCGTGGACGGACCCAGATCCTCGCGCAGAGACCGGTCCACCGTGGACGGACCCAGATCCTCGAGCAGAGACCGGTCCACCGTGGACGGACCCAGATCCTCGAGCAGAGACCGGTCCACCGTGGACGGACCCAGATCCTCGAGCAGAGACCGGTCCACCGTGGACGGACTCAGATCCTCGAGCAGAGACCGGTCCACCGTGGACGGACCCAGATCCTCGAGCAGAGACCGGTCCACCGTGGACGGACCCAGATCCTCGCGCAGAGACCGGTCCACCGTGGACGGACCCAGATCCTCGAGCAGAGACCGGTCCACCGTGGACGGACCCAGATCCTCGAGCAGAGACCGGTCCACCGTGGACGGACCCAGATCCTCGAGCAGAGACCGGTCCACCGTGGACGGACCCAGATCCTCGAGCAGAGACCGGTCCACCGTGGACGGACCCAGATCCTCGCGCAGAGACCGGTCCACCGTGGACGGACCCAGATCCTCGAGCAGAGACCGGTCCACCGTGGACGGACCCAGATCCTCGAGCAGAGACCGGTCCACCGTGGACGGACCCAGATCCTCGAGCAGAGACCGGTCCACCGTGGACGGACCCAGATCCTCGAGCAGAGACCGGTCCACCGTGGACGGACCCAGATCCTCGCGCAGAGACCGGTCCACCGTGGACGGACCCAGATCCTCGAGCAGAGACCGGTCCACCGTGGACGGACCCAGATCCTCGAGCAGAGACCGGTCCACCGTGGACGGACCCAGATCCTCGAGCAGAGACCGGTCCACCGTGGACGGACCCAGATCCTCGAGCAGAGACCGGTCCACCGTGGACGGACCCAGATCCTCGAGCAGAGACCGGTCCACCGTGGACGGACCCAGATCCTCGAGCAGAGACCGGTCCACCGTGGACGGACCCAGATCCTCGAGCAGAGACCGGTCCACCGTGGACGGACCCAGATCCTCGAGCAGAGACCGGTCCACCGTGGACGGACCCAGATCCTCGAGCAGAGACCGGTCCACCGTGGACGGACCCAGATCCTCGAGCAGAGACCGGTCCACCGTGGACGGACCCAGATCCTCGAGCAGAGACCGGTCCACCGTGGACGGACCCAGATCCTCGAGCAGAGACCGGTCCACCGTGGACGGACCCAGATCCTCCAGCAGAGACCAGTCCACCACCTCTGGAGGAAAGAGAGGCACAGGAGAACCAGACCTGCTGCAGTAACATGATTGTACTGTATGATTGTATTTATGTATGATGCAGCAGGTCATATGAGGGCTCTAAACCAAATACAACATGTGGTGGAATATTTCTAGGTTAATATGGAGAAGAGAGTTTTTGTTCACAAATCAATAACAAAGTCTCAACAAGATTCAAGTTTGTCTTTGTCTGTTTATTCTGATGCAAGAGGGAAGAAAACACAACAGCTACGTATTGAGTGGAGTACTGTGGCAAAGCTTCGACTAAGTATCAGACACCACATCATTTTATGCATACAGAGGTTCACGCCTTTAGATAAGACGTCCTTAGGGGAGTACAGGTCTTTTTACAAAGGCTGTCTTGATCTGCTCATTATCTGGAGTCTGCCAGGTGCGTTCAACTGAGAGTCAGTTACGGTTTCAAGGTCTGTCTCAAACTTGCCATACAGACAAAGAAGACAGTGTGTCTTCTCTTCCCGTTCTTGTGTGGGAGCATGTGATCAGCTAAAAGACAAACAGGATACCAGGTTCATTGATGAACTACTTCTGCAGGAGACTGCTGTGTTTTGTCAGTGTCTGTGTTCCTCACTTTCTCTTTCAGTGGTACATCTTTTAAAACTTTCCATGATACTAAAACATATTTTCCCATTACAAACAGCAGTGCAATAAATCCTATCTGGGTGAAGCTTCTAATTTTTCGAAATTGTTTAGTCTTTTTAACTTTATTGCGCTCTTTTTTTTTTTTTTAACTAAACTGTTTCTTTAGTTTTATTGACGGTGGTAAATAAAGTTGCACCCGGGTGAGAATATGCACACAGCAGCTGGTTGGCTGTGAAGGTATGAGGAAGAGTTTATTATGGACCAATGGTTCAACCTCTGGGCTCTTCATGAGAAGTCTGTCGTACACTTTATCCACTCATTATTCTATGTTTTTTTTATTATTGTTTTCAATCTCCAGGTGTAGTTTGGTAGGGTAAAAAAAAATACTTAAATAAGGTTTAGGACAAAGATGCAAAGCCCACTGTAAACTGCATCTACACATACAGTATGTAATGTGTGCTCAGTCCTGCTCTACACACCACGGTGAAATATTGTTCCCAGCTGCTAATAGTATTGTTGGCTTCTGACACCTGGGTGCTGGTAGCATATGCCTAAATATTATAATACATTTGTTTATTTTTTTAAAGTAAGCAACTTCACTGTAGATAATCTGAGTGTAAGTGGACAGAACATTCAGCAGCTGTCGCGTGTTGAGCTTTGCAGTGACTGATTCAAAGTGAACGATAGAAATGACTTCTGCTGTTCTTGTTCTGATTGTTGCAGAAGAAGAGGCTCCGTGGGTGGCAGCTGGGGTGACGTTTGGCATCGTGGCGATATCCGTGGCTCTGGTGGTGGTTACAGTCGTGTATCGGAAACATATTTCCCACTTTCTCTGTCCAAAGGATGCACTGCCTCAGCACTTCAAGGAGGTGTGTATGTGTGTGTGTGTCTGCATGGCATTGTGTGTGTACAAGGTGGTTTGTAGTCTTGGTGTGTGTGGCAAGCAAAGAACATGACCACCTCGTATGTGATGTCCACAACATTGCCATACCGATTTCCACTGTATGCATGTTAGTGTTCATGCAGTTATTCATGTTTCTTGTAGTGTTTTACCTTCTTTTGTCTTTCTTAGCCAGGTATTTAACACAAACCTGAGTCCTTTCCTTTCTGCCCCTCAGTACCTGCTGGCGCCCCCCAACTCCTCCATGTACCTAGCCATGCGTAACTCCCATCCCCCTGACGAGATCTACAACCAGGTCAGCATCATCGCAGATGGCAGGACTCTAGAGGAAGGGCAACCGCTGGAGGCAGCAGGGAGCAGCTGCAGCAAACAGCCTGACACCACATAGAGATCGAGGGAAAGACTGAACAGCACAGAAGCAGTGATCAAGAGCCAATCGACAGGCTGGAGTCAGTTGAGACTGCTAAGAGATTATCAGCAGGGGGAATGTTAAAGACACTGAGAAACAGTGTAATCATCGGTTGTTGCTTTACTTCAGAGCTTTAATGCAACACATTCTGCAGCAGGGCCGTATGTTCCTGGAGCAGGAGTCACTGTGAAGGGATGAGGTGTCAGCCACAGAGAGGTGTAGGTGTAGGGTTGACACCTTATCCAAGTGTGATGTTGTGATGTTGACTGTGGCGTTGCCACACACTGTACTGCACAGAAGGACCGTAACACATTGGAGCTGCCCTCACTAAAGTGTTTACACTGCCATGGTGCTGTGTGGAGGTGTACTGACAACAACTGCATCATCTGCCATTCAATGGTCATCACATTTTTTTAAAGCATACAGTTTTAATTTAAATGTCCTTGTTGCTATATGAAGGTTTACCTAATGAAAATAAATTCAGTGGTAATAGTGAAGTGAAGCTAGAAGTGAAAGTGTGTTTGTCGTTGTCTCTGGGATGAGCTGAGGAGAGTTAGCAGCTTTAAGATGTTGGGAATCAGGAATATATACAAAACTGAATCTATATCCCATATATGTGTATATGTGTATGTACTGTATATGTATGTAGTGTTGGGAAGGAAAAGGTGTGTTTGAGTTATCAGCATATATAAAACTAAATTATTGACATCAATAGAATTATTAATGTCAGTAAGATTATTAACGATTATTAATAATAACGGGGCACCACCCTGAGAACAGGGACCAATAACCAAACTATAAACTAAGTCTCATAATTAGTGTTCACTCACAATGTCAACAGTCTGAGTACTATCATACATTCAGAGTGAACAGTGAAGGTGTGAGTACGAGCACAGACCACATATCAGCTGTTATCACAATACACATGCACACAGTAATCACAGACAGCTGCTCTTTAAAGTATAACAGCATTTATTAAGTTCTAATAATGATCTAGTCCACTAATATCTAAACTAACAACTACTATACATTTATGAGCACGCTATCTAAAACCAACAAACTGTGGTAAGAGGGGAGTGTGTGTGTGTGTGTGTGTGTGTGCGTCTGTGTGTGTGGGGGGGAGAGGCGAGACAACAGCTCAGACAACGTGTGATGTAATCTAAACGTAGCTACGTCACATCCTCTTCACGTCCTCTTCCAGGAAGCGAAACAAAAACAAACAAACAGTCCAGTAGATTCGTTCAGCGAATGTAAAACGTTAGCCTGGATTCTCTTTTCAACACAACGTTGCGTGCCTCCTTACATGCGAATTGAATCCCTTCGAATGGCAGAGAGCTTTCTCTTATCAGAGACTCAGATCAGGCTGCAGATGTCTCTGCAAAATAGGCCCCAACAGTATGTCTGTATATATAGATATAAGCCATTTATAACCTCTAGTTAATAATGAACTAATCATCGACAAAACATACTATTATTTTTTAATTATGAATAATTGCTCTGTTAACATATCACATATTTCTTGCAAGTCATCTAGTCTATATAACCTTAGTAAATAATGAAGTAATCATAAACAATCATTAATAAATGATTCATGAGCAATTAGTTCATATGTTATGATTCACTGCACACGTTATGACCTTCATCATTTCTTCATCATTTCTAATGAGATCTAACACATTTGAGGTTTTTACAGTCGCTACTCTAAAGTATAAACTATTCAGCATTCTGTTAAAAAGACAGACAGTGCATCCAATCAGCGAGGATCCTTAGCATAGAGTGCATCCAATCAGCAACAATCTGTATCGATAGAGTGCATCATTTCCATTGTAGAGCACTTTCTCTCCAATCCTATCAAATCTGTCTTGAGGATGCACTGGCTCAGATGCTCAAAGGAGCAGTGTACCAGGGAGGACGCTGCTGCTCCAAACCCTTGAGGTGGCTCCAAATATGCCATCTTCAACAGACTGGGGTTGGATAGACCCAAGATATTGAAGACAATTGAGATCAAATCTTCCACAGGAAGTCCATCCTTGATCTCTAAAGCTGTGACTGCAAGAAACGCTGCCGGAGGCATTGAAGATGCTGACAACAACAATCAAACAAAGGTGTCTTTGAAGCTATTCTTTGTGTTTGACTCGTCCTTTTTAAGCTGTTACAGTCATATTGAATGTTGTTCGACTCTCTGCAGTCACTATATTGTCAGGTTCCAGGAACAAAAGATCAAGCTTTTATACCTCTAACAACATGCATGCACACTGATATTATAAAGTCTAGCCTATTCTCAGGTACTGTCCCTCACAATGTCACTGAATTCACCAATAACTATTCACCTGGACAGTTCATGATGCTGTATCATTGTAATCATTGATCACCAAACATAGGGAGAGACATCTTTCCTGTCTCATGTTTGGTTCAGGAGATATGATGCTAAATACATCATTTGGTTATGGTGGAAAGTAAAATGGCTGCGATGGCTACTACAATACGTTTATGTGATGGCTTCATTTCATCAAATGTGTGGGCCATCACATTGAATGAGTATACTAAGTGCCATGCTTTTATGAAGAAGTGAACATCCTTTCCACATCTCACCAGGACAATTACCCATCGCTACAGAAGAGCGGCCTCCTTAGCTGTGACATGTTCATATTGACACTGGGGTCAGAGTGGGAAATATAAAATAATGAATACAGAATACATTTCTTAGGATTTCAGATGTTGTATGTTTATGTGTTTCTACTGCTTAGAAAGCTATTTACAAAGTGCCCCAATAACAGAAACCAATGCAAATTCTGAACAAAGTGCAAAAACGTTTATTCTGATACGGAATTTTGTTATTGTTATTATTCTATTAATTGGCAAATTAGATCAATATGAAGTTAGTTATCAGGGCTTTTAAAGAGCCATTCAGAATGTGCCCTATGTCAACATTAGAGGTCAAACATCAAATGATGTTCTAGTCAGTGTCATGAAAATGTGACGGGTACATAGACATAGTGTAAGCTTTGATATATACACATATGACTTCGTGGTATTCTGTGCATGTTACCCTCTGTATTACTGTCTCTATGTCATGAGTTGGATCACTTTGGGTGGACCATAGGGGTGGACTCTGTAAATTAGACTCAACAGAAGAAGAATACTCGATCCAGGAGGGGGCAGTAGTGTAGTGCAACGTTAGGACACCAGCTGCCCTAACACCTCAGAGAAGAAGAAAAGAAGCTATTACTTTGAAAGTCCAACCGGAAACTGTTTACGACTTCTACTCCAGCTGCGGAGACGTGGACCGAGACGATGATGATTGAGTGCATGTGAAGAACTGTCAGGACCTCGATGAATATAAACCATGTCTGCTGCTTTTTACGTCTGCCTTCTCTTCTGGTCCTTCCAAACCAACGCTGGTAAGTTGTTAACGCTATTAATGCGGTTTTCAACGTTATTCCAAACGAGCGCGTTACATTAACGACTGTGTCCATTGACTGTGGTCGTGATAGCGTTAGCTAGCTAATGCTCGATAGGACTTTCTCTACAGAAGGTATGAACCGTAACTAGTTCCAGCTAGCTAAGCTACAGGCCTAACGCTAACGTCTAGCTTCTTTACTATGTAACGTTAGAGCACTACGTGTATCACATGAACGAGGAAAGCCCCTCTTGATGCAGTTAGCTTGGTGGCGCGTTAGCCTGTTGTTATCTGTGTCTGTCGAGATCAAGCTAGTCGCGCAGTAATGTATGCGCAACCGCTCCACGTTGACACTAATGTGCATGCTCATAAAGTGGTTAGGTTTGCTCACCTTTAAGCTAGACCCAACTACAATGGCTGCTAACAGCAAACCTGACCTGCACCAAACATGGCGGTGCCAGGGTGAAGATTGTTATCGTGCTGTGCTCAGAGAAACAGAAAGTACTTCTGTGAAGTGATATTCTGTGTGTCGTGTATCAGGTCCAAACGGAGGTAAGACTTACCATTTAATAGTTTAGACAATATGAGCAGGAAAAGCATGTTCTCCAAGCAGTACAGTTCAACACACAGAATAACCATATATGGGTCATGTACGAGATGAATATGCAGGTCAAACTTCAAACATTTTGATAAAAGTAATTAGCACTATAGGTGATCATAATAATCTTAGCAGTGCCCAAATTTGCCCAAATACTTGCGATTAAGAATAGTACCCCGATAATCATCAAATATATGTTAAAAAATCCTAATATGGCACGAAGACATACAGCAATCAATGGACCTTACATTTATGTAGTTCAGTGTTTGACTGTGGTGGGAGGACCCCGCAGCCTCGTGGGGGTCCTCCTGCTCCCCTGGAGAAGGTGTTAAGGATAAGTTAAATCATCAGTATGCTGCACTTTGACAGTCAATGTAAGATCCTACATGAAGAACGTGAGCGTCCTGCAAACTATGTTGTGCTCTTGTTTTAGCAGAGGTGGAAGTTAACTAAGTACATTTCTTAAAGTACTGTACTGAAGTACAATTTTGAGGTACTTGTACTTTACGTGAGTATTTCCATTTCCTGTACCTTTATCCGTGTAGTCCACTACATCTCAGAGGGAAATATTGTACTTTTAACTTCTCTACATTTATTTGACAATGTTAGTTACAAGTTTGGCTACTTTTCAGATTTCAATTCTTAATAAAAAATATAAATCAACAAAATGGATATGATGTATTATACAGCCTAATTATTAAGTTTATAAAGTAGATGAAATGCGCTCTGCCGTTACCAGCTACAGCATAAAGTGATGAACACTTGCATCAATAGTTATGATCCAGTGATGTAGACCTTCCATAAATCCATCATCATGACTGTATACATTTGGTACTTGAAATATAATGTTTGATGCCAATAGTTATGTACTTTTACTTAAGTTACATTTTGGAGGACTTTTGCACTGCTCTAGTAAATCATTTAATCATGAAAACACTGGTTGTATTTCTATGAATGGTGATGAAACAGGAAAAGAGTCTCTCTCACAACGCATGGTAAACTATGAGCGTGAGCTGAGAGCGCACAGAGGAGTTAATGCTCAGCGTGCTGTTTGTTTTTGTCTCTAACCTCCACAATGCAAAGACAGAATTATAATAATCTCTAAACTCATATTCATGGACTACTTTATGGCCTTTGTAGAAGCTCTGTAAAGAGAAATGTCAAATATAAAATGCATTATAAAGAAACAAAGGTTGAATACCCTGTAAACTATTTGAGTTGGCTGCAAAATATTTAATCGAATGTAGATTTTAAAGACCTCCAATTTCTAAAACATCCATTTGAAAACACCGAGCGTCCACGCCGAGCGTCCACACTACGCCGGAGTTTTAGAACACCAAAAATGAATACGTTTAAAAAAAACTCTCCCGATGACGGATACGTTTGAAAACGCCGGGGTTGTGTACTCGTGTGGACGATCGTAAACGCATAAGTTTAGAAACGATGACGTAGACACCCACGTTCACTACTTGGTTGGTTCTTAGCAGTCATGACGTGTCCTTCCCTGATTGGTCACATCCCTATCACGTGACCCTTTCCCTGAAATCATAAACAGCATTGATTACCGATCGACTACCAGGTTAATTCAACATGGACATCTGATTACAGGTGCTGCTGACCTTGTTGTCTTTACCAGCAGCTGTTGTTCAGTTAAAGTCTGCTTTATTACGGAGGAAGCAGCTGTTAGTGGAGCGATTAGTGAGCAGCGTGACCAGCGGTGTTATCAGACCTACGGAGCGGACGTCTGAACTAAGTCACGGTTTGAGGCTTTGAGGGCGACGGACACAAAACTTTTTAATTTAAAAAGGAATTGATGCTTATTTTATATAACTATTGTGAAGTCCACACACATGAACTATAAAGGAGCAAAAGCATGAAATGCTCTCCAGTACGACGGTACTCATAATCTAGTAAACTTTAATGTGTAGGTGTTTATGTTAAAGTAACTATGATGTGTGAGAGAGAGACAGAGAAAGACCCGCGTCACTGTAATGAAGTCTGAGCAGAGATCGGTTTAGTTTTAAAACTCCGTTGTAAAACGTGTTAGTGATGATGTAGCCTAAGTCGAGTATAAACTAAGCTTCAACACAAACAATTGGCTCCGTCACTCCCTGCAGCTCTCTCCTCACTCACTCAGCAACCGACGATGCTGCATAAATACATTAATATCAAGCTCTATTCTTCAAGCTAAACAGCTTTTCTATTCATCCCGTGTTTTTATGGCGTTCCACAGTGTGATCCTGCATCCCAGCCTGACCGTGTGATTGACGGGTCTCTACCAGAGTCATGGAGGGCTGCAGGCTGTGGGGGCCATGCTAAGACAATACACATCGGGGCCTTAAGTGTTCGATGTAAATGAGTACGTCGTTTGTTTAATAAAGTCTGATTTATTTTAAAGTTAAAGGCTGTTCAGTCTATTGCCGAGAGGAATAGTTTGAGCCTATTTTGGAACTTGTTCCATTTCCCCTTTTCAGCGTCCTGTGATGAGTCGGAACTCACCCGAGGTTTTGTTCTCCTTTCTGTAGTTTGGATATGTGGCCGAGCACTTCCTGTCCTCGGAGTGAAGATTAACTTTCAGTGATGAGATCTGTGTTTGTGTGTTTTGAACAGTTGGCTTTTCACCAGGACTTCTAAAATGAACGATGTTGAAGAGACAGAATAACATGCAGCTTTTATGAAGAAGTTAAAACCACAGTTTTTCACAACTGCAAGTTAAAAATAAGTCATGGAGGAACAACCTTAAAAACATTTGAATTGTGTGTTTTCATGCAAATAACCGCCATAGATGACCGTAACAGGGTATCCTTCAGTGTTGGGTTTGGTTGATTCTGTTTGGGAGACTAACAGGCAGAGTTATTGCTCTCAGCATGCTGTTGTGTAAGATAGCGCTGACTGTGCATCATGGATACTGCAGCATACGCTTCTCCAGGTCAGAGGTCTTTATATCTTTTCAGCTTTCTTTGGACAATAATCTCGTGTCTTGTTGTTTTTCAATATCGTCAGTAGGAGAATATTACATATTCCCAAACTTAATTCAGATGGAGTGAATCATATATTCATCTTGGCCACTGAAGTGTTTTATGTTAGTTATTGACCACAAGAAGCACTGCAGGATTTTATTTATTTATTTTGAAGTCATACAAAAATTTATAATTAATTGTATGTTAAACTGTAGAATGTGAAAGGTTTCATTGGCAAGCTTGGGTTTCACCAGCTATTCCTGGCAGGTACTTATTTAATTCTGTGAGTTTACCAACGATCACAAACTCTGATGATCTGCTCCCTGCTCGGTGTCATTTCATGTTGGCTGTGTCTTCTTGTAGCTCTGAACACCAACAGGATGGTGCTTCTTTTTCTAGATGAATGGCGTGGATGGCTGCCTCCCTAAAGTGTCAGACGGGTAACAGGTAGCTTGATAAATGAAGGAATCTCTCATAAATCTTTCCAGCCCAACATATACTTGTTTTAAGCTCAGTACCTCATCGTGACATCCATTCAGAATTGGTTGGGCTTTGATGTGAAGGAGTCCTAAAAGTCCGGATTACTGTTAACTTTAGCTTTGTTTTGTTGGAGGCATTTTGCCTTTACAGCATTCATTCAACACGTTTTGGTCTGTTTATTCCTGGTTCAGACCGTGTTTTCCCTTTTGGTTTCAGTTCTTGAGGAACAGTTTGTGAGCCATGTGTCAGGATGAAACCATGAGTGTTTGATTTAGGGTGGAATGAATCATGTCTGGTATAAACTGCACTGTGGCCAAGACAAAGAAGTGAGGAACTGAGTCAATGAAGAAAATATTGTGTAACCTCATCAGCTCAAATCCTCAGTAGTCCTCAGGACACCTGACACGCTGAGACACACACGCACAACCATACAAACGCACAACCATACCTGCATACAAACACACACAAGCAGCACCAAGAGGAGCCACCCTCCTCTAGAAACTCCCTTTATTTCCTGTTCTGGTCATTCAGGGGAACAAAACATCTTTCATCTATTTAGGGCCCGAGCAACAGACGACGTCGGGCCAGCGAAGGCCCTATTGACATTGTAAGGGTTTTTATTCATTTTTTTCCTGATTTTTATTTTTACACTTTGGGCACATTTTTGGAGCATTTGGCATACTCCAAAACTCACCAGATTTTGCAGACTTGTCAGGTCTGGTGAAAATAGCCATCTGACATAATTTGCATATTTGTGTGTAAAATGGCTCTCTAGCGCCCCCTACAAGTTGGACCGGCGACGCCCCTCGGCCAGTATGTCCGATTGACTTGAAATTCAACACGCATGTCCAATTCCGCTAGATCTACAAAAAAGCCTCTCAGACCCCTAAGCTCCGCCTGCCGAAATTTTCCGCCATTTTGAATTTTGTGAAAAACACATTTTTACGAACTCCGAACGCTACAGTAAACCCCCGATTTTGTGCTTTTTTTTGTCACTTTTTGCATTTTTCAGACTTCGTACTTTAACGAACTCCTCCTACAGAATTTATGCGAACGACTTTCAATTTGGTCAGGATGCTCTTAAGACCTTTGTGATGAAAAGTTATCAAATTCGTGAGTTTTCATTGAAGAACCTTGACGTGGCCATTTTGCACCGTTCGGCATGAAAAAGGAAGTTGTTATAACTCCAAGGTACGTTATCCAAAACTTCTTATGCATGATGCTACTTCAAGCTTCAGCACATTTCCATGCTAAAATGTTGACATTGTCATTGCGCTGCCTACTGGCAAAAGGAAATGTCACATTTTATACTTTTATTTATTCCTCCTAGCAAGGTGACCTGATGAGTCTCAAATTTGGTAAGGATAGCCTTAAGACATCATCATGAATATTGTGCGTTTTTGTTTAACGCTGTTGCCGTGGCGATGCATCATTCGCCATGAAAAAGTAGGCTGATGGTTTAGTGGCTTTGGATGCTCAAAAACTCATGGAACTTTATACATGTGTCACAGGTCATTGGAAGAAATATTTTATATCATTTTTTGTCTTGGCCGTTTTAAATTGCCTCTATAGCGCCCCCTACAATATTTCAAAAGAGCAGCCCCAGCGCTACATGTATGAAACTTGGTAGGCACATGTATCCTATGGAGACTTAAAAATAAGTCTCTTGGGACCATGCTCTAAACCCTACCGGAAGTCGGCCATTTAGATTCTTGTGTCATTTTTCCATAGATTTTGGCCTATTTCTAGTCGCTATACTTTAACGAACTCCTCCTAGGGACTTCATCAGATCCACTTTAAATTTTGTCAGTACGATTGTACCATTGTGATTAAAAGTTATCAAAAGCTTTACGTTTGATGTAATCATTTAGCCGTAGCGGGCAGCTACTTTACGTGATTCCCCATGAAAAAGCTGATGTAACTCAGCCGGACTTGTTCCAAACGGTCCCAAACTTCCCATGCTTCATAACTCATGGCCTGAGAATGCCTACAAGCTAATACTCACTGGTACTCACAGCGCCACCTGCTGGCGAAAGGAAATCAGCGTTTTCTGACAAACTGCATCCGATTTACATGACTTTTACAAAATGTGGTTTACACTTGATATAGAGCAACATAATGCATGTATGCGCGTGTTCTGTAGCGCCACACAGCGGATACAGCGGAGCGGTGCACTATTTGCAAAGCATCAATTCCAGCATCAGGCGGTCCACGCGGGGAAAAAACGTCGGGCTCGCGGCCGCCACTGTCCAACTGTCACAGAAATTCTCACCCGCGCAGGCCGGAGTCCCGCCGGCACCCCCAGCGTGCGGGAGGATGCGAGGGCCCGTTCATCGCTGCTCGCAGCTTTAATTAATATGTTTTTTACAGTTTTTCCCCATTTCAATCCGCATGTGTTATTGCTTGAGTTTACGACCGTCCTTCAGAACAGACGGTGAAACTGATCGCAGGTGTCTAGAAGAGCCACAACTATTCTGAGTGATTGTGTCTTTGGTTTGTTCCTCTTTGTTGAGGTCACAGTGTTATGTTGACTGAGATTCCCAGCATGGTTCTTCTTTTCTCAAGTCTCAGGCAGAAGTTGCACATTTCCCCTCTGTTTTGTTCTCATTTTGGTTTTCCTATTGACATATTTATGCGTTTCTTTATCTGTTTCTTTTGGCTTTTGAGTTCACTCACTACATTGTGAGCATCAAAGGATTCACATCACAGTTAGCAAAATGTGTATCTTTTTTTAAAGTTATTGTTTTAAAAATGGTTCTCTTTTAAAACAAAGAAAAATAACCCCCAGTAAAATCCAAGGCCATGGATATGTAACTTCTTATATAATATAGTCCACAGCCAGCAGGAAGCTCCCAGGCGGTCTCCGGCCAGCTGACATCTTATTTAGGTTTTTGGAGTGAAATGAAGAGTATCTCATCTGAACTTCAGACCAGCCATTCCTCGTCCGTTGTGGCGCTTTCAAAGCGAGTGACGGGAATAAATAGAAACAAACTTTCAGCTCAAAACACAGACACTGCACAGTGCTGTGTCTCATGGCCTGTTGGCTCACGGCATCATACACAGAATGCGTCATGGTTTGTTGAAAATCACACCAAATCTTAAGTCTTATTTTAAGAAACAATGAGGCACCTAGCCAACCACATTTATTTATGTAACTGGCAGCATTTTTATTTTTTGGATAACATGATCTTGTTATTCTTGAAGTCAGTTAGAATTGAGAAATACTCAACATTTTATTAAAATGTGTTTATGTTTGCAAGTTATGCATGAATAAATGTTACCGCTTGCCTTTGTGTGTTACATTATTGAAATTAGTTTTTAAAACCTTATAAAATATCAACGATCAGTAATCTTACACTGATTGTAGGCTGCTTTAACGCCATCATTTATTGTGATGCATAAATAGCCCTTATTGTGCTCAATGAACTGGAGTAGATCCTGAAACACCCCTTTGTATTGAATCGAGACCCTTGGAACCAAATGGATAAAGGAGTAACCGGGGAGGTCAGTGCCATCGCTTCAATCTCACTGGCCACCCCGGTTACTCAACATTTCTGCCATGTCATTGGCCCTCACCGGTTGAACCGGCACACCGCCCAGCACTACTAGTACTCTTATCGATACTCCTAATGGTTCTTTCTTTCTTCTGTCTGCCATGATGTGTGTCTCACGCTGTACTGAGCTAGAGACAGAGACAGAGAGAGGACATTTGAGATGAGGACATCTCACTCTGGAACTTCTAAAGTACCGATAGCAGAACCGTTAACTCCGGACCGCCTCAATACTCCGAGTTTCATTCATTTAGTATCGGTTCCTGTTTAGAAGCAGCTCTCGGGGGGGCATCCCTAGTTATGTGTCGACCATTGCAGGGATTATCTAACACCGTGCAGTTTGTGTTGGATAAATAATCTCTTTACGTTTTCCTGCACTGGCATAAATGTCACGTAAACACCAATGTGGTCCATGCAGCAGCACGGACAGTGAGCAGCTGTTCAGCTGTCTTAGATGAGGAGAGGGATGGGCTGAGCTGCAACAGAAACACATGCGTCTGTCGGCCGTGAGCTACCACTGACTTCCTCTTAAGCTTTCTCATATTGGCCAAGTTACCTCCTGTAAGTTTATGGCAAACGCAAGAACGTTGTTGAGAAAAACGCAAAAGTGAAAGACGGCCCTATTTATATTAATTAATTATTATTTATATTTGACTTAGTATTTTATTGCTTTTGTAGTGGCTTTCTAAAAACTATATTTATGTTCTGTAATATGTAAAGTACTTCCTCTCATTGAGGAGGTTGTAAAGCAGGCTGAAGACGCTTTGAAGTTGTCTTTTCATGTGACAGAAGGTTGTATTAAAGCTTGTTCCATAGATTTGTATGATTTTATTATGTGTTATTCAAGATATGAATGAAGGGCCGAATGCTTCTAAGACGGCTTAGTTATTTCTTAATGACAAAGATTCTTTGTTTCCCTCGCACCAAAGGGGGGGGGGGGGATAAATAACAACAAAAAACATACGTGTTGTCAATCTTCTTCTGTGTCACAAAGCTCCATTGTTGTCCAAAAAAACAACCCAGAGCACATGAATGAGCCACACTGCTCAGTAACATTACCACGGCCACTGGAGCACCAACCCAACAACAACAACAACACAACAAACGCACTGTTCTCACACACTACAGTGAGCAGCTGCTCAGGACAAATACTGAGAATTTGATGCTTTTCTTCATCATATATGACAATAAATTGAGTACATTTGGATCAAGAAATTGTTATTTACAGCCAACATAACTGTTGATAACTGTTAGAATATGATGTATTGTAATAACATAGACTGTGTCCTCATGTGGCTTCTCTTCTTGTCTGTTTCAGTAGATGCAGAACTGAAACCACCAGAGAACCTGACCATGATCACCATGAACACCAACTACGCACTGAGCTGGGATTGGGACCAGAGTTCATCAGAGAGTCACGCTGTCAGCTTCACCACACAATACGTGGCGTAAGTGTCCCTCAGACATGCATCCGTTAGGGCTGTCCCCATTCTACATAGTGGAGCCATTGAAATAAGCCTTCTAGTTTAACGGCTGAGGTCTAAGGCATGATCAGCGGTTTTCCGTGTATTCTTTCCCGCCCCCTCCTACTGGAGAGTCTAAAAAAAAAAAAAAAACGTGAAAGAAGACGCTGCGTAGCTTACCGGCAACCTGCACCGTTTGAGACGGAGATGACGGAGAAACTACAAAACTGGAATTTCATCGTATTTCCCTGAAGTCCATTTGGCCTTCCCCATGAGATGCATGAACAGCTAATGCTTCATCGACAAACACCCTCCACTCAGCATCACTACATGGCTTTGTGGGGTACGGCAGGTGGGCCGACAGGGCCTTCAAGGTGCATTCAGGTGTACCTCGTTATCTCAAACTCCAGCTGTTGTTGTAAAGTACCCTCTTGGCTTCTCGTGGATCTTCTTTTTGTTTGTAGTTTAACCCGTTGTTCCCAGTGGGCCGGTGAATACATATTTACATTTGACCATATGGACTTAAAGTGGTACATTCCAAAATGTCCTCGTAGTACCATGTAGCATCTCTTTTTAAAGAAGAGTGTGGAGATGGCGACGCTCCTAACATACATCACTCACGAGGAAGAGAAACCGGCGATTGTGAAGCAGAGCAGCAAGTTTGTTAGCAGAAGCTCTGAAGTGCTTTACCTGCACAGCTGTAGTCTAACTGATCCTGGATACACATTCAGGCTGGTAGAACCAACATGACAGCTTGCAAAACAAACGGGACGTTTTGCAGTATTCATGTCCTGGAGAGGTGTTTCAACAGTATCCATGTGGCTCACATGTTGGCCACTACACCACTTTATATATTATCTCAACAGCTTACTATAAGAGTTGGGACAGACATCATGTTTCCCACGAAAGGAATTGTAATAACCTTTGGAATAATTAGCTAAAATAATAACACTTAAATCTGTCAGCCTGCAAAAGTCAGTATGTGAGAGTGTCATACATATCTGTGATCACTGTGATGCTCTCAGCACAATAAACCCACGTACGTTACTCTGATTATTTATCCATCTTACAGTTCTCTCTACAATCAGCCTCCTAGCCTGTAAAGTCTTGGTTTTGATTGTTTTTGATCCAGCGCTGTCTGGTGGGAAGTGAAACCTCCTCTGATCTTTGGTAGTGTTTGGTAGCTGTCCCCCAGGAGAGGTGGGATGAGGTCTAGACGGAATCCAAACCATCTCCAGGAAACAACTCCAAGCCTTTACTGACCAACTGTGGATCATAGCCAGCAGCTTCTCATGCACAACAACATGACGTATAAGCTGCAGTGTGGATGATGGAGCACATGTTTTATTGATTGGCATAGTTTATTTCAAACTTTGAAAGTGGTGAACAGATGAGATGTCTTTTACTCATCTCAGATGTAGCATCCCAAACTAACTTATATATCCTTCTGCTTTTATGTATTGTTTTAATTGAGGGAGTCTAGTTCAAGACTATCATTATATATTCTCAGTTGCTATGATTATTACCTTACAGTTGTTGTTTCTCGGTCCCTCAGGAGGTACAAGCTGTCTAAAAAGAAAACTCCGCTGTGGAGCACCGCCTGTGAGAAGACGTCGCGTAGGTCATGTGACCTTACAGAGCTCAGTCTGTACTTCCTGGGCATGTACGTACTTCGTGTACAAGCCGACGTGAACGGGCATGTCTCCGACTGGGGGCAGAAGGAATTCTGCCCAGATCAAGATGGTAAGATGGAGAAGGAGAAGACGAGTGGAGGGGGGACGAGGATTAGTCCCTCTGGATGTTCAGGCAGCTATTTAACAGGATAGACTTGTTCCACACGAGCCCATAGCCGTGTGATCTCAGGCGGGGCGCCACAAACCATCCAAAACAATTCAAACACGCTTTGACAGTTTACTGCATAGAAGAGTGTGCGACCACACTCGGACACGGAGCGATGTTAGGAAAGGTAACCGCTGCGTTGTGCTTTGAGTAATGCAGCTCTGAGCTAACACAACCACAGTGTAGAGCTCAGTTAAGAGCATGCGAGTAGCACAGTGACATCACATCACAGTTAAACTAGAGATGCACAATGTTTAAAGAAGTCTGACCGGCCATTTCCACCTTTCTGAGAGCCAGAGTTTACAGCAGGGCTCCACCTTCAGGAACAATGTCAGTCGTACCAGTCTCAATGTAAACTGTCAAAAATTTAAATTATCTTTTTACTTAGTTATTGGCATCTTTAGTGGTTCTTTTCATATAAACACACACTTCAAGAAGTGATTGTGTTTTTATTCAAATGTTATCATCTTGGCATTAGTAGTTTTAATAATGAATGTTAAGCTGCTTAGAGCTCGTGTTAGGAAGTTAAACAGCTCATAATTCATCTCTGTTTATTTATGTTGCTGTGAAATCATCTCAAACTACTGGATTTATTCACGTTTCAGTAGAAACTACATTTGAACACATCATGATAGCGGTTCATTTACCTTCACCCAATACTCATTTTTACTGAGTAGAGCTTGAACGCAACATAATGAAGTCAGGTCAACCTCATAACGTCTGTTTATCTGCGTGCTGTGAGCAGAAGAGCCGCTCACTGTGGTCACTGTGATCAGCCTGATGGGATGAACTACAGTAGAACACGTCTGATTAAGTTAGTTGGTCCAGGTGCTTTCAGGTTGTTATTTTGGAATTACAGGAGTAACTGTCTGTGCTGCTATGTGGCAACATAAAACGATCTTGCGGCACACGTGTGTTAGTGTGACTCACAAAGAAATGTGAGATTGAAGGACTGTTGAACGTCAGGGCCGATCAGAACACAGTCTGGCTTTGATCAATCCGTGCATCTCTAGGTTAAACCTCATACTGCTAAAGATCCCAACATAGATTCTAAATGTATATAATCATTTCTTAATCTGCACTTTGCAGCAACCCACACACTGACAAACTGAGGTCAGATACAAGGTAACGGCATTTCAGTGGTGCACGCTCAAACAACCAGCATGAGGCAGTAGGTGTTGGGCTAACGGACCGTGTGGATGTCTCCAAACTCGCCTGCTATCGTGCTTCATGTAGCTGCAGGGGAGCTACATGGATGGGCTGGGTAATGTGGAATATGGATCAGAGTGTTGGGATTCATCAATAAACTCTAAGCTGGTTACATCACTGGTCTCATGGCTGTCAGACAACTGAGCCAATCACAGTGAAGCCTGAGAAAATGCTTTAACAAACGGTGAAACACTTCTCCAGGAACTCTTGTTGTCTGGATGTTGCACAGCAGCGCCGTGCGTGCGTGCGTGCGTGTGTGTGTGTGTGTGTGTGTGTGGAAGTAAACTAAGTAACAACCACATCAAACATACACCGAAGGCACAGCTTTCAGGAGCTATTTGAGTGTCTTTCCCGAGGACACATCATCCTCCTATGGATGAACACAGTTGATGGCTGTGAGCGATCGCACTGAGCTCCAGAGCAGAACTTCTCCAATCAGAGGCTGCAGACTTGTCATGAGTCCTGCTGTCTTCAGACGGCTGAACTGAAGGAGAGGGTTTATTAGCCGACATTATCAAGCAGCTGTGGAGACCTGATACCCAAGAATCATTAGTGGAGCAATGCACACTGCTTTACTGATGTTCCTGCTGTAATCACATTCAATGTTTTCAGTAATATTCCATTATTATTATTATTATTATTATTCAGTTTGTTCTTGTGGACAAAATCACTTGAGTGACGTGTCTGAAACGTGTGATATGAGACTTCTATTCTCAGTGTAACTTTTGAATATTCTCCACCAAAATACCAACAACCGGCCTCATATGAATGAACCTGCTTCCTGTGCACCAACATATTACACAGACAGAAGCAGAGCTCACTTTAAGTTCAGGAAATGATGCAACTGTCGGACTGGTTTGTGTAATAATGTATAAGAACGTTTCTCAAACCCCGGCGCCCGCCGTCACAGCCGGCTGGTGGCCGCTGATACGGACTATCATGACCACGGGCCCGCTGCACATGCAAATATTACACGCCCGCACACAGTTTGGTCGCACAATAGCAGAAGGCAACCCAAAACCACACGTCATTAGGACTATACCAAACAGCTCGAAGCTTCATTCATAACGTTTGCATTCAAGTTATTATTTCAACGTACAGAAACATTCTGCGCTAAAGCCTCGATCTTTCTCTCACGTTCTCATCAGAAGACTCGCAGGAGATCCACACATTGTATGAACCGCTGCCATGGAAGACGCATGCAGTATTTCAACCCAAGCCTTTGCTTTGAGCGCTCTCACACAGATGCTGGAGTACGGCTCTGATGACTAGCTCAGTCGTGTTGAGCAGGAACACGAATAAAAACATTTATCAACATCGGACAATTCAAAGTAGTGTCCACTGGCTGTAACATTACTGGGAGCTGTTTGATTAGGGCTGCAACCAACTGTTGTTTTGCTCATCAATCAGTGTGTAAGTTGCTTTTTTGATAAATCATTTAGTGTATAAAATAGCAAATGAATGTGCCGCACAACCTCTCGGTGCCCAGTTGAGGTCTTCAGATGTCTTCTTATTGATTATTAGTACATGGAAACCTTGTTGTATTACTGTTGAAAGGCCCCTAATCCATCCATTCCTCTCTCTGCTCCTGCTAGCTGCTTTGGGTCCGCCAACCAAAGTGGATCTGTCTCCTGCTGGAAGTGACCTGGACGTTTTCATCTCTGATCCTCTGACCAGCACCAACGACTCCATGAAGAAAAAACACCCCGAGCTGTATTACCACACCCTTTACTGGGAGCGCTCACAGGTAGGACACGCATCTGACAAACCATAGGCCCATGCATACCTTATGGCTTTCAAGTAATATACTCCATAAAGAATATACATCACAATGTTCCTCAGACTGCAACTTGTGGGTTTGAGCAGCCTTTTGTATTGCAGATCTCTTTAATATCAGTTGATACCCTCATGCAGCTCGACTGATCCACACAGACGTGTTGCATCGGGACAAAATACCCCACCGTTTCTCACTTCCCATTTTGTCTTCAGTCCCTAAAGACACCTAGTAAACCTGTGAGACTGCAGCAGCCACAGAGTCAAGTGGTACACTCACAATCAGCCGAGCAGAGCAGCTGTGTTCTGTGTGTCTGTTCTGCATGTTCAGCAGAGTGTTGTTGTCTGAGTTTTGACTTGTGGCCTGTACATCTAGCGGAGGCGTTTCCTGTCTGTGCTACAAGGTGAATCTCACACGAGAGAGCACGAGTTATTTTATGGTGCCATGGTTTCCTGCCAGGTGCTATTGTACAAAGCAGCCAGTAAGTATCTGTTCAAACTGGTTTGACGAGGAAGACGCAGGTTACTAGAGTGCATCCTAAAATACCTGCGCTGATGCAGAGCCAACGAGTGTCAGGAGACTTGGATGAAGGCCACAGATTAAAAAAGCAGCCATTATTAAGTAATTAGAAAGAGCTCCACCGTTACCATGCTAAACAGCTTTTCAACACATTAATGCATCGCTGCGTATAATCCGGTGATATAGATACTTCCTCTTTCTGAGCCAAACTACAGTCTGTGAACAGAGCCCGCCCCCCCGCTGAGAAGGATGCAATTATTTACATTCATTGTGAAACTGGCGTGACTTTTTCAGGCTGCTGCAGTAATAAGCCTTATGACAGGTAGCTTTTATTACACTTTTTAAATATGTGTTTAACTATATCAAAACATCCAGCCAAAAGCTCTCCTATTGTTGCCCTATTGCAGCGTTGGAGGTCAAAGGTCAATTGAAAATGTGCCCGGTAGACAGATTTTAGTCTAAGCTGTACGAGGACGTATGACTGTGTATTCTGTGTAGGTTACCTTCTGCTGTACCGGCTTTATGTGTAATATGACGAAAGAATATGTTGATTTCGGACGGCGTTTTAGGACCGGATTCATTTTTCATAGTTCTTATCTCTCGCTCTCTCTCTTTCACCCCCCCCCCCCCCCCCCCCCCGCACCACAAAAACTCTGAACGATCGTGGTTCCTAGAATCCTTTTTTTTTTTTATCCCGTTTGTGAGCCGGTTCTCTCCCAGCACATGAGGAACCATGAGTTCTATGTGTATGATGATGATTGGTCGCATGAGCCAATGCATGCACATTATTTAGAAAACCTGTTGGCAGTGTCAACAAGAGACGACACAAAAAATGTAAGAACACACGAGTCGATGGTGAATTCAATTGAATTGTGGCGCCGGCCCGCTTACGTCACTCCAGCGTTCCGTTCAGCTTTGGGACGTGGTCTGGCAGACCCTCAGGGAGTCCCAGAACTGTGACACGCCATCTTTGACTGCAGACACTTGAGCCACCTCTGGATGTCCATTGTCTTTGCTGGCTGTCATTACCTTTGCAGACACATAAATGATGCATCAATAGAAGTAACTTAATATTATAATTTAGAACAATGTAACAACGAAAGAGCACATTTGGCTGCTTTTATATTTAGGCATATTGTCTTGATTCTATACTTTTTATCCTATATACACGAGCTGTGCATCAGTATGTACACACGTCAACTTAGTCCCAACTCATGAAAGACACGTGCACGTGATCTGAGAAGCATCCTGGCAAAGGAGCATTTCTGCTCCGATGCAGCCCTGCTAGCGCGGGGCTTCACAGACGCACAGATATATGAATGAGGATCAAGGAGAAGACCAAAGTCCTGTTGACGTACTCTCAGTGCATCTCGCCGTGTCTGCATAGCGCACAGATTTCTGATTGTCTTTAAAATACCTCCTGATCCGTAGATAATGTGCTTCAAAGTACAAAGAATTCATCTCAGCAAACTACCATCAACGTAAAAAACATTCAGATCCATCCGCCCAGACATGTGTGGTCCCACTAATGCACCACGGCTCTAAAGTGACTGATGGACGTCTGAGTCGACATGAATCGCTTTGTGTTAGCCCAGGACAGTCATTAGAGCATGGCAATGTATTGTGTAGGGGTTCACATACAGACTGTTACAGTTGATGCATACAAGTGAGTGTTGTGATGTAATGCACACGTTTTGTAATCATGGCGTAGAACTGACCAGTAGTTCATTTGAATGAAACGTTCATGAGTAATGTATGATAACAATGTGGTTGAATGACCTCTGTGCTTTGGTTTCCACCACATCCTCACAGACATCCATCACGATCCAAGCGTTGGGTTGGACTGTAGTGTGCTGGTTCACGAGTAAAGGAAGTGAAGTAGCCTCCCTAAAGTCCTCTCCTCTCCCCTCTGTCCTTCAGGCCTTAAGAACTCGGACGTTGAATAGCAGTGCCAACATAGTGACTTTGCCAGACCTGAAGGCCTGGACTTGGTACTGTGTGAGCGTCCAGACGTGCTATGACTTCTACAACAAGAAGAGCAGCTTCACCGCACCCCACTGCATGCAGACCGAAGGTAACTGCCCGTTGCTAGGAATAGTCCACACAGCTGTGTTTGACTATGAATCACTCCAGCTCGTTTCTCCAACATGTGTTCAAGTGTCTGTTTTATAAACATTCTGCTTTCTTAAGATGTCATTATGTAAACAGCCAGAGGTGTTGGGTAATGGTAAACCAAATAAAGCCGCAGGCGGCAATTCCGGGTTCTGACCCTTTTCCTGCTCACTAGAAGGAAGCAGCTCACCTGGTGGAATCCAAGCCAGTCAGCAGCTTCACAGAGCGGAGTCTCCTCTGCTGGTTTAATTCTGACTGAAGAAAGACTGAAATCAATCATCCTCTTGTTTCATCACGACAATCTATGCAGCCTGTCAGTAACACACTCAAAGTCCTGCCAGTCATATGTCTTGGCATTTTGGTGACATGTTTCAACACCGTAATTCAAATATGCAGAACATTTGGTAATGTTTGGACAAACGGTGATTGATTCATGACCACATTGGCTGCTGGGCTCCTGGGCTCTGTTTCAGAAAGCAGGAGCAGTGAAAGCCTGAGATGAGGACTGACCATGGTACCCGACTCCTCTCTGGCTCCTCCCTCTTACAGAGACGGACGCGCTGCTTTAGTTCCTCATTCAGTCTGAATGATTCAGTCTGTATCGAAGCGTGTAACGAAGGGTCACTGAGTGTGAATCCTGACTCAACTCTGTTTCATCTTCAGTGGTTTTGTCAGATTACAGCTGATCTGTTTCAGATGTAGTGTTTAATCCACAGTCAGATAGTCTGCTGAATGATGAATAACACGTAGTCGTGTTAACTTATTGACTCTTTTTTAGGCTCTTGTTTGCGTGTCTGCGTTTATTTCTCTACGTGCAGGCTCTTCCTATTTACCTGTTGCCATGGTGACTCACGATATCACCACTCGAGAGCTAAACTCACGGTGAGCTGATTGAGCTAAACTGCTGCTCAGGTACTGTTGGTATTGGGTCATCACCAATACAGAACCTGGTGTCTTTAAGCATTCCCTTTACAACAGAGATACTTTGAGACTTGGTTGGATTGATTTTCATGCGGGCCCACTTGATGTTCTCCAGTAGCTGCTTGGTGCACGCTGCAGTAGTGGTCAGTGTTGTCATATCGTCCATATATACACGACTGGGTGGTAGACGGAGCCCGGCCGTAGTTCGTTCACCGCCCACCACCCATTTTGATGCTCTGATGATGACTTCCATGGCCGTTGTAAAAGCCAAGGGTGAGATTGTGCAGCCTGCCATAATGCCTACCTCCAAGCGCCGCCATGTTGTAGTAAAGTCAGCTGTGGCGAAGCACAGTTGCAGGTCTTGGAAATAGGTTTTATTATTATTATGTTATTCCAATAATGATCTTTGTAAAATGTGGTAGCAAACGGAGGTATGGTTTAGGAGATGTTTTTCAAAAGAATTCTAAATGGCGGTAAATGTAGTGGGCGCACCTAGAAAGTCAGAGTGGCAATTCTGTAGAGGACATTTATCTGGACATGTGTGTCAAATGAGATCAGTGATGTCATGATGTGTGGAAATGTCTAGAGCAGCCGTGTCAGCCACAGAAAAGACGCTCTGTGATCAGGGGGAGGCTTTCTAGCTGGAACCGCTCCCGGCTCAGGTGTGGCTCATCAGCTGACGAGCAGGTCTGTCAGAGACACTTCCTCTCCACTGTTGGTCTAAACAGCTCAACATGTTGAGGCTCGTCACAGAGCGGGCTGACTCACCTAATCTGAACTATGTTTGGTCCTTCCAAATATATCTGGTTCGGGATTGAAATAGCATGTGACGGGTAACGAAGAACACTGCAGAGGCAACCGTAACCTTGAATACATTCATGTCCCCGTGAGTGTATGTAGGTGATGACGGATGCAACCATCACATATGATATAATCTATGTACCCGTGTCCCTTTAACAGGAGCCATCCCGTGGTGGCAGATCGTCGGGTACTTCCTGGTGTCTCTGGTATTGTGCTTCCTGGTCATGCTGCTCTCGCTCTACGGCTCTTTTTGGTGCTACAAGACTCTGAAGGCAACGTTGTTCCCGTCCGTCCAGCTGCCGACACCCTTTCAGGTATGTGTGCAGATAGCAGGCCAGTCCAGTTTGTTTTTTTGTATTATATGAATGACGATGATGGACGATGATGGTGTAAGAACATCTATCTATCTATTCATTGTTTGCATTTCAACGTTAGAATGTTTTGAATTTATCTCGCTAACGTTTCGATATTGCACCATTCTCTTCTCCTCCCTCCAGTATCCGTGGGACTGCTCTAGGTCTGACATTCCTCGCCTCCTCACCCCGGATTCAGACTCGGAGCTGTTGTGTGATAAGGTGACCGTCTGTCCGGAGCCCCCGGTCCTGGAGATCCACATCCCTCCCTCTGAGGTCCTGTTGGCGCCCCCATCAGGCCTGGAGCCTGACAGCAGGTCGGTTACTCTGGTTCACCTCACAGTGTTCACATAATATAAATCAGTTTTTGTCAGCGAGTGAATGACTAAATGTACTTTCTCCAGTGGCAGACACAGTCGTCAGGACAGCGGTGGCAGTGGAGACTCAGGAGTGTACTCCACGGGGGGCAGCTCCAGCCTGATGCAGCCCAATAGCAGCCACTCCTCCACGAGGGCCCGAGTCTCTGGGCAGGGCCCCTTTGACTTGGAGCAGGTGAAGATGAAGGACATGGCTCCAGGGCTCAAGGCTCAACTTGTGAACACAGACGAGGGCATTGTAGACATGTGCGTCTGAAGGCAAGCATGCAAAGAGACGTTTGTAGAGAAGAGCATGAAGCGAGGATGATATTAAGGAAGACAGAGGTTTGTGGTATAATGTGCAGCGTGCCTTTTCTCCAGCCGTCACTGTGAAACATGGAGTGGAAAGCATAAAGGACCACTAAACCACAAGATGTGTGACGGACGCACAGACAACAAAACAGATCTGCTGTGATGTCGCCATGTTTCCTATTGCTTCACTGGCGACATGTCTCTTTACAGATGATCCTCATGTGCCCTACTGTTTGGCACCAAGCAGGAAGTACTGCTGCGTGCTGATTCTGATGTGTTGTAAATGTCCTTCCCCTTGTCTGCACCAGCCGCTGTCTAACCCTTCATGCTGCGAGCACTTGACAGCTGGCTCTATCTGACTGACTGGGTGAGAGGCTCTGTATAGCAGTCTGCATTAATCATGCTTTCTATCTCTCTTACTGTCCTGCTGGTAGAACGAGCTGACATCAGCAGCTTAAAGGTGCTAATCCGGTAGCATTAGATAAACATCATCCGTGTGTGAATGAGGCTATTCGACCTAAACGAGGACCACTGTTGATGTCAAACAGCTCGGCCTTCTTTCCACCCTGGTCAGGACTTGCGTAGTTCAGTGTTGTTTGAGTGAACAGAATTTATTTCTGTCCTTTTTCTATTTCTCATCTAATCAGCAAAGAAACTCGCTCTGATTTGAACCCTCATACAGCTGCATTAGTGAGGCGTATGAAGCACAGCTTTAGTTATGATGTGGGTCTGTCTGAGGCACACTTGTATTCATTTTAACACGAGCATCTCAATACATTATTATTGTGCCATTTATGATTCTTATAGAATCTTGGTACCATGTTAGCTTTTTATGACATTTAATTTGTGTCAAATAGATTTTCCTCATATTTGATATTGGAGTTATATTATTTCCATCTTCCATGTTTGTTTCTTTGTTTTGGGGGAGAAACGTGGTTATAACCGTCTGTCATCAGTCATATGCATTGAATGTGTAACTCTGTTCTGTTCATTCTGTACACATGACGTCTATCACTCTTCTGTCCATCCTGATGGAGGATCCTCCTCTGTTGCTCTCTCTCTCAGGTCTCTCCCTCTTTTCTCCCCATTAAAGGTTTTTTGGGGAGTTCTTCCTGTTCTGATGTGAGGGTCAAAGGTCAGAGGATGTCATGTGTACAGATTGTAAAGCCCTCTGAGGAAAGATTTGTGAGTTTGGGCTGTACAAAAATGAATTAAATTGAATAACAGAACTTGCTTCTACACATTGCTAGTTGAGAGTTCACCTCTAAGTTATCACTCTCACATTCATGCATCAGCGGAGAAGGAGCGGGTCGTCCTTCAACCACAATGTTGGCGGTTTGATCCCCGGCTCCGTCTGTCTGTCGTCCTTGAACGAGACACTGAACCCAGAGCTGCTCCTGATGGTTCTGGTTGATTCAGTGCAGGCGTCACATTTCCTCCATGTAGATCAGTTTTCTTTAGTTTGTAAAGCCAGTCAGAAGCTAGAACACACTTAGTGAATGGAGGGTTCTCTGTTCTGTGACTTGTACAGTTTGTTAAACGACTTTCATTACTTTTCTCTGCTGTTCTCAACAAATGGCCTTTTTCTTCAACCTGCAATGTGAGGAGGACGTGTAGAGGACATTCTGAGGCAACAAGTGTTGAAATGAAAAACAGGAAGAAATCAAACTGCAGGCCGGGTGTCAATAAGAGGGGAAACCTTCCAGGTCTACCTGAAGCTCCTGAAGCTCGATCCAGTCTTACTTTGACTCCAGTCTGCATTACCTCACCATACTGCCCATCGCTGTCTGTTGTGACTTGAAACTGTATATAATCGATGTTCTGGTGATGTCAGTGTACGTGTCGCATCCACCAACTATTGCATCTACAGCACCCATGTTCATAGACAATCATGAAAATAAATAAATCATCCCCAAGACCAAACTGGTGTGAAAATTAGTGATTTTACTGCATGCGAGTTCTCTCTCACACACACACACACACACACACACACACGTTGTAGAGCTGTAGTATGGAAGTCTGGTCTTGAGATGTTGTCTTGGTCTGAGCTACTGGTCTCACCTGTTAGTCTTTGGTCTAAACCAAGTCTAGTTTGATTTCTCAACTCGATGCAAACCTCCATAATGTCACGAGCACGGCTCTGAACTCCTTCACAGCTGGACCCTTGAGATGTCTCATGTCATTGTAGCACAATTAGACAAAGAACTAAATATCACCATTCATAGAAAGGTATTCATGTCAGTGCTTGTATTAGTTATAGAACATGATTATAACTTATAGAGGTGGTATCATGGACATGTACAACTGATACGATAATAATAGTTCAGCAGATAATGCAGCATTTAGGCAGATTTCTGTAGTTTCCCGTTCCTACCACATTAAGTTGAATCTTTGTGTCAAGACAGCAGGATGATATTGTTGAGTCAATATAATCATATGTATATTAACAAATGACTTTATATTGTAAATGATTACCACCAACTCTGCAGTTCCACTAAATTCTACAGAGGTTCTTTTGATTGTTTTAGCTCGTTTTGATTTTACACCCTGAAGAGAGTGATGAGGTTTCAGTCTCAGTGCTCCATCAACCTGGCTGCTGTTCTAAGAGAATAAGACCCCTCTGTACACTCCCTGCTCAGCAGACAGACAGAGACCAGCTGGTGAACACAGAGGAGCTTCAGCAGCTAAAGACACATTTCTCTCAGGAGTTTGAGACGACCAGAAAGGGAGCTGAAAGAAAGAACGCTCTATAATAGTGTTTCAGGTGGCCAGGAACACGCCTAAATGAATGCACATCTTTACTTCCCTCTAGTGGTTTCTAGCTGTACAGAAGCTCATGAAGATACAATACGTATATTAGTCCAGGTCAGCGTGGAGATGAATGGATGAATTCTGCTTGTGGTGCTCACCGCACTGGAAACTTGCATTTGAAAAACACGACAGCTCTGTGTCTCTTTTCAGAAAACGTATGTCTATCACGCAGAATCGGCAGTAACCTCTTGTTACGAGGTGCTGAACTTGTAAATGTCATACAACAGATTCTGTGTCTTCTTAGCAAACACCCCCATGTCCACAATGTTATGACCCATGTTACCACAAATGACAGCGCCATGCAGCAATCTGAGGATTTGAACCATCTTTTTAACTAACTCAAAAACTGTAGAAAGCCTGTCTTCATGTCAGGCCCTATAGCCACACTAGGCCGGCTGCTCTCTCTACACACATGAAGTCAGTCTGTCTATCACACAATATGTTTCTTATCGACAATTTTTATCTTTTTTAGGGGAAAACCTCCTTTTTAGCAGAGCTGGTATCCACCACAGGTTCCACGGCACAAGGGCTCTTGTGCATCTTAACAATCACAAATACATATTTAAAATATTGAAAATGGCCAATTTCTCCAAAAGCCATACAATTACAGTTTAAAATCATGAATATATATTATCCAGCAGCAGAAATGATAAAAGTAAGATGAATTTGATGTTGACCCCCAGAAACTATTGAACGTCTCTTTTTTTCATGTCCAATCATTCTACAATTTTGGCAATAAAAAGCATAAGCTCTTCATTTGCCGAGTGCAGCATTGAAGTGATGAAATGAGTGATGCCTCAGTAATTCATATATTCTGTACACTGACGTCTATCACTCTTCTGTCCTTCCTGATGGAGGATCCTCCTCTGTTGCTCTCCCTCAGGTCTCTCCCTCTTTTCTCCCCGTTAAAGGTTTCTGGGGAGTTCTTCCTGTTGTGATGTGAGGGTCAAAGGTCAGAGGATGTCGCATGTGTACAGACTGTAAAGCCCTCTGAGGAAAGATCTGTGATTTTGGGCTGTACTAAATTATTTGATTTAAATTGAATTGATTAGGTTTCATTGATGTAACCACACAGTATATGGATGTAACATGTACAGTAACCTTCTTCTTCTTCTTCTTATAGTTCCGTAATATTGGTGACGTTCCCTTTAAGCGGCGTTCCCGGAAGTCAGCTGCTGCAGCTGAATGCGACAATAAGGAGGCTCGTAACTTCCCGGACTATCGTCGATCCCAGGTTTTGAGGAAGTGTCCCAGACACTTATGAAGACAGCTATGAAGACAAGTGTGTTTGGAGATTCGTCGCACTCTGTGAAATGACGCGGTCACGATGCTGTTCAATGTTCTGTGTATTCTTATCGCCGCCCAAGGTAACGTTAATACGTTAATACGTGAGCGTAACAGTTAAGGTTTCGATTTTAACATACTTCTCTGTTCTAGTTGTGAGGAAACACCATCTCTTGTGTCTGTGCGCGCTTGTGCTAACGCAGTCTAACGTTCGCTGTCTGTAACGTCGCTAATGGTTTCCAGCAGTAGTCTTCAACAGAGCAGGGCTGCGGTCGCATAGTCCTTTCTGCTGAGGAAGGTTCGTCTCTGACTGAAACGAACCGGAAGTCTCTCAGTGGCCGCCATGATAAGAGCTGGAGAGACAGCGAGGTCCTCCTTGTGCCACTGGCTAGTCAGTGGCAAGCGTCAGTCAGGCGTCAGGACTGTGGCACGTACTTAAATAGAATTAATGAGAAACAAAAAAGTAGAACGTGGTTACTCTAAGGATGTATACAGAGAACGGGTGACTCAACTAAAATCCATACTATGATGATAAAACTGATTTATGGCAGCTGACCAATCGTAACAACAATGGGTGTTCTCAGGAAATGTGGCTCCGCCCACTCAGCAGCTTCTTGACGGGTGCTGAACGAGTGCCGCTCGCTTGCTGCGGCTGGCTGGCGGCTGGCGGCTGGCTGGCGGCTGGCTGGCTGGCGGCTGGCTGGCTGGCGGCTGGCTGGCGGCTGGCTGGCGCTTGCCACTGCGGTGCCAGCGCAACAAGGAGGATCTCGGCCTTGCTGAAGAGCTGCTTGAATTCTCTAAATGCTAAGGAAAGGTGCTTCAATGCTTCCTTTATTAGCTCCTTTAGCATAGGAAACACTGGACCTTCCTTTACGAAAGGAAAGTAGATCATTCCTTGCGGCGGCAACAAGCCAGGCCTATGATAGAGTATTATACTGTTAAAAAGCACAGTACAACTGAACCGTTGCATCTACATTATATTGATATTGAACAGTTTGATGGATGTTACACATGAGTGAATTGTTTCTACTGAAGCATGTTGATTAAGTGTGACAGCAGCAGGAAGGAAGGAGCTCTTTAGAAAGCCTGCATGCATACAGAGGAATAGAGTTCATGGGGTCATGTTGTAGTTGCTCTGTTTGTAGTCATTCGTCGTTGTAGTTTCTCCATGGCAGACCTCCGTCACATCAGAATGACGTATCTTAGTGAAAGCAGAGTCGGATTCTCTGAACACCACGTTGTCTTTTCCTAACTCCTCACCAACTCTCCTTCACATCTTTCCTTGACCCCCGAGCTGTTGAGCACTAATGCTTTCCACCAGTATTCAGAGAGGGACACATTGTGGTGACATTGAAATACAGTGACTCACACTAGATTTCAGTCAAATGTGAACTCTTTGAGTGATACTGTACTAATGTGCACTAATGTCGCTCAGAGGTCCTGCGGCCGATCGACCCGGTCGCGGCTGTTTTCTGTCCTGGCCCCACAGTGGTGGAATGAACTCCCCACTGACGTCAGGACAGCAGAGTCGCTGCCCATCTTTCATCAGGCTGAAGACTCGCCTCTTCAAGAAGGCCTACCCTTCCGCTTAGCACTTACTTAGCATCTATTGTATTCATACTAGCTTATTGCACTTATTGTTTTTATATTAGTTTGTGGCACTTATTGCATTCGTTTGTTTCTGCACTGTACGTTGGCTCTGTTTATGCTCTTAGATGCTTGTTTGAGGAAAGGAGATGCACTTGTGACTTCTGGTGACTAGTTGTTCTCTCGAAAACCGATGTTGAATACACTTATTGTAAGTCGCTTTGGATAACTTGGCTACTCTGTCTACATCCAGTCCCGTCTGTCCCAGGACTGTCTGAGGTGCCACCAGCACCGCCACAGGACGTCCATGTTGACAAATGGCTGCTGACATGGCCTCCTTCCCCCGAGGACGGAAACGTCACCTACACCGTTCAGTACAGCAGGTGAGGTGTGATGCTTGTGTGTCAGTCTGCAACCTGCATGAGAAGAATCTGAGAAGTTCTTCAGTTCCTGTCTTGTCTGGACACATGTCAGGCAATTATTGAATATGTATATATTGGCATCACACTCAGTTCTTTTGTTTGAAATGTGTTACAAGCTGTAAATAAAGGCTCATGACATCATGACATCATGATTGTGGACTGATTGTAAATCTGTTCCTTGTCCTCAGCTTTGACAGCGCTGTGTGGATGGATGTACCAGCATGTGTCCACATATCTTCGAATTCCTGTTCTGTTATTTCCACCAAAGCGGAGGGCAAGCACGGCTGCGTTATGCTACGTGTGCAAGCGGAGAGACGGGGTCTGACCTCGAGACCAGTCAAAGCCTGTAGCCAACACGGTAAGAACCCACGAGTTGCCATGTCACCAGGGCCGTACGCAGCAGTGTAGCTGCTGTGTTCTTCCTACCAGGAGCTCTAAATGCATGCTGGGATTGCCTTTCATAATATCCTAAATGTAGCACGAAGCTAAAACACACATTAGCACTGTCATATTACCACCGTTGTGAGTGGTCTGACTGGTCTAATATTCAGGATTCAGGAAATGAATGATTTCAGACATGATTTCAACCCTAAGCTGACCCAGCAGACGGGTTGTTACACAGAACCATCTGAGAAGCTTCAATAAACAGTTTGGAAAAGGAATTGGATGAACCATCCGTCACTCCAACTCGTCCTGAAGTCAGTCAGGAGAAGAGAGAAACCATCTGTTCCACAGAAGCCTTCAGTGTCCTTCTTTCAATGAAGAAATACTCTCCAGTTGTGATAGAACAGATGCTATTGCAGCAGCTACGCTAACCTCTTCAGAAGCCGTCATTGTTGTTTAGAACCAACAGTCTCCTCCCTGTGCCTGATGATGGATTTTGAGTGAAATGTGGTCCTGAGATTGTCCCCGTGGTCTGGAGACATGCTGAGAGTCCAGCTGCTTACAGGAAGCCACAACCCACTCCATCAGAGACCAGAGGAGAGGGGGACCTGGGATTTTAGAACAACAACAAGTTTTCCTGGGATTATGTTCCAACGCCATTTAAAAAAAAAGTATTTTCTTAAAAACAGAACTTTTTTTAGCGTGAATTGTAAAATTCTTACTCTATTTTATACATATTTGATCAGGAGCATCCTGTTATATTGCTGGTTGGGATGGAGATTCCGAAATCAGTTATAGGAACAAACTAGGAGAAGTTGCTCAGGCTTGTGGGTGCAGCAGTCTGAAGTGAAGCAGCTGACCAGCTGACGGTCTGGATCCATCTCCAGACCCCCCCTCTGGTCGCACATACACACATCCTAAGATCAGAACCAACCAAGTCATTCATCAACTTAACAAGCTATGTGCAACATAGGTTCTGGAGCAACACATGTGATGTCTTATAGATCATGGACCTTAGATGCTGTCTCTGTTGTTCTGTGTTTTAATTGTTTTTAATTGTCTATATTGTGTTAACTGGACTTCTAACTTCCTGTTTGGGGACATTAAAGTTGTGTAAGTCAAGGTGTCAACCTACCTAACTACATGGTGTGAACCGCATGGTGTGAGGTGTCAAAAGCTTAAACTCATAGTAAGCTTTCATAACTTAATAAAACCACTGTGCTAGATTGATGAGTTGTTTGTATTGGCTCTCACACCTTCAGTAGATCTGTCCTGGTTATGGCAACACTCATGATATCTGTTGTGCTCGTCCAGGTGACTCGTGTACTCCAGACTTCAGTCTGACTGCAGGTGCAAAGCCGGGCTCCCTGACTGTACTTCTGAGCAGGAACCACAGTCTGGCTCAGGAACATGGAGACAACGCTCGACACCGGGTCTATTATGGCAAGGAGGGAGAACCCCGGCAGGTGAGAGGAACCATGTCGCTGTAGGTAGTAGTAGTAATCTCTACTTCATAGCTGTGAAGTCGTCTGACCACCAAAACATTCCACTTTGTTAACAGCTGCATTGACTGACAATGGCAGCTTTGTTTATCCAGAAGGCTAAAATGTGGAGAGAAATAGACTTTTCCCACTGAATGTGGCTCAGTGTGGAGCTACAACACGTACTACAGTTGGGATCATTTTCACCTCATCGTGTCCCAGCATGCACTGCTGGTACGTAGTGCAAGTAGAAACCAGTTGTTCAGGACGTGTCTGCTTTCAACTTTTCCCTTTGGCTGTTTGGAACAAGAACATTCAGGATGCTTCCCCAAGGGCCTGTGTTCTACTGTCTGGCTCTCCAGAGGATTCCTTCACATTAACTTTCATTTATATTTGAACATTAGAAGCTTTCACCATAGAATAGAGAGCCAGCTGTTAGATGTGATCAAATAAATCACAATCTAGTCTCACTTACCTATCCTACGGAGTCAGCTAAACTCTGGCCGTGTATGTTTATCGTCCTCAGTCCAAAATATGTATGTTGGCTTTGGCAACCTTTCCATGTATACAGTGTGCCATCTAACCCACAGCAGAGCCACCATGCAGCCCTGGAGAACACTATATATATATATATATATATACTTACTTCTGAGATGATCGTATTATATGTTGTGGATTTGGATATTGACCAGAGTATTTTCATCGCTCAAGTTCAACATGATCTCAACCAGACCTGAGAAGCAGGAAGGTTTCTATAGAATTCAGAGCTCTGGAATATTCACTTGTAAACTAATGTCTAATAATTAGTGGGGCCTTTTGTGATCCATGAGGTACTGTAAGCACTCCACCGTAACCGTTGAGACGAGTCTAATCCACATGTTGCCGTCTGCTGACACTTCTCCATCACATAGTGATCCAAGGGTTTGACTTTCCTCTTCTCATGAGCTAATGGTCACAATCCTCCCGTTGTTACTCGTCCCGAGTGTGAAGCAGTATTCATCGAGTGAAAGGGTGACAGCGTGCTTAGATCTGTAATGTGTGTTGTTGTTGTTCCACTCTTCAACAGGAGTACGTAGATGCTGTGTCCTCGGTGACCATCCCTGCGCTGCAGGTGGGACAGCGGTACTGTGCAGAGGTGCAGTACCTTTACTTCAGTACGCCCGTCGGACTGGGCGCCTGTGCTCAGTGTGAGCTCATCCCTGAGGCCGGTAAGACGTGAAGAAGAAAAAAATGTTGTCGACACGTTAAAGAACCAATCGTCTGTGTTGCTTGTTTGGTTTGTCCAGAATGTACAAAGAGTTCCTACTGTGATTTGCTGTCCTAACAGCTAACAGCTTCATGGTTAAGACACCGTCACCGTAAACACTCATGACCCAAGCAGGGTCCATTTCACAAAGTCTGCCATGAAGCTCTGACTTCATGAAGCTCTGACTTCATGAAGCTCTGACTTCATGAAGCACTGACTTCCAAACTCAGTCGGCTGTAAAAAAGCGTTAAAGCAGCAGCTTTGTTCGTATCATGAACACAATGATAAGCATGATTCAACTTGACTTGGGGATTTCTTGTGGTGTTTGGCAGGTGTTGTTGGGATGTGTTGTAACCACACAGCCTTAAATCAAAGGTGAAGCTGACTACACGTTGGTGCTCGTTGTGTATTCATTCAAAGTGTCGTGTACTCTGTGGGCTGAAATGCGTCTCTGACTAGTGAGTAGCAGCGTTTAGTACAGTTGGTAAGGTGCATTAATGGGACATGCATTCATACAGAAGGAGACAAAAACCAAAAGATCTCAACATAGCTAAATGCATAATCACAATTTATTTGTGAAGCGAAGATGATTTAGATTATTTAATGAGCTTTAATGTGCTACAACATGAACAACCAGCAGCTGGGTCCTTTATAAGTCCAAGCTTCTTAAAGTGTCTCGTCTTATTGTTTGTGGAATCTATTTTAAACATTGCTAGCTTTAAGTCAAAGCCTCTGAAGTCAGAACATGATTCGAGGTGTAATGGAGTGTGTGTGTGTGTGTGTGTGTGTGTGTGTGTGTGTGTGTGCTGTACATTCCCCAGGAGAAGACTCCAAACAGTCAGAGATCATAGCAGCTGTGGTGCCTGTCGTCGTGGTCCTGTTCATTCTGATACCTGTGGGAGCGTACTTCCTCATCTTCCAGTATGGGACAATCAAACAGTTGCTGCGTCCTCCGTACAAGATCCCAGACGACGTGAGCGCCGATGAACTCATTCACCACACGGCCCCTTCCATCAAACCAGTTTACCAGATAAACCAGGCTTATCTCCGTTGTTCAGTTCATTCCATAAAGCAAACTCAATGTAGTTGAAGCTCAGTTACTATAGCAACTTGTGCTAGGAAAGTAACCTGGTCCGTCGGGCTAAGCCTGAGTTGTTGCTCAACCAGTGTTCCTGTAACTCTGACTGGACAGGAAAGTGATAATTTTACCTCAGACTTTCTGGACTGATGCCATATGATTTGACTTTATTGACCACTATTAGACTTGAATAAATGATAAACAAAATAAATTGTACAATGATAAATAAGATGTAGAGCTACATTAACGTTGTTTTAGGCCCACGGTCTCATTATATTTACACTGTGTCAGATGGCACTAATTTGGTCGATGCAAACACAGGAGATCAACCTCCAACCTGCCAACAACTTTATGTGCAGATGATGTGTTCATAACAAGTCACATGTAGTTATTCACAGTGTGCATAATGCCTACAGTATCTTCAAGGTTCCAGCTTTCTAAGAACAGTGTTGCCTTTTGTTTTTGTCCTCCAGTTCTTGCTTGATCGATTTCGAGAGAATCTTCCCGTCTGCAGCAGCAGCCCCACAGAGGAGCACTGTCTTGTCATCACTTCCTTCTCCCCAAAGGTGGTCAGCAAATGAGAGCAGCTGCCCTCCACCTGCTTCTGCTCTACACCGCCTCTCTGTGGCCTTTGTACTCTGCTGTGTGGGATCAGACCTGTCCTGAGCCCACATATTTATATCTGGTCTGCTTCTCCCTGCAGCCAGACCTTCTGCTGAGATGGATTTAGGTGACATAAACTTCATTGCTGGTATGAGGGAGAGAAAAGGGAGAACCACTCTCCAGCCCACTGGAGATAAGCTCCACACGGTGTGTTATCCCCGCTCTCTCTCTCATTGGGTGTAATATAGGAAATTACAAGCAAAATGTAACAAACACCAAAGTTGAGGAAGATTTTCAGATTCACAGAAATGTGTACGCCAAAATGAGCAAACTACCTAGATTTGCATTTCTGCACCATTTCTATGAGCATCCGTCTGTGAGATACTTCTGAAGTGAGCACTTTGCCTTGTCGACCGACGGACAGCCCATGATAAACAGTTAAACCCACAAGCAGACTGCAATCAGGATCAGTGCCACATGTACGTCTATGTGACACTAGTTGTAGTTAAGGTCACCACAGCAGAGAACTTTACTGATTTCTTACAAAGATCACAGTGTACAGTCATAATGTCTTCATGTGGTACTTTAGCTTATTATGAAGCATATCACTGTTTACAACATGTTAGCATTACAGACATTAATGAACCAGATGATATTGTTCATAGCATTAACCAAGTTCTATAGAACAAAGCTCTGCCAGAAGTAGCGATTTGTTGAATCTGTGATCTTGAGGAAGAGTTTGTCTGTAACTCCTGAATATTTCTTTACATGTCTGAATCAATCAATAAACTTCTGACCTGAATCCTGAAGAAGATCACAAGTTCAGAGTGAAGACTGAGTCTTTCATCTGTGACACTGCTGGGAACGGAGGATTCCTCTTCAGTCGATCTTAAATAAGTTCTGACATCAACAAAAAGGACAGAAGCAGCAGAGGCATTAGCACGGACTTTATTTCTATAAGTCAGAAAAGGCTGAACACTAACCAGTCAATCATACTGAACCCTATTCTGGCATTTTCTGTTCTATGTCCAACCAGTCAGGAAGTCTGACACCACAGTGTCTCTCCAGCTCAACATTGCTAACAGAACATTATGTAAGCATCCTAAACTTTCTGAAGCGGTGAGTTCGAACCATGTGTATCAGTTGGTAGGACGTTGCAGGCCTTTGCTCTGGACAGTCTGACACTGACTCAAAATAAATTACTTTTGAAACTGAAAGCTTTGTGATTTGGGCTCATAAACAACCATGTGTCATTCCTTAGCAGGGTGGCTCACTCAGTCTGCTACTCGTGTCTTTTATGTAGACGGTCAGGTCACCTAAACCACAACATGTTTTCTCATTTAACCCCTTGAGATTTCTGGCCTAGCAGAGCGTTTGGGTTCTGGAAACCCTGTTCATATAACGTCTCTCACTTTTAGTCTTCAGTTTGAGTTTCTCAAAGCATTAAAAACATGTCTTCAGAGTCACTTCCCCTCACCATCCACACAACACATTGTCAACTGTCTCCACTAGGGCTACTAAGTCCCCAGAGCAGTGTCCCACTCAGGACACTTTCTAAGATACAAAGGAGTAAACTCACATTGTACTGATGCAGATCTTTCTGAGATAGATATCTCAAAACCTGGACCAATAACAGCAAAACTATTATATGTGTGAATGTTAGTCCTGATGAGCAGTTAGCACCTTGCATGATAGTTCTGTCATTAGTGTGTGAATGGGTGAATGATGACATGTAGTGTTAAAGAGCTTTGAGTGGTCGGAACACTAGAAAAGAACTACAAGTACAGTCCATCTACCATTTGTGAAGTCAATTTGCCATTGGTAAATAGATAAGATCTGCACCAATGACAACTGCAACATGTAGAAATACTGGTTTTAACACAACTGGTTAAATGACAGTCAGTTGAATGATGGTCAAAGGATCGCCTGAATCCACCATTAACATCAAGATGGTAAATGGACTCTACTTGGATAGTAGGGTGTTCTATTTATACTAGTGTTCTCTATTCATTCTAGTGTTCTCTATTCATACTGGTGTTCTCTATTCATTCTAGTGTTCTCTATTCATTCTAGTGTTTTCTATTCATACTAGTGTTTTCTATTCATACTAGTGTTTTCTATTCATACTAGTGTTCTCTATTCATACTAGTGTTCTCTATTCATACTGGTGTTCTCTATTCATACTGGTATTCTCTATTCATTCTAGTGTTCTCTATTCATTCTAGTGTTTTCTATTCATACTAGTGTTTTCTATTCATACTAGTGTTCTCTATTCATACTAGTGTTCTCTATTTATACTAGTGTTCTCTATTCATACTAGTGTTCTCTATTCATACTGATGTTCTCTATTTATACTAGTGTTCTCTATTCATTCTAGTGTTCTCTATTCATACTGGTGTTCTCTATTCATACTGGTATTCTCTATTCATTCTAGTGTTCTCTATTCATTCTAGTGTTCTCTATTCATACTAGTGTTCTCTATTCATACTAGTGTTTTCTAGTCATACTAGTGTTTTCTATTCATACTAGTGTTTTCTATTCATACTAGTGTTCTCTATTCATACTAGTGTTTTCTAGTCATACTAGTGTTTTCTATTCATACTAGTGTTTTCTATTCATTCTAGTGTTCTCTATTCATACTGGTGTTCTCTATTCATACTGGTATTCTCTATTCATTCTAGTGTTCTCTATTCATTCTAGTGTTCTCTATTCATACTAGTGTTCTCTATTCATACTAGTGTTTTCTAGTCATACTAGTGTTTTCTATTCATACTAGTGTTTTCTATTCATACTAGTGTTCTCTATTCATTCTAGTGTTTTCTAGTCATACTAGTGTTTTCTATTCATTCTAGTGTTCTCTGTTCATACGAGTGTTTTCTATTCATCTGTCTGCCTGTCTCACTCACTCACTCTGTGTCTCTCTCTATCATACAGTTATTCAGGTCTTAGATATTTTTAGAGGACTGAAGAGTATGAATCTAAAATGCAGAAAAGAGAGTAGCGCTATCTCAATTGAACCTGAATGACACTACCGGTAACATTGGCGTGTGTATATATTGCGATTTCTTCGGGCAGTAGAAGCCGCACTGTCAAAATTTCTTTAGGAATTTTCTAGTTATACATGAGCTTTAACAAAAGTCATTTTCTCCTCGTGTCACCGCTGCAGTTTGATTGTTAATTAAGACTAGATATCTCTACTCTCTACTACCCCCCCCCCCCCCGGTGAACTGGGGCCGTTCCCAGTTCACCCTCACTACACTTTTGGGCTTGCCAGGTCTTTCCAGCCGGCTCCCCCGCCATCTGATCCAACTCACCACCAGGTGGTGATCAGTTGACAGCTCTGCTCCTCTCTTCACCTGAGTGTCCAAGACATACGGCCGCAGATCAGATGATACGATTACAAAGTCGATCATAGATCTCCAGCCTAAGGTGTTCTGGTACACTTATGAGCCACCGTATGTTCGAACATGGTGTTCGTTATGGCCAAACCGTGGCTAGCACAGAAGTCCAATAACGAGACACCACTCGGGTTCAGATCGGGCAAGCCGTTCCTCCCAATCACCGCCTGCCAGGTTTCTCCGTCATTGCCCACGTGAGCGTTGAAGTCCCCCACGAGAACTATGGAGTCGGTAGGCGACAAGAAGGCCGGATACTCCGAACTCCTGTTTGGTGCATAAGCACAAACCACAGTCAGAGCCTTGCTCCCCGCAACCCGTAGGCGCATGGAGGCGACCCTCTCATTCTCCAGGGAGAACTCCAACACAGCGGCGCTCAGCCGGGGGCTCGTGAGTATCCCCACTCCCGCCCGGCGCCTCTCACCCTGGGCAACTCCAGAAAAGGACAAAGTCCAACCCCTCTCCAGGAGCTTGGTTCCAGAGGCAGTGCTGTGTGTGGAGGTGAGTCCAACTATATCTAGCTGGTATCGCTCCACCTCCTGCACCAGCTCCGGCTCTTTCCCCGCTAGCAAGGTGACGTTCCACGTCCCTAGAGCTAGTCTATGCTGCCGGCGGCCCGCCACCCGGTCTGCATTGCACCCGACCCCGATGCTTGTCCCTGTGGGTGGTGGGTCCACAGGGTGGCTGCTCCATAATGTTTCTTCGGGCTGAGCCCGACCGGGTCCCATGGGCGAAGGCCCGGCCACCAGACGTTCGCCGACGAGCCCCACCCCCTTGGCTCCGGGAGGGTGCCCCGGTTTCCCTGGTCCGGGCGAGGTGACTGAAGACCGTGGGCTGCAATTCATCAGGGTTATTTTGAACCGCTCTTAGTCTGGGCTCTCCCCTGAGACCTGTTTGCCTTGGGAGACCCTACCAGGGGCTACTGCCCTGGACAACATAGCTCCTAGGATCACTGAGCCACTCAAACTCCTCCACCACGTTAAAGTGGAGATTCACGAAGGAGGCAGTCAAAGTAAAAGATTAAAAGTAACAGAGTAAAAAATTAAAATGAAAATTAAGTATAAAAATGCACAATATATACAATGAAATAGAATAATATTAACTAACTAACTAACCAGTAGTGCAAAGATTAACCAAACAACTGACAAACAACAGTGTAGCGGAGTTATAGTTGTGTGAATGATTTGGCCAGAGGTGATTTATTGTACAGTATTATTGCAGTAGGCAGGAATCTGTCCTTGTGACAGCGGAGCTGAATGAGAAAGTGCTCCGCTGTCCCTGCAGTAGGTGGTGGAGAGGGTGGTCCGGGTTATTCTTAACCATTTTGTTAAGTCTGTTGGTGTCTCCGGCTCCAATGCTGCTCCCCCAGCAGACTACTGCGAAGCACAGTGCACTGACCACAACAGACTGGTAGAACATCTCCAACATCTTGCTGCACACGTTGAAGGATCGAAGTTTCCTCAAGAAGAAGAGTCGACTCCTCCCCTTCTTGTACACAGCGTTGATGTTGGTCTATCAGTTCAGTCTGCTGTCGATGGAGACACCCAGGTACTTGTACTCCTCTACCATGTCCACATCCTCTCCCAGAACTCTCAGCGGTTGTGGAGCCGTCGTCTTCCTCCTGAAGTCGACCACCATCTCTCTGGTCTTGGCCACGTTCAGGTGATTTATACCGGCCCACTCCACAAAGTCATCCACTACTGCCCTGTACTTCTCCTCCCGTCCGTCCCTTATACACCCGACCACTGCAGAGTCATCAGAGAACTTCTGCAGATGGCATGACCCCAAGTTGTCCTGGAAGTCAGTGTTGTGAGGTGTTTGTGAGGTGTGGTGTGTGGAGGAGACAGATGAGGGCTATGAACTAAACCTATTGAAGAAAATGTTTAGCTCGTTTGCCCTCTCCAGGGAGCCCCCTGGTTGTCTCCCTCCAATCTTGAAGCCAGTTATCTGCTTCATCCCGGTCCACACCTCCCTCACATTGTTCTGCTGGAGTTTGGCCTCTTGTAGGAGTCCTTGCACTCCCTGAGCTTTTCCTTCAGGTCGCGCTGTACTCTCCTGAGCTCGTCAAGGGGGGGAAGGCCAGTATACTGTATGCATCCTTGGCATTAGCATACAGAAGGTCCAGAGTTTTATTGTTCCATGTAGGGCAGTCAACATATTGGTGAAAAGTTGGCAGTGCTTTATCCAGAGTGGTGTTGTTAAAGTCTCCAGTAATTGCCAAAAATGCACCAGGATGTTGACTCTGCAGTCCAGACACAGTGGAGTGGATGGTGTCCACTGCTGCCTCCGCGTCAGCTGATGGAGGAACGTACACAGCCACAACAATGGCGGATGAGAACTCCTTTGGCAAATAAGGACGCTACAGGACTTCCTTCACACACACATGGCCGGGATTGCACCACCTCTCGTTCACATACATTGCAAACCACTTTTCTTCTTACCGCTCTGTACAACGTCTCTGTCCATCCGAACAGTCCTGAGGCCGGGTAGGATCGCACTGTGGTCCAGGAAATGCGAGTGCAGCCATGTCTCCGTGAAACACATTACGCTACACTCGCGGAACTCCCTCTGGGTCTTCACCAGCACGCCGAGCTCGTCCGTCTTATTTGCCAAAGACCTCACGTTCCCCATTAAGATCGCGGGTACCGAAGGTTTGTATTTCCTCCTCTTCGCCCTCCGCTTAGCGCCAGCTCTGCAACCCCGACGTCTTCTCCGCAGTTCCTCCGGGATTTCAGGCCTCGCGCCGGGCAGCAGCGGTTCACTGAGCGTGATCAGCTGATCACGGGAGTAGCAATGGCCCCAGTCCATTGTGCGTGGCTCTCCGTTACAAAGAGGGAGAAAAGTAACAGAAAAGCCACTGGAAGAGGTGTAAAAACAGTTAGTCCATTGCCTGACAACAAATGTAAACACACACAGGGAGCTGCTAGCACGGCGCCATCTTACACAGACTCGATATATAATACACAAGATTTCATGTCAACTAGGCGGCACACACTTTGCCCACACATCACTATGGCTGATACCATTAATAAGACCACTCACACAATTACACAACAACTACACTGTGCAACAGAATACACACAGACCGTGGCCTCACTGCCGTCCTGGTATCCAAGAAGAGGAGAGAATGTCCTGCTTTAATCCAGGTTCGATAGCTGCCTAAACACGGTTAGCGCTTTGCCTGTTATTGTCACATTGAATGAACACGTGCGATGCCATTCAGTGCATCAAAACGTTAGTTGTTCCATTATCTTAGCTGAACAATGAAAATTGATTCAAGAAAGTTGAGAGCTGTAAACTCACCTTCAAACTAAAAGTTGTGCGTTTTCAAACACATTGGCTGCGATCAAAGTAAGAAAGCCAAATTAAATAAAAAAATAAATAGCCTAAATAATGAATGTAATTTAATAGAATGTACATTAGACTACAGTATAGGCAGACTTTACAACACATTTACTTAACTGGATTTAAAATGCTAAAACAACCAGTCCCTGTATAGATGCTGTAGCTGTACTATGGATGAAGCCCTGTTTGGAACAGAACATGTTCACTCAGTAATCTCTGATAAGAATTACATGTATTGTGCTTCTCAAGACAAACATGTTGGCCCTTTTTATAATGGAGCACATGAAAGCCACCTTGCCTGTATTAGACTTTGTTATGTAATAAATCTCACAAGGGAAGGCTGAAATTAGATACGAATAAGTCAACAAATATTCACTTTCGAGTGTAGGAATAGCAGAAATTCCAATAGATAGGAACAGAGAGGACGGCTCCTGGTGAATTCCTTCTATGCAGGATAATTCTTCGCCTCAGAGCACAAGGGGGGTGTCAGGTCTGTAAGAGGAGGGCTCAGCTTGTTATTGAGGAAGAGATCCAGTTGCAGAGGACAGCTGAGCGCTAACACAGACGGACACAAAGAGCTCTGCTCCTGATACAGCACTGAGGAAGCACTTTGATTCTGCCACAGGCCTACCACCCTGAGAGGAATGGTGTGACTGATCATCAATGGTGAGTCCTTACTTCTTTCAAATAGAAAGTTTTATCCTAAGTTGCATGTTTGAATCAATCGTGTTAAAATTCACTGCACGGTTGAGTTGTATCCGGCTGCCTCTGAGCCACAACAGTTATTATCCCGGATCAAGCCTTAAAACCAAAAAGTCATTTTATTTTGTTTTAAATTCGGGGGTTCTTTTGCATTGTGAGATATTGAAACCAGCTTTGCAGAAACAGAGTAGACGCAAAGAGAGCTTTGCTTTCGTTGGCTGTCAGAGTGACTCAGCGTTTTTCTTCAAGAAGTACATACGCGGCTCTCTTCTCCTGGTAGCTGCAGGCCTCAGGGTTACCGACCAATGAGAGAAGCTGCAGAAGGCCTTTAGGCTCAGACAATTTCAATTTTAAATACAGTGAAGCTGTTGTTGCTCTCCGCTGGTGTTTGTGAATGCAAACATAAAAGTTGAGAAAACTCAGTATTTCAATGCAACTTTAAACATGTTTTGGAGTTTTTAGTTCCAAAACGAACAAACTAACTAGCTGTTATATGATAACATGTTAGATTTTATATATATATTTATATAAAATTTCATTTATAAACGCTTTATAAGGCATAGATAGTCCTCACTTTAGATGAGGTCACACACAACACTTACTAAACGCTTTGTAAGGTGGAGTGACTGATTCAAACGCAAGAAAGTTCAATTGAATAATATCTCAACAATATGTATTTTCAGATTTCAAATTGAACTGGATGAATTATAAATAATACATAATATAATAATAAATACATGTTCTCTCATTTCAAGTAAAATAAGGGATGAATTAAAAAAATACACAACAGAAAGCTTTTGAACAATGTGACTCTTAAAATAAAGTAATTCATTTTAGAAACATGTATTGAACTGAATTGTCCTGCAGCTTTAAATTCAGTTCATTCAGGTGTGAAGGGGTTTAACCAGAAAAGCCACTTCAAGGAAGGCTAAGTGTGCTTTTCTACTAACCGCCATGTTAACAGTAAAAAGGACATAATAAAGTCCTGTAAACTACGAGGGTGGGCAAGGTTCACTGTTATTGCTCTCCATGAGACCTGAGCATTGGATTCAAGCCATCACACACGACCACAAATACAATTTAAAATTTGGGACAGCCAAGCTACCATCGCTTTTACTTCTTTGCAGTGTGGACAATTTAATATGTGGTTGTTTACAACCCCATACTGAGAGCACATAAGATCAAGAAGCACTGAGCTTATAAATACATAAAGTGCAAAACAAAATATATATATATATATATACATATATATATATATACATTGACAATAGTGTTGAGTCAGTGAGATGATCCTTTCTCAAGGGAACCTTAGTTATTATTTCGCAGAGATGCATCGTGATGGAACATAATGAAATAAGATCATTTTTTAATTATTAGATGGAGCTGATTTATACCGCGGCTATTTGTTTTGCATTTCATTTACAAAAGCTTTTACTTCATGACCGATAAATTCAGCCTGAAAAAGCTCATACACATCGTTATTTTGGGATCAGGGCTATTTTTCTGACAACAGCTATAATGTACAAAATCTGAAACGTAAAAATATATATTTTTCCCTACAGGAAGGTCAGTGCTGACCTGACCTGACCTGATATTGCTCTTTTTCTAGCCTGCAGGTATGTGGTGCTGAAGATCCGGGCTGCAGTAAGAGGGGAGGTGCAGCCAGGGAAAACAAGCACCTCGGCCTGTAACCAGGCAAAAGGTGGGTTTGGTACAAATGACTCAAGAGCCCAAATCAATGAGCCCCTCTGAGTCTGCTGCAGATGTTGCTGGTTTCATTTTACGAGGTTGGCGCTGTGTCACCAGAGCGATGTTGACAAAAAGCGGGGGGTGCACTTGATAACTTTGTCACAAGTTTGCAGCGGAGTACACTGGGGCCCGTCATAGTAGCGTACGCTGGGCCCTGTCATAATAGCGTACGCTGGGGCCCGTCATAATAGCGTACGCTGGGCCCTGTCATAATAGCGTACGCTGGGGCCCGTCATAATAGCGTACGCTGGGCCCTGTCATAGTAGCGTACACTGGGGCCCGTCATAATAGCGTACACTGGGCCCTGTCATAGTAGCGTACACTGGGGCCCGTCATAATAGCGTACGCTGGGCCCTGTCATAGTAGCGTACACTGGGGCCCGTCATAATAGCGTACGCTGGGCCCTGTCATAGTAGCGTACACTGGGGCCCGTCATAATAGCGTACGCTGGGCCCTGTCATAGTAGCGTACACTGGGGCCCGTCATAATAGCGTACGCTGGGCCCTGTCATAGTAGCGTACGCTGGGGCCCGTCATAGTAGCGTACACTGGGGCCCGTCATAATAGCGTACACTGGGGCCCGTCATAGTAGCGTACGCTGGGGCCCGTCATAGTAGCGTACGCTGGGGCCCGTCATAGTAGCGTACACTGGGGCCCGTCATAGTAGCGTACGCTGGGGCCCGTCATAGTAGCGTACGCTGGGGCCCGTCATAGTAGCGTACGCTGGGGCCCGTCATAGTAGCGTACGCTGGGGCCCGTCATAGTAGCGTACACTGGGGCCCGTCATAATAGCGTACACTGGGGCCCGTCATAGTAGCGTACGCTGGGGCCCGTCATAGTAGCGTACGCTGGGGCCCGTCATAGTAGCGTACACTGGGGCCCGTCATAGTAGCGTACGCTGGGGCCCGTCATAGTAGCGTACGCTGGGGCCCGTCATAGTAGCGTACACTGGGGCCCGTCATAGTAGCGTACGCTGGGGCCCGTCATAGTAGCGTACACTGGGGCCCGTCATAATAGCGTACACTGGGGCCCGTCATAGTAGCGTACGCTGGGGCCCGTCATAGTAGCGTACGCTGGGGCCCGTCATAGTAGCGTACGCTGGGGCCCGTCATAGTAGCGTACGCTGGGGCCCGTCATAGTAGCGTACGCTGGGGCCCGTCATAGTAGCGTACGCTGGGGCCCGTCATAGTAGCGTACACTGGGGCCCGTCATAGTAGCGTACACTGGGGCCCGTCATAGTAGCGTACACTGGGGCCCGTCATAGTAGCGTACGCTGGGGCCCGTCATAGTAGCGTACGCTGGGGCCAGTCATAGTAGCGTACACTGGGGCCCGTCATAGTAGCGTACACTGGGGCCCGTCATAGTAGCGTACACTGGGGCCCGTCATAATAGCGTACACTGGGGCCCGTCATAGTAGCGTACGCTGGGGCCTGTCATAGTAGCGTACACTGGGGCCCGTCATAGTAGCGTACACTGGGGCCCGTCATAGTAGCGTACACTGGGGCCCGTTATAGTAGCGTACGCTGGGGCCCGTCATAGTAGCGTACACTGGGGCCCGTCATAGTAGCGTACACTGGGGCCCGTTATAGTAGCGTACACTGGGGCCCGTTATAGTAGCGTACACTGGGGCCCGTTACTATAAAATGCAGATCCTTTTAGGTTGTCGTGTAAAACACATCCGATGGTAAGTGGAGAGTCACCTCTGTCTTTCTCTCTCTGCAGGAGAAATGGACGGCAGGAGAAGCGCTGATGGGTCAGCCTTGATTCCCCAACCAACACAGACAGTCGATGTCCTGCCGAAGGACGATTGTGGATCCTGAAAGTAAACTGAGAGCTGAGGGTAGTGTGGAAGGTCTATAATGAGGATACAAACACAACACACACACACGGAGAAACAAACACACATCCTGGTGCTCTCCTTCTTCAAATATCAGCAATTCCACGTTGCTGATTTGTTTGAAATTCTTCTTGGCCAATAGATTTAAAGGTTCATTCATTGCACTGACATGCATATGTGTCTGTCTGTGTTCGTTCCAATATCTCACCACAAACACACAAACACTTCCATTCATAAGAAGCCAGACAAATAAAATCTGATCTGCATTGAACTCCACCTGCTTCCAGCTCTCGGTTTTCTTCCCACTCGTCCTGCAGCCAGTGGAGAGCTCGTTGGCAGAGAGAATGAAAGCCTGATCACCAATTCCCCCCCGAGGAGCGGATCAGCCTGGATAAAAAGACTCTGTTGATCAAGTTGTGCCAAGTCATGTATTCATGTAAAACAAAGAGCATAGTTAATAAATAAAATATAAATAATTGCATATATAAAATTGCTCAGATAAATAAACCTATTCTACAAAAATATAGGAATACTGTTGTGTTCTCTGTGTGTTCCTCCTGGCTCTACAAGTGTTTTGTATCAGTATATATACATATATATATATACGTATATATATATATATACATATATATATATATATGTATATATATATACGTATATATATGTATATATATATATATGTATATGTATATATATATATATATATGTATATATATATATATATGTATATATATATATACATATATATATACATATATATGTATATATATATATATACATATATATATATATATATACATATATATATTAGATATTAGCTTCTGCTAACACTATTTCAAAGCCATCACATTGACGTTAGTGGCCTTTCACGTGTGGGGATAACACCAACCGTGCTGTCATCATCCTCTCCTGCTAAAGCGTTGTGCTGCTTTGAACAGTCTTGATGAGCGACCACCACAGCGCTGGAGGGGACCAGCTGACCACCAGCCTCTTAACTGATTAGGAACGCATGAAATAATAAATAAACAAGAAGTAGTGTGTACATATCCAAATTTAACAACATGAAAGTAATGATTTTTCTCGAACAATCTCCACAAGTAGGAGGTAAAAAGTATGAGGAATTAGAACTACCTTCACAAGTACAACTTAGTTCCTGAGTACATGGTACGGAGTAACATGTCGGAGGTGTTCTAGGCCGAGTAGAATAACTTCAGTTATTTTTATAACTTCAGTTTCACATCAGGAAGTTGTAGGTCATCCAGGTTTTTATGTCCTTAAGACATGCTTGCAGTTTAGCGAGCTGGTTGGTTTCATCTGGTTTGATCAATATATATAATTGAGTATCATCTGCATGAAAGTTTATAGAGTGTTTTCTGATAATATTGCCTAAAGGAAGCATATATAAGGTGAACAAGATTGGTCCAAGCACAGAACCTTGTGGAACTCCATGACTAATGTTGGTCTTCATCGAGGCTTCGTTTACAAACTGAGATCGATCTGATAAATAGGATTTAAACCAGTTCGGAGCGGTTCCTTTAATACCAATCAAATGTTCTAGTCTCTGTAACAGGATGTAATGGTCAATGGAGTTGAACGCAGCACTAAGGTCTAACAAGACAAGAACAGAGACGAGTCCTTTGTCTGATGCAATTAGAAGGTCATTAGTTATTTTTACCAGAGCTGTCTCTGTGATGCTTTATAAATCCCGACTGAAAGTCTTCAAATAAACTAGTGTTATGTAGAAAGTCACACAACTGATTTGCGACTGCTTTGCCAAGGATCTTAGAGAGAAAGGGAAGGTTAGAGATCGGTCTATAGTTGGCCAACACCTCTGGATCAAGAGTGGGCTTCTTAAGAAGAGGTTTAATTACAGCTACTCTGAAGGACTGTGGTACTTGGCCTGTTAGTGAAGACAGGTTGATCATCTAGTAAAGAGGTGCTAACTAACTGTTAAACTTCTCTAGTCAGCACACCAAAAGACGCAATCCATGGACCTAGCCGTCCTGGACAGAGGTGGTGCGCTGTGCCCAAAAGAGAGCTTCAGCTGGGGATTCTCCGGAATCTCCTTTAATTCTCTCCAACGGCTACACAATCCTGTTGGATAAGGCTCCATCCCAGGAAGGTCCTCCATACGATGCTGAAGGTGGTCATAATAAGATCCTCAGGAGGCCTTCCCGGGGCGTCCTCGTCTCCTTACCCCTGTTCGCCTGCGCAGACGTAGATTACTCAAAATCCACCATCCTGTCCAAGCAGTCTGCATGCACCATCTCCTCTTCCCGTCTTCCCCCCAATTACGCCGATCATTGGAGATTCCATAGCCGTAACATATAGTTCATAAACGTTCCCATTCACTGTATCCCAGGAGCCACTGTCCCCATCATCCTGGATAAACTCCAGAATGTACTGCACTCTCTCCTTAGAGAATTCTAGTTCATGTGGGGCCGAAAGACTGTTAAGTCTCAACCTCCGTCCTCTAGTTCCTCACCCCTCAGCTCTCCTACCAGGACCAGTATAGCCATTCCTTTGACCATCATCTCCTCTCACAGACCCTCTGCAACACGCTCAACAGAACCCCACTGCTGCTAATCACAACCCCGCTCTTTACCATATTCCTGTAAAACTTGGTGTATTTAATATTGGATCACTAAATTATGAATCATTTTGTCATGCTTTTACTACATTTTGTTGGTTGAGATTCACCAAAGTCACACAAACACAAACAAAGCGATGTTCCGAGAGGTCAGATGTTACTCTTCAATGGTGTCTGTAGCTTTGGCGAGAGCAGAGATAACTGCTTCAGTTCGCCATCGGAAACGGAGTGAACAGCGGTCTCACTGCAAGGTACACATTGATATATCCACAATATACTTGAACTGGTATTGACGTGTTATGTGGACCTTTGTTTAGGGTGCTGGGACTCTGGGGCTGACCGCCGTCTATTCTCGGTAATACACCGACTATGGATCAGTGACTACCCCACTTCAAAGACCAGAACTATGCCTTTAACTTAATCACACATTGTTTAGCTGACATGCATTGTACCTGCAATACTTCTACCACAAGATGACTTCAGCAGCATCCCACAGGCAGGACAGCAGGCTGTCACAGCTTCATGAAATGCAAGAATGTGTTCAGCGTCTTCAGACTGACGTGAACACAAGTGTGTGTGTGTGTGTGTGTGTGTGTGTGCACGCGCGCACGCACGCACCTTCTGGATTCACTGCACACAGGACGATACGTTCACCACATTGATTGGAGTCTTGCATGCGTTGCTTGAGATGCCTCTGCAGCAGCCTGTAGCTGTGGCAGAAACAGGGCTACAGGGATGTGTTGGACCCCGCTGCGTTGACGGACTGACCTCATTCACATGAAAGGCTGAAGGTCTGAAATGCGTTGGTCGTGTTGGACCACACTTCTTTAATGAGAACATGATCCAAGCTAAACAGAGGTACACTTTACCACTCTTTACTTTGACTCTGACATTCGTCCTGTTTGCATCAGAAGGTCTTGAGTTTGACTGAAGTAATGAGACGATGTAGTACAGCTATTGATGTTTCACCATTTTGTTTATTTTTTTCCCCCTAAAATATAATTTATTTTGTTCGGTATCAAACTCAATCACACACTAACTGAAAAGTTGATTACATTGGACAAACTGTAATAGTAACTTAAAACATTGAACCGCTCAATGAGGCAGAAAGTAACACTGATATCAGATGCAAGTACAAACACACAGCCTCTCTCTCCAGAAGGCCGTGTGCGTCTCTCTGCAGCCCGTCAGCGCTAGAAGAAGTCTGCTGCTGACGGTCGGCGTTTAGGAGTACTCTTTGGAGTAGTGGTGCTGGTCCTGTTGGCCTTGAGGGTCTTGGGGGTCTTTCTGGCGGTGAGCGGTGTGGGCGGAGACTTCAAGACCCCAAACTTGGGTTTCTGTTTGGGGTCAAAGGGCACTCGCAACGCGCTGTCTGGATTCACAAGTAGGCTGCGATCAGTCTTCCGAAACTCTGCACCAGGACACGGGAAAGTAAATGTTACGTCGTTACAAAAGCTGTTACACCAAAACAAGAAGAAGAGATTAACTGAACTTCAAAGGACTTCAAAGGTGTTCAGCAGCTCACTGTAGTGACTTTATATACGGCTGGGAGGTTCATCTATAATAACATTCATCTAGAAGTTCATTATCTTATAAATCTGAATCTGCAAAGTAACTAAAGCTGGCAGATAACTAGTGGAGTAAAAGTATATTATTTCTATACAAACCACTGCTTTCAATTCAACTAACTAACTAAACAGCCTTTTCTTATTTGATTCTGACTCTTTATGCTCTGGTCTTGTGAGTTTGGACTCTGTACATTTGTATTTAGCAACATTGTTTTGTCCAAAGAGCCATTTCTTACATTTGCTACATTTTGCAGAATGAACTGGAGATTCTGCTCTAAATACGTCCGTTAGGTTCTGACTAGTGATCCCATTTTAACATAGAAAACAACTTTGTTAACAGTTATAAATATCAGTGTCCCATCTCTTACCAGCCGTCTTGTTGTTCTTGAGGCCGAAGGTCACCTTCTTGGACAGTGATTTGGGACTTTGACTCTTCTGTGAAATACAAACAGAGAGAAGAAGTCACACACGGTTACATAATAATGGTTTTCATTTATTCTAGATAGAGATGAAAGGAGAGTAAATCTGATCAGCTTATGGGTAGAACATCTGCTGTGGACTTTCCTTTAATCACACCATCGTACCTTCTTAGTTCTCTGTAGATTCCACACTTGCTCCAATGAACAGGCCGCTGAACTAAAGACTCAGCTGATAACATACTCAGGTTTGGATAAAGCTCTGGACCGAGGAGCAGATTTACATTCCAATACCTCGAAAATGTGCCGAGGAAAACCTGCTGACAGCATCATCTGATATGGTCCCATCACATGGTACATGGACTGTACTTATACTTCTCTAGTCTTCTGACCACTCAAAGCTCTTTAACACTACAGGTCATCATTCACCCATCCCATCAGAACTATCCAACCATACATACACCTAAGGCCCAGTATTCTGTCTCCCCAAGGACACATGGACTGATCTGACGAGTCCTCTACCACTGAGCCTCTGAGCCAGACACTAACTCACCGCACAAAACACATGAAGGAATAACACCCAGAGCGGATGTTGACACGGTCTTCCTCCGTCTGCCATCATGCTCAACACATGTATCTACCAACACACTATCGACGTCACAGAAACCTTTATAGTGGGTGAGAGCTGTGTGTGTGTGTGTGTGTGTCCATCCTCACACAGCTGGGCAAACAGTCTCTTGTTCCATCCACACCAACACGTTTCTGTTTAAAGCCAGTTTAGAACTAAAACGATCACGATCACCACACACAGCTTCAGCACCGCTTTCTACATGAATTCTGTCCATTAAAACACGCCTGAACACCAATATCACGTGTTACAACACGTAGTGCAATTATAATTATAATAAATCTAATTTTAACAACCACTGCTCCAAAGCAATGGAAACACAACACTGTGTGTGTGTGTGTGTGTGTGTGTGGCTCAGCAGCACTATTGCCTTTACAGTGTTTTTGAATGACTTAGTTTATCCTAATTTAAAATAAGCTTTACTGTTGGGCTATTTTTAAACATCAGACTTCATTAGTATAAACTAACACAAAGCTACAGGACACCTCATTGGCCCCCTGGTGGCCAGCTGCTGTATAGGTCATAAGCCCCGCCCCCTCCATGTTAGAAAGTACACGTCAAATACAATTTTCCAAAATGGTATCTTTGCCATGTCTGGTTCAAGTGAGTGTGTTTAACTAGTTGGTCAAGGCTGACAGAGGAGTTGTGATGTCATGATTGACAGCTGCTCTGAGAGAAGTAGCAGCATGCTAGTGCAGCAGCTAGGTGGCTCACGCTAACGCGCTGTGGCCGGGCTCGGGCGGTTGACCTAAATACCACGATCCACGGGCAGCGTCTGTCCCAGATGACCAGAGGGCCACTAGGGTTACGTTGGCGTCCCTTCTGTAGTGTGGGAGGAAGTGGAGACGTGTCGTCCGGTCTACGGACATTACCGTTGCTTAGCTCCATCTGTGACCTCAGTATCGATGACACAATACTGGAACTTCTGACTTTCAGTTTGAGTACCTTGAAAAATATCAATATTTGATGCCACAAGGAAACTTTGACACAACATTGAGGGCATGAGGTCTGCATCTGCCATCTTTAATGAGCAAACACCATAAATCCTGCAGATGATTAACTTTCACACGACCGACAGGTTTGTTAAAGCATTTCTTTGGTGCTCAGTTCTCACTGTTCTTTACGTTCACCTTCTTGCTGGACAGCGGGGTGCTGGGGCTCCTCTTGGTTCTGCAGAAGAGCGGTGTTGGGACTGTGGCGTTGCTCTGAAAGGTGACGAAGTCAGACGCCGAGCCGGAGGAAGTCTTTGCCTTCTTTTGGGACTTTTTAGTGCGAAGAGGAGTGGAGGACTCTCCAACGTCCTGAAAGGGAAAATTAATTTACAGGTGAGTTATGTCTCAGTGTTATCAGATAGCCTGAACCCTTTAACCTTATTAAACACTCACACTGTCTGGTTTGGACTTCTGGGTCACGGTATCTTCTTCTGGAGCCCCGTTGATCTCTGCAGCCTCCAGCTCATCGGCCTCGTACTCAAAGACCACGGGGATCTTCCTCTTCTTCTTCCTCGGTTTCCCGGCGGAAGAGACCACTTCAGTTTCACCCGATGTGAGCTCTGCGTCAACGTTGCAAACCACCTGCAGCTGGCTTTTATCCGTTACGTCCACTTGGGCTGCTGCCAGCTTCTTTCTCTTAGCTGGTGCTGTCTTGGTGATCTTAAACGGCAGCTTCTCAGCATCCACGGCCGCTGCTTCCTCTGAAGTCTGACACTCTTTCAGGTTCTTTTTCCTCTTCTTCAGTTGGATTTCAGTGTTTCCATCAAGTGATGCAGCCTCTTGCTTGCCTTTCTTCTTCTTCTTCGTAAGTGGCGCTGTGGTGGCATCTTGTGACGCTTCCTCGACAACTGATCTGACTTCAGCGTTTGTGTGTTTTCCCTCTTCCTCAACCTTTGGTCCTTCATCAGCCTTGAGCTTCTTTTTCTTCCTCTTCTTATCACATGGGGTGATGGAATCAGTTGGCTTCTCAAGTCCAGCGGTTGGGTCACCTCCCTCTGACTCCTCATAAGGTGTGCTCACACCACTCACCTGCACCTCCTTGAGGTTCTTCTCAGCTGTTGGACCCTTCTTCTTCTTCTTCTTCTGCTGCTTGGCAGGTGTTGGACAATCACTTTCAGATGTGGTTGCAGTGTTTTTTTCTGCCGACTCCTCAAAACTTACTGGAATGATCTCTGCTTCTGCATTGACCTGCAGTTTGGCCACAATCTCCTCCGTCTGTACCTTCACCTTCAGGCCCTTCTTCCTCTTCTTCCCTGAGACTGCAGCATGTGGCTCTGTTCCAACAGGAGCCTGCTGCTCCTCTGCTGCCTCCGTCACCTCAGAAGTCTGCCTCGTTCTGGTCTCTACAGATTGGTGCATGTTGTCACTGGTGCAGTCAGTGGCTTGGCTGCTTTCTTCAGTGACAGGAATTGGAGGCCGTTCCTTTACTTCAGAGAGGAGCAGAGCTTCTGACTGGCTCTCTGGAGTCTTTGCCGCCGTCACTTTTACACATGTGAGGGAGCTGTGCGTCTGTGCTTCCTTTTCCAAATCTCCTTTCTGTGAACACTCCAGACCTCCTCCAGTCTCTTTAGTCGTACTTTGAGCCACAGTCTGTTCCTGTCCAGATCCGTCTGCACCTCCATCCTGCAGGGCTTTCTTCTTCTTCTTCTTCTTCTTCCTCTTCTTCTTGTTGTTTTCATTTGCAGTTAGGTCAGCTGGTTCACCGCCATCTTTCACTGAGTCCTTGCTTTGCTTGTCGGGTGTGGAAGCCTCCTTTCCCCCTGAAGGAGCAGAGACACAGATCAAATATGTGTCATTACATGAAGAGCTTTGCAAGGAGACTAAATGTAGTTCTCCAGTTATGATAAACAGACTCGGGACAAGATGTAGGACATTCAACAGTCACAGGCAGCGCTATGTTCAGGTATGGTTGTCATTTAACCTGTGGTGATAATTAGATTTGGTCAGTTTAATGAGGCAAGCATCCCTCCTGAAGTGATGAGTGACCCGGTAGTAGTGATGTGTGCTTCCGTGTCGAGGCTTCGAAGCGCGTGTCGAGTAATGCAGGGAGATTTTAGTGAATCGCGTATGGAGGCTTGTGTTGATGACGTATGTGGTGACGTTCGTCCGTACCACGTGACTGATTCAGGGAATGGTTCACGGGTTTGGCGTGCAATTGGAAATATAAGAGGCAGCGAAACGCAACGGATCCCTCCTCACATCTTGTGGACTTGGGACTTTATTGCGCGTTTGTTTGCAAACTATTCGAGCATCAAACATCATTCATTCATTCAATTCAAAGCGTCACACACCAAAGCCATGGTGTCATTATAATCACTCTGCCTGTTTTACATGTATTGTCCACTTGATGGCGCAGTAGAGCAGGTGAAGCTTCGGCCCATGAGTGAACCAGTTAGATGGAAAGCTTCATGAAGCTTCATCTCGCCATCACTACCCGGTGGTGTCTCCTCTGAATCAAGAGCCCGACATTAAATGGCATAAAATGACCGCTGAGACATAAGACACATGCAGGCCCATCTTATTCAATGCTGCAACTGAAGCAAACCACCTGATCGTTCTGAATGTCCCGAATGCTCCGAGGGTCTCTAGTTTGTGCTCGTTGGGTTTCATCAGGCTGTGTTTATCCTCGAGGCCACAACAGGTTTCATCTCTTCTTTAAATGGTCTCACTGTGTGAACTAACAGCATCACAAATGAATATCATTGAGCTCAGTGGATCCTCAAGATTTATGCAACGTCAACACTGTTCACATTCAAATACAACACAAAACACCACAAAACAACAGCTGCATACTGCAGACAGAAAACTGCTTTGAAAGAACGAGATGTTAAATGAACAGTGAAAACTCATCATAGCTTAATTTAACATCAGTATTCATAATTACACTTCATGTTTACTTCTCCTGATCTTTACCTCCTATAACAAGGTCCACAGGGGCATCTCAACACATACACGTTATATTTATACTGAATAATAATATTATTATTATTATATGATATATATTATTATACTGAATATTATTATATGATATATATATATTATTATATTATACTGAATTACCTGTGAGGGTGACAACAATAAGAAAGTTTGTCAAAGTGTTATTTGCTGCTTTTTTTCATGTTGGAATAAATGTTAACTATTTAACTGTAAAGTAGTAATACGTGTTTGATGTCTTAATGTTTCTGCATTAAATCATTCTGGGATGTTTGCTGACATTGATTGGATGTGGCACAGCCCTACAGAGAACATGTTCCACTGCTCGTTTGATTCACTGCCCTCGTCCATAAATCCATAAATCCATAGATCCATAAATTCAACAGCAGATTTAAAATGTTGCAGAGGCAGGAGGTGAATGTGCTAACATGGGATACCTTTCATTTTCTTGGCTCCTGGCACCCTCTCATCGTTCCCCTCCATGCGACCTCTCTTGATCCTCTTCCTGCTGCCAAACATGTCGTCATCCTCATCTGTGGAGACCTCCTCCGGATACTCATCCTGAGGGAAGATGCCTGAGAGGAGACAGGACGAGGTCAACGATCAAGAACAATTCAGTTTTCATAAATATTAAAGCGAGTGTGATCATCAACTCTTACCTTCATTCAGATCACGCAGTCTGCCATTCAACACACCAGGGTGAGAGAAGAAGAAGAAGGAAACATTGATGAGTTCAGATTGAGGCAGAGATCATTCATGGTTGATCAGTGGATCATCCTGGTTACACAGCGCTGTCTGGCACGAGTAACAACATCAGCAGGAAACACTTTCGCCATTTCGTAGAGCTAACAGACATGTCTATGGCTCTACCTCGTGGACATTATAATCTGTGTCTTCTGAGTAACCTGTCCACTAACTCTCCTGTAACCGAGTCCATTTAGGTGACATTGTTCAGTCTGGTCACCTAACGGGTTGACTCTGGTAGCCAGCTAAAGGGTGGCAGGGAGCCACTCACAGCCGCTCAGATGGTCAGCCCTTCCTTGGCTGAGTGCATTGCAGCAGTGTTGCCTAAAGATGAGATCGGTACTACTGGGAGGATGGGATGCTCATGTGGGCTCCTTCAGCTGATAACCAGAACTTATTACAGCACACTGAATCATTCCATCTGGCCTGGTTGGAGAAGTGATATTTCTAAACATGGCCACTCTTGCCATGCACAACAGTTGGTTGGAAACCAAACCAAGCGATGCCTCAAGCTCCGCTTCATGCCATACCTGGAATGGGGGAGCCATTTGAGAGACTCATCAACTGTGTAGGTCCGTTGCCCAAGTTAGAATCTGGTTACCAGTATCTCCTGACGTTATGTGTGCAGCCACTGGATACCCTGAGGTAATTCTACCACCTTCTCTCAAAGCTAACATGGTAGTGAAGGGATTGGTGAAACTCTGTACCACCTTCGGTTCGCCATTTCATTCAACCAGACCATGGTGCTAACGTTATGTCCCAAGTGTTTGCTGTAAAGCATCAGATCTCTGGTGCTTATAGCCAGAGCCAGGGGTGCTAAAGCACTTCCACCAATCCCTCGAGTCTGTGGTACTGATGAGCTGTCGGCCTAGAATGAACGCTCACTTTGACAAGAATGTTGTGGAACAAAGTTTTCAATCTGGAGCCTCTGTGCTGGCTCTCCTTCACCTCTCTGGTTTAGAACTGCAATCGGAGTTTGCAGTTCCTTATGTGGTGAAGTGTAGTGTCACAGCATCTACTCACACTCTGGTGATCTTGTAGAGTCTCTGTCTGTTCCTGCTGGGTGTGCTGCTCCGACTGGCTAACTCAAACAGCTTGTCTGCCAGGGCGGCATAGTTGAACTGAAAAACACACAAATACTCAGAAATCAAAACCAATTCATCACCATTTTAAACATCCACCATCTAAGTCACACTCATGAATATTTGTTCAAATTATTTCTTCTTGAACAGAAAGAAAGCTTGCATGATAAACTTTGACTGATCCACAAAACAGAAAGTCAGAGCCGGAGAATGAATGACTTCCAATAATCAACCCTTTCAGGCAATTCCCTTTAATCTCTTTACACATTTAATAAATAGAAGACTTTGCATTTCTACAAGACATTTTCAAAAACATACCAGTTTTCACATTGGTTTTCTTCCCTCAGCTAATGTGAACAAGCTGAAAACTGCTGTTTGCATCCTTCACACGGGGGTTCTGCCGTTCAAGTTTAGACTTTTTAAAAAATTGATTTTCCATTAAACCCGCCATACATTTCTTTGCAGCATATATTAGAAATGTATACAAGCACGGCACAGCAGCATCATCCAAATGATTACAGCTGTTAAGGTACCTTCCCAAACTCCCTGCACCCAACCTCTAGTAAAGTTAGGATGCCCTGTTCCTCCCTGTTCCTCCCAGAAGAGGAAGCTACGACTGCAGAAGCTTCATCTTTACAGGAGCGAGTTTCAGGGGCAAGATTTAAATTAGGCACATATGGGACTGGGGGGGGGGGGAATGTCTCTTTGAAACATTTAGTATTGATACTAAAATGTGCCAAGTTTGGGACATGACCAGATCTTATGCAAGTGATCTGCTGGTTGACGCTCACTGCGAGGGCATGGAAGGTCTACGTTGTACCACTCTTGCCTCGGCCAAAACAATCTGGAGTTGTGTCAAGCTGTGCCTAGCAGCAGGGGAAGAGGTATGCATCAAGTCAAGCACAGCTCTCCATGGATCCTCGAGCAATTCCTCACCAATGTGGCTCTCCCAAAGTCTCCTCACGTCTTGCAGTGAAGGATGATGTCACACACATTGTTAAAGAGAACGGAAATTACACCTTTGCAGTATATATCAAGAGGAACTGGAAAGGCAGTAATGCTTTTCTGGACAAAATGTCTATTCTGGATACATCGAAAACACTGACTATAGTCAATCGAAAAAACTCAGAGTTGTGTAAACAAATCCAACTTGCCGTCCACTGATAGATATGGGATGAATTTAATGCCCTTTGAGGACCAAGATCATAAAGGAGAAACAGCGAGAGAAGGTGGGAAGTTACGACTGTTGTTGATGGGACAGTGCACCGATGTCTGCAGGTTCAAATGCCACGAGATTCTGAATGAACGATGGACCACTGGGTTACAACAAAACGGACTTTCTCCACCGAGTTAAACGTTGTTGTTGTTGTTTTAAATCAGGATGGGGACGGTTACGTCAGGAGTTTTTGGTAACACAAACTTCTTATCATATACAGCAATACGTCAGTCTTGTAATACCACCGTTCCTACGGTCTAACAGACAGCTGACCCAGGAGGAGCTGCAGACTGCTCGCCTTAGGATTCATGTTGAAGAATAAAAGCAGAGCACTGTTTTTGAAATGGGGTCCATAAACCAAGTCTGGAAGGTGCGTGCCATCCTCACAACTTCTCAACGACCATTGTTCTGAAACTAAACTTAAATAAAGCTACCGTGCCTTCCCTGCTTTATGGTCTGTTTGACTCTAAATGGACCATAATGTACTAAATGAACATCATGCTGTATTGAAGAAGACTTGAAACTAGAGATTGAGACCATAAACTCATGTTTACAATGTTTACTGAGGTAATAAATCAAGAGAGAAGTAGAGTCATTTTCTCATAGACTTCTATACAACCAGAGGAGTCGCCCCCTGGTGGTCACTAGAGAGAATGCAGCTTTAAGACACTTGCATTGGCTTCACTCGGCAGAGCCGGAGGTTGCCGCCTGGCTATAACATGCAGCACCATCGAGTGATGCAGGGATGACACACAGACAGAAGTGAGCACGTAGTCTCCTTTAGCCACCGCCTGTTTAAGACACGTACAATACAATCTTTAGAATTCACAAGTTAGGTATTTACCAAAGTATTTTATGCTGTGGAACAAAATGCTAAAATCTCTCAAGCTTGTTTTAACACAGATCTTAATTCAGGCATCTAACTTGAAACCCATCGACTTTGAGTGGAACTAAAACGCTGAGTCATTGCTGGCTTCAGGACTCATCAGTGAGGTAGTGAAATGTGTGACCAACACATAAATCCCAAAAGAACAACATTGAATAGAAATAGAGAGAAAGTCCTCACCTGTAGGACTTGTCCAACGTCTTCATCACATGACCCCTCTGTGTCTGAGTCTACCCCCTGAAGAAGCTCAGCATCATCACTATCATCTTCATCTTCACTTGGTATATTGCCTGAAATAAAAATAAAAACAGCACAATTTACCTCATTAAAAACAGCACCTGCTACTATATCCAGTGACACACACTGTTTACCGTCTCTGTCAATAGCAATGAGAACATTGCATGGATGAATAACTACATATGACACATTGTATCAGTGTATTCGTCTACAGTCAGACTCTCCACCGCGCCGTGTCAGCACTGAGGCTCCCTCATCACCGCTCTGCTGTGGGGGAAACGTGCTGTGGCTTGTTTGTATGGTCTGCACAGGATGCAGGAACAAGATAGACAGCGGGGCCGGCAGCCATTGAAGCACATTTATGCCCCTCTGACAAAGTCCACAAATCTGTGGACTACATTTGATACCACTACGCCGGCATGGCATTAACCTCTCGTTTGTTGAGCCTAATGAGTCGCCCAGCTGCACTGATAACCTGATCCACAGACAGGTTAAATCCACAGTTTATCACAGTGCAGTGTCTGTGCAGAACAGACCCCAGTAAGTCTGCACCACATCATTTAGATTAGCTGAGAGGTTGTCAGCTGTCTGGGTTTAAACCAGTGTATTACAAACTCAGTGTAATGTTAGCACGTGTCCAGTCGAGAGAGCGTGTGTACAGTCTATTAGTCAGTGAATAAATGCTACAACTCAAAGACCCTTGAAGACACCCAGGCTAAGTTCCTGTTGCTGCTGTTGTCAGCCAGCTGATGATTAAAGTGATGTGATTAGCCCCCAAGTTAGCAGCAGCTCCGGCCCACCACCAGCACCCCCTTTACAAACATGTCCACTTTAAGCTAATCCTGTGCACTTTGGGGCAAAAAACATGCAGTCTGTATTTTATGCGTTTCTTTTGGGAAGGTACCGTTGATCTGCTTCCATGTCCGTTTCTTGGCGACCGGTTTGCTGATCTTCTCATTTAGTTCCTCGTTGTCGTCGTCCTCCTCAGAAGCTTGTCCCGAGTCGGAGTCTGAGTGCTCAGCTGCTTTCAGCTCCTTCATCAAATCTTCGACAGCGAAAGGGGCCTGGTCAATGATGGTGCTGAGGATGCTGTTGCAGATGGCACTGAAAAGAGACAGACTGGCGACACAGACAGGAAAAGAAGAGGATGGAAGTGGTTAGCACCGGACCTAACATAAAAACAAGCTGCGTTAGTCAACTTGGACCTTTGAAGTACAGAAGAAATGATAGATTTATATTACATGAACAACATAAACAACCGTTCAATAGTTTGGAATCTCCTGCCACTGAAGCTTTGATGTTCCAGTCAGATGTCAGAGACTCTGTATTCAGCTTGTGCTTACTGGTGATAGGATCGTATATGGGCAACTGGTTTTACATTACAATTCAGAAATCACACCGTAGGCTCAGCTACAGGAGCAACGTTGGGGTTAAGTGTCTTGCTCAAGGACACATCGACGTGCGACTAGCGGAGCCGGGGATCGAACCTCCGATCCTCCGACTGAAGGACGGCCCTGCCCTCCACAGTCGTCCAACACCTTTATTAAGGCGGAGGTAAATAACTTACCATCAGAACTAAGATGTTAAGAGAATAGAACATGCGCCCTGCTGTGCATTAATAGACGTAGTGTACGTGTGTCTATGGTTCTTTTCTACTACGGCTGATCAGAAACTGCAAAGCCACTTTGAAATTTGACAGGCGCCGCACAATATCCACGAGAACTCCAGCTGCACCATCATCACATACAGAAAACAACATGAAAGACCATCTCCAATGAAATAAAGACTTGGGATACAGACTCCTAACATCCTGTTCTGCAGGGCATCGTCTATTCTTAACTTCTGTTATTACATTGCTCAAGTGTAAGAGAGCATGAGAATAACTGCAGCAGAAGAGGTGAGCCGGTGTGGACTTACTCCTTGGTTTTGGCTGCCGTTTTGCAGAATGGCTCGATGAATATCAAGTTCTGATCAGCAGTGAGCTGTGAAAAGAAAAGAAACAAGGATCATTGTGGCATTATTGTATTTCCTCATAACAAGGAGCTGGAATCAAACTAAACGTACTGTAAGAGTGGAAGTCTCACAACAACTAGAGAGGCAGCATCAGTGGCTAAGAACAGCATCCACAGCCATGCTGGAGGCTCTGAGGCTGGACGCAGGCAGCGTGAATCTACTGTACATATACAGCAGAGGTCATGATGCAATAAAGGATGTCAGCATCACAATGCAACCATTCTCATCTTGTTAACAAGGATGTAAACAGCGTTCATCAGACCACTCAGACCTGGAAACCCTCCAGGGTAACAACACAGCAAACAGCTGTATTCATAACATGGATCTGGTATCGCGCTCCAAGGTTCTCAAAAGGCACATGGTAAAAACAGAGTCAAAGCATTAGATAAACGAATGAACAGTAAAAAGACACTACATAACTTAACTGGATGATCTTTTGAAAGTGGTGAGTGAGGAGAATGTCTGAGGTGTTGGGGGAGGGAGCTCCAGAGGGAGGGGCAGCGATGGAGAAGGCCCTGCCCCCCCCAGGTCCGATGCTTGGACAGAGTAGGGGGGGTAAGGAGGTTGGCATCGGCGGATCTGAGGTTGCGAGCGTGTCGATGCAGGAGGTCAGAAAGGTATGAAGGGGTTTAGGGTAGTGGAGGGCTTTGTATGTGATCAGGAGAATCCTGAACTGGATTCTTTGCTGTATGGGAGCCAGTGGAGGTTCTGAAGGACTGGGGTGATTAAGTTTAAAGATGAATCGATCCCTCATTAGTCCCGCAGTGGGGAAGTTTGTTCTGTGCATTTGACCCGTCCCTAGTCTTCAGGGAGCAGTGGGCTGCCCCCGAGGAGCAGCGAGAGGTTCAGTGTCTCTGGTGGAGTGGGAGAGCAGACGGGCAGAGTTCTGGATGCTTTGTAGTCCGTTGATGGTTCTGGGGGATGTGCCGTACGTATATTGCAGTAGTTAAGTCTCGAGGTGTGGAGGACATGGATAAGTGTTCCAGAAGATTTAAGAAGCAACCACGCATATTGTTATTTCATGAACTCATCTGATAGGATGTTATATTTACTTCTCTACACTGTTCTTCACGTTATTTCAAACATTCACTTGGAGGCCTAAAGTTGTCCATTTGCCATTGCAGTGCTCTTTCAATGGATCTAATTACTCGTGTATAGAGATCTACTAGGAGTTGCTAAGCACATGATTTTTTCAAAACATTAAAGTTACTACAAGGAACTTTCATTTGAAGTTGAATTGGTCCCTGTGGACTAAAGTGGTAGTGTCTGTGAGCACCAGAGTCCCTTTAGAAAACCTCTCATTCTACTGCAGCAGGTCTGACAGTCGGCCCCGCTCAGTCCTGGTTCTGGTTCTCCCGTGCCTCCCTTCCCTCCAGCGGGCACAGCAATACGGCCTGGGTCTCCAGCAGCGTGGTGTCGGTGTCGGCTCCCAGAGAGGAGAAGCTCTGCTCCTGGAGGAGGAGGAGGAGGCGCTGCTGCTGGGAGCTGAGCTCTCCTCCTCCCTCCGGAGCTCCGACTGCAGGTCCAAGGCTGCAGTGTAGCCAGATCTGGGTCTGTCACGGTGGACCGGTCTCTGCTGTAGCTGGATTCTGAGCTGAAGGAGTTTCTGGTGAACCTGCATGATTTCATCGGATTCCACCAGAATCCGATCCGGTGGCTCCGATGACAGATATTAAGAACAAACATGTAGAAATAGCCCGTCTTCTTGTGATGTTTACTTCTGTAGATCATGTGAGGCATTAGTAGAACGGGCGGAGAGAGCTTTTTACTTCCAGGAACTCAAATGTGTGCCCGTGTTGTGATTTGGCAGCTCAGCTTGTTCTGTCAGAAGCGCTGTGAGTAGGGGAAGGCCGTAGCGGTGTAGAATGTCAGACTGTAATGCGTGCTTTGGTTTGACTGTGTTGCGTGTGTACATGCTGCTCGGTATCAGTGTGTAGATTGGAACATGCATTTGTGAGAACCCAAAATGACACATACATGGTTGTACGTATTTGTAAATAGTACTTTGTGTTTGTAGAACATCAGCTCTCAATGACACACTTAAACCCCAACAGACAGCGGCGGTGCTGTACCTCTGCTGAACCCACAGCTGCCAGCTCGGTCATGTAAAGGTCCAGGATGTGGAACTGCAGCCCGCTGGGCGCCCCGCTGCCGCTCTGCAGGACGTGTGCCGTCAGCAGCTCCAGAAACCTGGTAATCGCACTGAGGAGGCGTGGTACAGAGTTATTGACTCCTAAAGGAGACGACGTGAAGGAGACTAGAAGGTTTTGGAGACTAAGTTTGAGTACATTACCTGCTCTCCCAGTTTCTCCTCTTCAGCATCTCAAAGGTTTGTCCGAACATGAAGCGAACCAGCTGTTAACAAAAGAGAAGAGAAAATAGTCATCATTTGGATTATTGAGACGTAAAACATCCAAAATCTCTCAATTATCATAACTTAAAGATTACACAGCTGGCGTCTTTATGGAACTGTGTTGAAGTGCAGCCGTGCCCGGTTAGTTCTGAGGACGTGTACTCTGCTCCTCCTCTTGTAATGCATGTGTTGATCGTTACTGGTTACTTATTATCAGGTGTTGATACCAGCAGGATATGAGCCTGGCTGCTGGTGGTCGATCACTCAACACACGTGAGCCGCGGATTAACTGCACCTTTTCTTTCCAGCTTAATCATAGTGTAAAATACAGTTTTACTGCCGCTCGTATGTTTTCAGGTAATACGTCTTTAAATATCTTTGCAGAGCGTCAGTGAACAGATGTAAAGCAGTCGTGGAGCAGGTTAAAAGCATTTGATGGTGAATGTCTGAATGGTGAATGGTCTGTCAGCGACGGGGGCCACGCCACATCAACAACAAGGTATCATCGGGGCATTTAGAAAGCGTCAGAATCAGACCGGGCTAAAGCTATTACAACATCTATTGGGGTCTTTATTGCTGCAGACATGAGGCCACACTCCGGTGTGGAAAACAAAGGATTTCAAAATCTGGTTGAAAAGGTTAAAGTGCTTGAGCCACGCTATGAAATCCCCTCACGCACCACTTCAGTATGAAGATCGTTCCTCTATGAAGAGGAAAAGACTGACCGCTCACTTCATCACGGAGGAGGTGGAGATTGAGAGTCTGGTGCTGTAGACACGCCCCCTCTGTGAGTCACACAGACTCGCCCCCTCTGTGAGTCACACAGACACGCCCCCTCTGTGAGTCACACAGACACGCCCCCTCTGTGAGTCACACAGACTCGCCCCCTCGACCTGACATTAATGTATTTCCTCAGCTTCTTCACAGCCTTGGTCCGGATGGGCTTCTCGTTGGAAGCTAGTCTCTGAGCGAGCTGGACCTCTGGCTCTTGAATCGACGCCATGTTCACACCGATTCACGTGGGGACTCTTCACTCGTATCCTCTTTACTCGCGCCCTCTTCGTCCCACGTTTCCACGATACGGCGCGGCCTGATGACGTCCCAGGGACAGCATCTTCTTCTTCTTCTTCTTCTTTTTTAGTTCGATGGCGGGTGGCAACCAGCGTTAAGGTGCATTACCACCACCACCTACCATGTTGGCGTGTCTGTGAGTCACACAGACACGCCCCCTCTGTGAGTCACACAGACACGCCCCCTCTGTGAGAGTCACAGCTACCTTTTCCCCAGATAACTATTCTCATCTTTTTGAAATTAGTTTTTATCTGGGTTCTGGGTTTTCCAATATGGAGTCTCAGATAGAGACCAGATGTGAACAGCCCTTGGCAGGACGTGAAATCCACACTGACCTATGAGGAGGAATTGATTTGACAGGTCCGGCTTGTTATCTGCAAAGCGGTGGATACCGGATCAAGTTCTGATGCTACACAAAGTATGACTGTTCTAGTGTCCCGTGAGGGCGACAGTGAGCCTGCATGCACAACACCAAGAAAAATGAAACAGCTAAATGGAATTCAGCCATTAATCATTCTTACACCTGAAACATCAATACGTGTGCTGTGTAGAAGGCCTGTAGCAATAACCAACGCAAAGCAAACTATAGAACTTAATATGATTCTGACTAAGGAACAGTATCGTGAGGAATTCATACTTATTGTTAGAATTGTAATGCTTCTTTTAAGTACTCATATCGGTCCTAGCAAGTACTCAATTGTAAGTACTTGTTTTGAAATAAAATAGTGTCATCGGTGCAACTCTACCGAGTACTGATAACAGTGATTAATAATCAGCTTTATGGCTCACTGATCGACGAGTTCGAAACCAAAAGACTTCATGCCAGAGCGAAGCATCTCACTGCATCAGTTACTTTAAACAGCTAAAACTCATTCAGCATTCTCTCCACACTAACCTGGAAGAACTTATCCATGCGCAGCCTGTCGATACCAGTCCACTCTCTCCTGAAGGTCTGCAGGAAGCTCTCCAGGTACAACAGCTCTGCAGGAAACGGCACATCATCATCATCATCATCATCATCATGAAAGTACAGCACCGGGTTGCATCAGCTATGTTGAAGCTCAGAAGTAGCCTTGTTTAAACGTAATTACTAACTAAAGTGGGAGTTTAAGTGCTCCTAACATTTGAATATGTGTAACAACATACAGGCTAGGCGTAAGACAACGTGCATCTGGCACTATGACTTTGCTACTGGATCATTTCAGCGCTCTGTCAACATGCACAATAAAGTGCACAACATGTAAAATAACACGTACTGTATATCCTCTGTGCCACAGTCACAAGCAAACATCTGGTTAGATAACTTCCTTATTAACAAATACTACTTTAATCATTTTGCCGGTGTAAATTATCATGATTTCTGTTATAACATAATAATGTCATCTGGCCATTAATAGTGTAACGTTACCGTTATAATACCCTGTGTTTGCACAACCTGTTGATCATAACGCTTTGCTCTACTTCATCTTCCCTTTGGTTGATGTTTGGTGATTAACAATAACTATTTTAGACTAGAACCTCTTCTCTAAACTGCAGCATAAAGAGTGCTTTTCATTGATTGGCCACAGAAAGTAAAAACGTTACTTTGGCAACAATATTTTGGTAAGAGTGGACTTAATGCCAGAGTCACAAAGAAAGATCTTCCTCTCCTTGGTGCAACCAAACATCGACATAGCTCTAGTACCAACTCAACTCGTTGAGCGTGGAACCTACACCCTGACTGAAGAGAGAGCTCGTGTACAGCTGGTGCAACAGGCTGCAGAGCTTTTCTTATGTGCCTCATATCGAATCCTACCACATTATGAAATCAGACGTGGGCAACTTACGTCCATCAATATCATGGAAGCTGTGGATGAGGGTAGAGATCTGGTTGGACAGCTCCTCCTAAAGAAGAAACGTGAAGACTGCATGAACAGAGACATTGAATCAGGCAGCAGAGGGGCGACTGACTGAACACGGTTATAATCAGTTTTGGATTTATGACAGACAATTTTAAATATCTCTGATTTGGACTCAAGAGTAGGTTTTCATTCTTCATCAAGATGCCGTCACTACAACTCTGAGGTCAGTGTTTCCCATTAATTACCTCGACTGCAGCAGCTCGACAGCTTCATAATGAACCAAAGATATTTGACCCTTCTGAGGCTGGCTGGACCTCACGGGCACATTCTCTACACGTTTAAAGAGGCTGGCGGCTCAGTCCGTGAGCTCTACAGCAACCAGCGGCCCAACCTTTCGTTCCCGGGGACTTAACCCGCCCGGGAGGGAGGGCACCACTGTCAATGTAATCTCAGTTGTTTATAGAACATAAATAGATATCAGAGAGGGATGTATGACAGATTATAATACATCATTAAAACTACCAATGACAAGATTTGTTTCAATCCATAAAAATACGATCTTTTATTTCCTTATCATTTGAATTTAGTTTTTTTATTTAAAGAAAAAAAACATATAATAAATGACTATTACAAAGTAAGAGGATAACATTTTGAATGATTTTTGGGAGTCTGGAGACCTTGTAGACCAGCTGCAATAATCAAACAATAACATGGATCATCATGATCCTCAATTAGTAAAAGTTATATTTGCTCCCTTTTTTTCTTTTGTGCTGATCCGATCTTTGATCCGAGCCGTGAGTTGTATGATCCGTTGCACCACGAGCTTTAACACTACTTTCATACACTGATGGCACGGTGCCACCTGCACACCAGGACTCTGACGAACTAACTTAAGTGTATTGCCCACTTTGACATGGACAAGCGGCGCCGGGGATCGAAGCAGCGTTCCTCCGATTGGACGACCGTGCTCTACCGCTGAGCCACAGTGGACTAATTGTGTGCCTGAAAAGGGATGAAATGCACCGTGTGTATTCACAGCAGCTCCCATTCCCATGATACGAGTGTGCAAGCCATGCACACAGACAGTAGCACAGCATACCTGGAGCAGTGGTTTGTCCTGCATCCACAGACAGTAGAACAGACCCTTCCACAGCTTGAGCAGCTCATCACCTGTGAATCCACCTACACAAGAGGACACAAGACTGTGTGAGACATGTCCTGAGTCCAGGACTACACTGCAATCAAATACAGCAGCGGCCATTTTTTAAAGACATTTTATGGACTAGACAACTACAACGTATTTTGACAGTGGACAAAATCTTCCGTTTCAGATCTGCAGAACTTTTTATGTAACCATAAAATAATATTTTGCAACAAATACTGTAACAAGGTTACTGTTCTGGTGATTGTGGCGACAATGCAAATTACGTTCAACTGTTACATTAGCTAGTTAACTTAACTAGTTACACACAAACTGCCTTTCACCTCACAGCTACACGTGTTCACCAAGTGTCGCTATCAACACCACACGTGCATCAGACTGGGACCAATTCCCTTTCAACCAGTTATGGTTTGAACCAACCAGTCGCTGTTAACAATACATGTTTCGTTAACGTGCTACCCAATTCAAGTTATTACTAGCGTTTGAGCTGATGCTAGCCAGCTGTGACAGAGCTAACTAGCTGCGTAGCGCGGACAGTCTACGTTACCTGTCGCGATGTGAGACCTGACATTAATGTATTTCCTCAGCTTCTTCACAGCCTTGGTCCGGATGGGCTTCTCGTTGGAAGCTAGTCTCTGAGCGAGCTGGACCTCTGGCTCTTGAATCGACGCCATGTTCACACCGATTCACGTGGGGACTCTTCACTCGTATCCTCTTTACTCGCGCCCTCTTCGTCCCACGTTTCCACGATACGGCGCGGCCTGATGACGTCCCAGGGACAGCATCTTCTTCTTCTTCTTCTTCTTCTTCTTCTTCTTCTTTTTCAGTTCGATGGCGGGTGGCAACCAGCGTTAAGGTGCATTACCACCACCTACCATGTTGGCGTGTGTACCAGAGTTATGTTTTACAAAGAAACAAAAACACACTGAGGACACGCTACATTCTCTTGACCAGCCCAAATGCCAAACACAAATGAATTAAACCATTCTTTTAAATTAAATGTTCAAAATATGTATTAAATACACGCTTAAAATGTTACAAATAAATGTCGAAATAAATGTCTTTTTTATGTCGAAAACAGTAGGCCTACAAATATTCCTGCACTAGGCACAGTAGCTGCAATAAAAAACACCTAGACCTCGTCACCCTTTATATGATGTACTGAGCATGGCCCTGTTCAAGATGAATACATGTACTCTTCCGCATGCCACGTTTAGTTCATCAATTTCTGTAAGTTGATGGGGCTTTACAAGCTAAGATACCTCTCCTTGCCGTGGCTGTTAATACTTGACATGCTATCATAGCTATAGCCTACATGCATACATACAGTGCATGAGCTCAATTTATGGCAGCTCCACAAGGATAGGCACACCCCCAATAATTATACATGTACATGATCAGTGTGCAGAGACGGAAAACCAGCCTCATTAGAAGGTTTTGACTACGATCATATGTAGGAAATCTATAAGGAAAAAAAGGAAAAGTGATGAAAAACTGCAGAGTATTTGACTATTAAACTGCAAACACAGTCCTGCAAAGAAGTGATCGCTGTTTGTATAGATCACATCCCTTAGCTGATGCTCTGACATCAGTAGAGTATAGTGACTTCAGATGTACCCAAGTAAGTCTTTCCAAGGTTCTTCAGTATGTCCAATATCAAATAAAACAGAGCATGAAGAGCAAAATTGTTAAAACTTACATTTGTAGACTATGTGATATTATCTCCACCAATAGACAGGGCTACCATGCAAGGTGCCACCTGCCCATCAGGACTAACTAATATTCATACAACAAAGACACAGCCTGTGGGAGCAATTTGTGGTTAAGTGTCTTGCCGGAGCTGGGGATCAAGCCACCAATCCTCTGATTGAAGTTGCACTGAGGCACAGATCCAATTGTCTGGGTATTGGAGCTTTTATAACATAAGTATCTGGGGGTATGTAACATTTTTTAATCATTCAGGCCTATTGTTAGAAACTTAAGTTTACACTTGCATTAGTATTACTTGGTATGCAGTAATGATCTGTACAAGAAGACTGTAACCAACTAAGTTGTGTGGTACAAAACTAGTACAAAGCCATTAAATTACATAATGAATATAGTAGTATGATAGTAGTATGATAGTAGTATACCAGTAGAGTGATAGTAGTATGATAGTAGTGTGATAGTAGTATACCAGTAGAGTGATAGTAGTATGATAGTAGTATGATAGTAGTATACCAGTAGAGTGATAGTAGTATGATAGTAGTGTGATAGTAGTATGATAGTAGTGTGATAGTAGTATGATAGTAGTATGATAGTAGTATGATAGTAGTGTGAAAGTAGTATGATAGTAGTATGATAGTAGTATGATAGTAGTATACCAGTAGAGTGATAGTAGTATGATAGTAGTATGATAGTAGTATGATAGTAGTGTGATAGTAGTATGATAGTAGTGTGATAGTAGTATACCAGTAGAGTGATAGTAGTATGATAGTAGTATGATAGTAGTATACCAGTAGAGTGATAGTAGTATGATAGTAGTGTGATAGTAGTATGATAGTAGTGTGATAGTAGTATGATAGTAGTATGATAGTAGTATGATAGTAGTGTGAAAGTAGTATGATAGTAGTATGATAGTAGTATGATAGTAGTATACCAGTAGAGTGATAGTAGTATGATAGTAGTATGATAGTAGTATGATAGTAGTGTGATAGTAGTATGATAGTAGTATGATAGTAGTATACCAGTAGAGTGATAGTAGTATGATAGTAGTATGATAATAGTATGATAGTAGTGTGAAAGTAGTGTGATAGTAGTATGATAGTAGTATGATAGTAGTATACCAGTAGAGTGATAGTAGTATGATAGTAGTATGATAATAGTATGATAGTAGTGTGAAAGTAGTATGATAGTAGTATGATAGTAGTATGATAGTAGTATACCAGTAGAGTGATGGTAGTATGATAGTAGTATGATAGTAGTGTGATAGTAGTGTTATAGTAGTATGATAGTAGTGTGATAGTAGTGTGATAGTAGTATGATAGTAGTGTGAAAGTAATATGATAGTAGTATGATAGTAGTGTGATAGTAGTGTGATAGTAGTGTGAAAGTAGTGTGATAGTAGTGTGATAGTAGTATGATAGTAGTGTGAAAGTAGTGTGATAGTAGTGTGATAGTAGTATGATAGTAGTGTGAAAGTAGTATGATAGTAGTATGATAGTAGTGTGATAGTAGTGTGATAGTAGTATGATAGTAGTGTGAAAGTAGTGTGATAGTAGTGTGATAGTAGTATGATAGTAGTGTGAAAGTAGTGTGATAGTAGTGTGATAGTAGTGTGATAGTAGTATGATAGTAGTATGATAGTAGTATGATAGTAGTGTGATAGTAGTATGATAGTAGTGTGATAGTAGTATAATAGTAGTATGATAGTATTGTGATAGTAGTATGATAGTAGTGTGATAGTAGTATGATAGTAGTATGATAGTATTGTGATAGTAGTATGATAGTAGTGTGATAGTAGTATGATAGTAGTATGATAGTAGTGTGATAGTAGTGTGATAGTAGTATACCAGTAGTATGATAATAGTATGATGTTTGACTGTGGCCCACAGTGAGAGGCTCTGGTCAAAGATCAAACAACCATCTGAGGCAGCAGGAGCCGGGAGTGACGTCAGAGCAGCAGAGAGGAGCGTGCGCCGCGAGCAGCCCAGCTGTGTGTGTGTGTGTGTGTATGTGTGAGTGGCTTTGAGGTGACAGTGGGCTAGCTTTCACACAACAAGGAAGTGGAGGACATGTCGCTCAACTGAAGGCACAAACAAAGACGAAACCGTCGACTTTCCCTTGGAGGTAAGCTCAGCAGCAGGAATGGAGTGTTTGTGGCTCATTGTGATCGGGTAACGTCACGAGACGGACCGAAGGTCGGCGGTTGAACGTTAGATCTAGCCGCGATGTGACCCGCTAGCTGCCGTATTGTTTCACGCATGAGGGGAAAGGTATTGTAGCTTCCTCTGCTGATCGCCCGTGTCTCTGTCGATACATTGTTGAAGACTGGAGGTTCTGGAGGTGTTTGTTTTACTTGTTTCATGTTCGCCATTTGTTATACACGAGGATCATGAGAGAACATAGCCTTCGTCCCTACACTAGCGGCGGTCGCTGTTCGCGTCTGAAGGTCCGGGTGCTCCTCTCAGCCGCAGCAAACATCGTGTGGTGTGCCGGCGGACTGGAGACCAGGCGTGATTTGCTGCGTTCATGTAAGAGCAACGGGGGCATAGACGAGGCCGTGTGACTCGCATGAAATGCAGTTATTTATCCAACCGCCTTGTCAAATTTGGCAAGGGAAGGTATATGAAAACTGCACTTCCAACAGGAACTGCTGTTCCTGCGGTGTGTGTATAGGTGTGTATGTTAGATAGTCCTGATGAGCAGGTGGCACCTTGCATGGTAGCGCTGCCATCAGTGTATGAATGGGTGTGAATGAGTGAATGATGACATGTAGTGTTAAAGAGCTTTGAGTGGACGGAACACTAGAAAAGAGAAATACAAGTACAGTCCATGTACCATTACGTTTACCGGTTCCTTTTCTTCTTCCCTCTCTCCCCCCTCTCCCTCCTCTCTCCCTCTCTTGTCATCTTCTCAGACTCCTGATTTGTGCTGTCCTTCCAGCTCCAGTGCTCACGGTTTCAACCGTGTATCCTCATGTTGCCGATCTGCAAGCAGCTTCCTCTGAGATGGAGATGAGCCACGGCGGCGCCACCGTGTTTGTGTGTACCCCATCAGCCTCCTCAGCGTGAGGCCACACCAGCTGCCCGTCACTGTCATTCTCAATATCCGTGCCCAAACATGGCCACCGTTCCTCCTGGGATCCGCCTGCTGGTGTCCTTCGACAGGGACCAGTGGTGAGTCTGAACCTGGTTGTGTGTGTTTAAGCGGGTGTAGTCTCTTTACAGTCTTTACGTAGTTAGTCTTTCCTCTGAGTTTGTGTTTCTGTCAATTTGCCATCAATGTGCAGCTAATGTGAAAGTGTGAATTGTTTGCCAGCTGTTTTAGTCGTTGGCAATCAGTTTATTTGAATGTGGATGTGCAGATGTGCTTATTTCATTTTGACTTGTTGAATTTCTCCCCATCCAAGACTATTTCAACAAGATGCCACAGTTAATCAAGATATTATTTATTCAGATATTTCTGTGCAATATGGACATTTCAGTGTATCAGTCAGCACGTACAGACCTTTCTGTCCATGTGGGCCGAGCAGTAATGTCACGTCATGCATTCCCATGACGTTTGTCACTGAGGATGGTGCACAGCAGAGTCCTGAGAACAGGAACTACTACATTCTACTGAGGGCTTTCAAAACATTAGTTGGCATCGTAGTGTTGGGCAGACGTGGGGTTGGTCACGCTTTGACGTCAACTGCAAGAAGTCATGCGAGTTGTTGCATTGCAGGAAGTTACATACGGCGTATAAGAATCATCAGATTCATCTAAATGAAAGGATGCGGCTGTTATTGTATATCTTTCTTATTGTTAACATGTCTCATGAAAACTGCAAAACCACCAATGTGTTAGCCCGTCTCTCTTCTTGACGTTCCTAAACGGTCTTTGGTTGTCAGTAAATCTTTAGAAACAGCTCACACATGTCGAGGAGGCTGCGCCCTGTAGCTTTTAACAAACGTTACTCAAACAGGATGAAACAGATTCATTTGTTGTACTAGCGAGTACAGTCTTCACACAGTGTTTCCCAAAGGATCGTGTACATTTTAAAGTTACTTGTACTTGTATTAGCAGAGGTGAAATGTAACTAATTACATTTAGGCTATTTAAGTTGTATTTAAGTACAACTTTGAGGTACTTGTACTTAATTTGAGTACTTCCATTTCACGTCTCTTTATCCTTCTAGTCCACTACATCTCAGAGGAATATATTGTCCTTTTAACTTCACTACATCTATTTGACAATATTAGTTACTCGTTCGGCTGCTTTGCCGATTCAAACTCTTAATACAAAATATAAATCAAGGAAGAAACTCTGAAGCATTGAGTTTTATATAACCTGGTTATTAAGTCGTTAGAATGAACTCCAGCTTAAAGAGCCACTTCCACCCTCGAGCTGACCTGCAGCTGGTCACCAGCCGTCCGTTATGGAGTCATTGTGAGCCAATGGCGGAGTGAAATAGTCTGATAGAGTCTACGTACTTCATGGGAAACATGAGCTCTTTGGTTTACTGGGGTAATGGCTGCATACCAAACAAAGACAACAACCTGATGAGTCCAATACTGATTAAACCTTGATTACCATGGCACCGGTGGAAGTTTTGAAGCATAATGAAATCAGCCGGGCTATATGAGGATAAGGATACATATTGTGAGGTAGATACATATTTGGTGCAGCTTCAGCACGCAGTGTGGTGTCCGTGAGAGCTGGGTTAGAGCAGCGCCTTACCAGCTGTGTTGCTGTTGTTTGTTGTCAGACACACACTGGAACGCGCTCACAGAGTGCCGTCGAGCTGACTCAATTGGTTTATCTCCAGTCAGCACGCACACACACACACACACACACACACGCACACACACGCACACACACACACACACACACACACACACGCACACACACGCACACACACGCACACACACACACACACACACACACACACACACACACACACACACACACACACACACACACACACACAACGTCAGGTTGATCAGACTTCCAGTGGCGCTACAACAAGACGTGTAGTGGTGAGCTCCTCAGAGTCGTTTTTTCAAAATACCGCCTATTAATATAGATCTGCACTAAGATAAGATCAGGTTGAGTATGAGAGGAGTGAAATCCCAAATGAGGTGTACGTCTGAGAAGAAAATAAAGAAATCACAAGAAAACCCGGGTGTTCGACGCAGAATCACCGGCAGGTGATGAAGCTAACGTAGCTAACGTAGCTAACCAAAAGGTGTTGCTAGAGGGCCTCACACAACTGTCTGGAGCCGAGCGGCTTCAAACAAGGCGTGAAACGGATTCTTTATTATCCCCCAAATTACAAGCAAATGTCTGTCTATTGTCCAACCGGGGCAGTAAATGTAGACCACTCCCATGTATTTTGGCTTTGTCCGGAAATTGTACAGTTGTGGGGAAATGTCCATATGGTTATAGTCAAAATTCTGGGCTATGATATACCTAAGCCCTGTATGTCACTCTACTTTGGTAACATGACAGCAGATATTGTGTTAAGACAAGACGGCTATCTGCTGAAAGTGTTGCTAGCAGCTTGTAAGAAGGCTATTATGAAGAGATGGCACAAGGCAGAACCACCGCCACAAGATGGACGGCTGATAACTGTGAATGAAATATATGATATGGAACCGTCAACTCACAGGAGAAGAGCTCAAGAGGAGCGATGTGGTGAGAAATGGACGATGTTTACATGTCAACGATAAGACAGGAACAGAACCCCTGAATATGTCTCAGGATTTATCCGTACTTCTTATCAGCACAGATCAAATCAGAACACACAACACGGCAGGAAGAAGTAAACATGAGTGTGAAACAAAGCACAAGGATATCCTGTATGTATGAAACTCAGAAGGGTGTAACATTGACAGCTGTTAATGATGTTTGGCTTCGTCAGGAATACAGATGGCTTTGTCAACATTAATATAGCAGCAAACAGCTATTGTCTATAAAGACATAGCCGATGGATTCACAGATGTCTTGTGTGACTCTACAAACATAATAGTGATTATATATAAATGTAAACAGAATCCACAGACAGAAAATTAAATCCAGAATAATGTTTTGATAGGATGTCTGAGTACCCATTTCTTATTTGATATGTTGGGGCGACTGTGGCTGACTGGAGAGCAGCTCGTCCTTCGATCAGAGGATCGGCTGTTCGATCCCCGGCTCCGCTGGTCGCATGTCGATATGTCCTTGAGCAAGACACTTAACCCAAAAACTGCTCCCGTAGCTGAGCCTACGGTGTGTTAGTCTGATAGGCAGGGGGCACTTAGCCCCTCCCATCAGGGTGTGAATGGGTTAGTCTGATAGGCAGGGGGCACTTAGCCCCTCCCATCAGGGTGTGAATGAGTTAGTCTGATAGGCAGGGGGCACTTAGCCCCTCCCATCAGGGTGTGAATGGGTTAGTCTGATAGGCAGGGGGCACTTAGCCCCTCCCATCAGGGTGTGAATGAGTTAGTCTGATAGGCAGGTGTCACTTAGCCCCTCCCATCAAGGTGTGAATGGGTGAATGATGACATGTAGTGTTAAAGCGCTTTGAGTTGTCGAAAAGACTAGAAAATATACAAGTACAGTCCATTTATTTTTATTGGATTTGTTTTGTTTTGTCTGTTTGTTTGTGGATTTAATTATTTATTCTTTTTAGTGTGTAGTTCAAGTTAAAGGCATGTGCATGAATCCCCGTGTGTGGGACCGTGTGTGTGGAGGAAATGAAGGTATTTCCTTGAGAGAAATCAAAAGTATCTTAAGCTTTCTGTCTTTTAAGTATTTATTACAGGATAAGATCTAGAAAAGATTATAAAAAGCATTCAAACAAATCAAACCGATCTAACGAGCATAAACAGCTCAAATGTGCACCAACAGGTTAAACAGAGTCGTAGTTACTCTACAATCAGCCGGCTCACTCTGGTTCTCATGAGAAGCGGGAGACGCTGTTTGTTGGCTCATGAGCCAAAGTTCAGACTAGATAGAAAACACACGTGCACAGATTCAAGTCACAACAGAAGAGACATTAAGACAACCCGACAGTGTGCACAACAATGTTTGTGTCAAAAGTTGATCACAAAAAAAACGTTTTGATCAACACACAAATATTTCTTGTTTTAAATAAATATAATGGAAATCCACAAATATATGTTTTCACCAGGGAATCATCAGTAGCCAATCAGATGTCGCTTAATTTCCAACCTCTAAAATGAGCGTGTCCTCACGAGGGTAGACTTTACCCAAGACAAGTCTGCAAAGATCCCAAAAGTATCCAAACAAAGAGATGCAGCTCACAGAAGTGAAGGTTACATCCACGATGTTTAAGGAATACGCCGGCACACGGCGTGTTAACGTTACTAACTGACATTAGCTAAGTTAAGGAGTCAAGTAGCTAACTTACTTACTTCAGCTTGTCTTGAGGAATCCATGCGTTGGCTTGCGTCCATGTTACACTTTACTGTTTCTGTCAGAGAAGAAATGACCGATCTGTTAGTTTGATATATTAGTAATATGACAGCTGGCTGACTCTCGCTAGAGTTTGCTTATGTTAACGTTAGCTATGTGTTTGTTTGCCACGTGATATCTGTGAGTCTGAAACAAGTGCTACAGTGCTGATACCCCCGACTTTAACTGCTACCAGAACAAACAGGTTATACACAGTAAGTGTGTGAAAGCACTGCACATGTAGCTCTAGAACTCATTTTCATTCTTATTTGGAGCCAAAAAACACATTGAATATTTCTTATGTTCCCTTTCATTGCCAATAGAACGAGATTAAGTGATGTCCCTTTTCATTTTCTAATACTGTGAAGAAATACCGTCACTGCAGAAACAAACACCAAATCCCATGATATAGAGGTCCTATCACCCACACCTGCTACTGGTCATGTTACACAAATATCCCTAAATACCATCTTCTTCTCTGACTGCTGTGTTTTTAGCCTGTATTGTTGGCAATGAAGGAGACTGCAGGCGTGAGCTGTGTCCTGTCACCCCCTCACCTCACACTGACACAGGACATGCTGGTTCCCCTCAGAGGGGGGGTTTGGATCTGTTCTCTGGTCCTTCAGCGCTCACTGCTGCCCTCTTGTGTTTCCTCTCTGCAGGTACAGAGCTCTCACTTTCCTCCTCACCTTCCTGCTCTACACCAGCTTCCACCTCTCCAGGAAGCCCATTAGCATCGTCAAGGTAACAAATGCTCATTGTTATTGTACACTCAATACTTCACATGCCTGGCATCAGAGGCCCCCCTAGGGACAGGAGCTAAACATGCTGTGATACATTGCATTGGAAAATTGTTGTGCAATTCTCATTTCGTATATATTCGAATATGTATTTGTCCCTATTGGATAAACATGACATGCATCTGCATCCACACAAACAGCAACACACCCTGAGCCAGTTTCCCTGGCGGTGATGCATCCTCAGTCTAAAACTGAACACTATTAAGATGAGACTGCCATTGATGATGATCTTATGATGAGGCTCGACTTAAGCTTAGTACGGGGAATTAGCCTTCTGTGTTTAACCACCGCTGTCCATTAAAGGGATGGCATTGTGAAGTATGCGGAACTGTGGCAACACATACCAGAGCATCCTTGTGCAACATCAGTTATCCTACCAGCTTCAGCAATGACTCAATAGTAACCTGCGCCTCAAGCAGAGAGCTGAGGAGAATATCCATTCTACAGATGGACCTGTGCGTGTCAGCGTTGTGTGTTTAACGGCTCTATCTATATGACAGTGCTATGACCAGTGCAAGCACAGCAACTGTGGAGCATTAAGGGGATAGTTAGTTGTTTTTAAAGTGTGGTTGTATGAGGAATTCATCCATCAGCGTGTTACCCGTCAGTATTACCCTTATTATCGCTTTGTAGTTCCCAGTCAGGCTGTCTGACGGCAAGGTGAGAATATTCTAAACACAGCGTACTCCTCAGCTAATACTGACTTTTGTTAGGTGTCTATAATACGTTCTGCTGACGCCCCGTCCACAGCAGTACATGGCTTTGCTCCCGTGGTGGTACTCCGGTCTGCTTTGGCTCAGAGGTAGAATGAGTCGTCTCTGGTCACATGGTGTGTGAGAGGGGGCAGTTAGCCTCAGCACCAGCTGACATAGAGGACTCTTTTCTGGGCTCAGCTTCTGGGTTTGAAGGACATTGGAGTGGAGGATTTAAGGTGGTTAAGACATGCGAGTGCTCTCTTTTGAATGTTAACTATCAGTGGGCCTAATTATGCTCTACATGGTGTTTCTGTGTACGTGTAAAATGTAACTTTTCTACTATGTCCAGCTGTTGTAGTCCTTGCTCAGCAGGAGACAGTCACAGCAGGTCGTCAGCATAAAACAGACTCTTCACCTCTCTATCTGGAGGGGGAGGCCTCATGAAGAAGTCTGTGAGAGAGCCCTTCATGCCAAACAGAGTCGAGAGCGTTCTAGAAATCAGTGAAACAAGTGAATATCTAACCATTGTTTAGTGTTTGTTAGTTCAAACGTGAAGAGTGTGTCTGTGGTGGGGTGTTCTGGCACAAAATATCGATTCCAAGTATCAATATTTATTATAGAAACTATTAATATTGCAATTAGGGATATCGGGAGTAACTGCGGTTGTTAAAGTCACAGTTTCATCACCATACGAGTAGAAAGAGCTACTGTATCGATGGTGTCCTGACTCCTGCATTGAGACATGTTGCTGGAGTGTGCGGTGAAATCTCCTCTCGAGTCAGTCACGTAACACGTGTGTGTGTGTGTGTGTGTGTGTGTGTGTGTGTGTGTGTGTGTGTGTGTGTGTGTGTGTGTGTGTGTGTGTGTGTGTGTGTGTGTGTGTGTGTGTGTGTGTGTGTGTGTGTGTGTGTGTGTGTGTGTGTGTGTGTGTGTTTGAGAGTCTTGCTCACCTGAAGCTTTGCAGTAAACATTTCAGAGGAAACTAACATTGCAACATTGTATCTGGTATAAAGTGACTTGAATCAGCAGTGAGAGCATTGTGGATACTAATGAGCAGAGAGTCATGTGACCTCAGATTAGTTACAAGTGTGTGTTTGAATCGTCAATAGCAGAGCTGCAACAGTGACAGCAGCAGCTGTTGTAACGGAGAAGAGCCGGAGGAAGGTTCCACTGAGTTACACTGTTCAGCCTTCAAGCTCCATTCAGGAGAAATAAGCATCTGACCAAAGTAAATGATGATATTATCATTATGTCACAGCAACATAAATACATATTAGAGAGTAATGAGCTGTTTAACTTATAATACATCATTAAAATAACTAATGTTAAGATTTCTTTTATCAATGAAAATACTTTCTTTTTCCCCAAATCATTTCAATTGTGTATTTCATGCAAATCACCACTATAGATGCCAAACAAAATAAAAGGAAACGGTTAATAATATATATTTTAGTTCATTATTATTCCTATTAGAAATCGACTGAAGTGAGATGAACCAAGTAAAAACGTTACCTTATTAGATAAAACAGATGTTGACAAACGGCATCATTTGCAGTAATAAATTGCAATATATCGCAATGTTTGATATCACAACACTCAGCATATCGCAATAATATCACGACTTAAATACCGTGATAATATCGTATCGGGACCAAAGGCTGGGTTCTTTGGTTCCTGATGTTTTTCATTTGCTATGTCTCTGTCTCTCTCTCTCTCGCTCTCACTTTCTCTCAATCGCTCACTCATTCACTCTCACTCACTCACTCACTCACTCTCACTCTGTCTCTCTCTCAATTGCTCTCACTTTCTCTCTCACTTTCTCTCACTCTCTCACTCTCTCACTCTTGCTCTCTCTCTCTCTCACTCTCTCTCAATCGCTCACTCATTCACTCTCACTCACTCACTCACTCACTCTCACTCTGTCTCTCTCTCAATTGCTCACTCTCACTCATTCACTCTCTCTCTCACTCACTCTCACTCACTCTCACTCTCACTCTCTCTCACTCTCACTCACTCTCACTCTCACTCTCTCTCACTCACTCTCTCTCTTTCTCTGTTTACATCGTTAGATGTTAATTAGTGACTTAACATATCAATATATTCTCACACATACCATCCGTTTGATATCACGTATGAAGTCACATTGGTCTGGACAGAGAACATGGGGTGGGGTGGAATGTGTCCACTGATTGCTGCTCTCCTTGTTGTGTGTTGACAGAGTGAGCTCCATAGGAACTGCTCATCAGCCAATGAGCTCTCCACCATGGTGTCCTCCAGCAGCAGCCAGCTGCCATCTCTCCACTCAGGCACAGACTGTAGCTGGAAGCCTTTCGGTTCGTATCTGCTGGACTCCTCACATTTTACCATTTTGGGGGTTTCAGAGGATGACAGAGAGTTTTGGTGTCCTCTTAGTCAGTGGTCAGTGCCATATGAAATGTTGTTAATCGGTGTCTATATCAACATTAAGGTTACCATTGAGTTCAATTATTACTGTGCAACAAAATTTAAATTTAATTCAATTTAGAATCTGAGAGCAGGCTGGGTCTATCAAACCATGGTAAATAACAGGCCATTCAAGTGCCGATGACTGTAAAAGAGGACATTTGGCATGCGGATGAGACTTTAACATTCCCAGAACACTTATTGCTAGTGTGCCATTGGTCTACCTACCGCATGCCACCAGGTTGCCTACCCCTGTCCAAGTATTAGTCTGTTGTCCCTTTAGCACCCACACGTTGGCTAGAAATGTGGAAATAGAATTGATGACATAATAATACAAATAGAATGCACAGAGCATGTAGCAGTATGTTCTCCTCAGCTTTGCTCACGGAAGAACGTGGAAGCATCAAGACCAATAAACACAGCTGAGGATAAAGTAAATCTGATCTACTGTCCCTAACTATGCAACTCTTCTCTCTATTCTCAGATAAAAGGAACTACAAGCAGCTGCTGGGAGCCATGGACTACTCCTTCCTCTGTGCCTATGCGGTGGGGATGTACCTCAGGTAAGACCGTTGTATTCAGAGGTGAAGAATACATTTACCAAACTTTCTGAATGTAAGAAAAGGATATTGATACAATAAACTACAAAGCCATTATGTCAGAGGTCGTGGTGGTGAAAATCAGTGACTCTTCCTGCTGGCTTAAGCAAGCCCAGCTGATAACACATCCAGATCCACAGGTTAGTACCAGGTGTATCCCACATTAAAACCTAATCAACCGTTTGTCTTTATTTTAGTTATGAACAGAACGTTTTGACGAATGAAGACAAGATCTTAAAGGGGTTAAAAGCCCTGAAAGACTCACAGCACCCACATCCCCCACCCCCCTCTCCCTCCAGGCTAGATGAACCAGTTTGTCTTAATAAACTTCTTCTGCATCTTAGACTGTGGCTGACACAGAGGAGCTGGAACAGAACAAACTACTGAACTGTCTTTCTTGTTTTCTATCTCTGTGTGTTCTGGAGAGCTGCACGTATTCATCACATCTGCACTTCTTCTTCTTGAATCAATGTATTGTGGAGATCTAGATCCTGTATTAATGATGTATGTGGATTTATTTTAGGTGTTCTTACGATAACATTCAGTCTTGTCATGTAACCAACAAGAAAGCGCTCAGAAAGCACAAACCTCCACCAAGAGTGCACAATCTTAATACGTTTTAAGTTGATTTTTTAAAAGTATTCAATTACACAGTGTTCCTTAATCCTGTGGAGCTAGTGCCAGTTTGTTTCACTCCAGATACTTTGTACAGCTGCTGGACCTGGACCATCACTGTGAACTAATCACTGGTCCTGTGCTTTCAATGCAGTGTTTAAGATCTCCTGCTACCTCACAGACAAACAGACACAACTCAAAGATGTTGTCCTCTGTGAGGGAGACACTCAGCACCCTTATTGATGAGAACAAGTTGTTGGTTAATGTAATGTCACCACTGTGTGCCCATGCAGCGGCATCATCGGAGAGCGCGTGCCCATTCGACTGTACCTAACCGTGGGCATGCTGACCAGCGGCCTGTTCACCTGCCTCTTTGGACTGGGTTACGTCTACAACATTCACAATCTGGGCTTCTACATATTTGTCCAGGTGAGACACAATATTTCAGTAGTAAATCCTGAAAAACACTTCTGTCTCTGAGGACCACAGGGATGGAGCTTGTTGTCCATCGTCGCTGTGTTACAGTAGATGGCGGTCGGCACGCCCCGAGTTTGGAGAAACAGTCTTAGGTGTTCTTAGCCCCAGAAGAAGATGAATGAATAATCCATTGTGCCACTGCAAACACATTTACTTCCATTATCTTTTATTGATTCAATATTAGTAACAAATAGAAGAGCTGTGTGAACATTTACAGCATTGCATCATCCTTGTAGTAGAACCACAGGATCCAGTATGCTGTGAGTCTGTGACAGAACACGCTGCCTTATTCACACATAAATAATATAGACCTTCAACCAAATCCCTCTGTTCTAGGCCATGTGCATTGAGCTCTCGTACAGAAACAGCACTTTCTGGAACATGTGACTCTACATAAAAACTATACAGTGATTAGAGGCGCGGTTACTGTGACACCATTCTGTGGCCACGGATGTCACGCATAGCGTTGTGCTGCTACCCTACCTGCTCCTCAGTGGGGGAGGGTCAGCATAGCGTTGTGCTTCTACATTACCCGCTCCTCAGTGGGGGAGGGTCGGCATAGCGTTGTGCTGCTACCCTACCCGCTCCTCAGTGGGGGAGGGTCGGCATAGCGTTGTGCTTCTACCCTACCCGCTCCTCAGTGGGGGAGGGTCGGCATAGCGTTGTGCTGCTACCCTACCCGCTCCTCAGTGGGGGAGGGTCGGCATAGCGTTGTGCTTCTACCCTACCCGCTCCTCAGTGGGCGAGGGTCGGCATAGCGTTGTGCTGCTACCCTACCTGCTCCTCAGTGGGCGAGGGTCGGCATAGCGATCATAACGTTGACAATTGAGTTTTAAGTTCCCGATTATTGAGTTTTCTGCATCGAGTCATAATCGTTCAAGAGAGAACTGTAATGCATCTAAGAATCCGTCCCCCCCCCCCCCCTGTTATATATCATTTACACAGGCTCACACCCATCATGTGTTTAGCCATGTCTCTAATACCTCACTCATTCATCCTCTTGTGGTTCTAGGTGGCCAACGGCTTGGTCCAAACCACTGGCTGGCCCAGTGTAGTGACCTGCATCAGCAACTGGTTTGGAAAAGGAAGGTACGGTCACAAAGTACAACTGTTGATTCTGACTAGGATCTCATCTAGCACTGGTGAAAAAGACTTAATAACTTAATAACTGACTTAATAACTGTTATCTATCTGACTAATGGTGAGACACCACAGGATCTCACTATCAGGTACTCGGTAACGAACACCCACACAACACAAGACACACTGGATTCTCTTCACTTCACGTAGGTTTATTTGCATCACACAGATTACAAGCAAAGCAGCAAAGCAGAGTTGTTCCAGGATCAACTAACTTCACAATTGAAATGTACTCTTCATACTCTCACTCTGTCCCGGGTCTGGTAACTTATCGGCCCCTAGAGACCCTCCCCAGGTTCCTGTCTCCCTGTCTCTAGGCTCCTAAATAGACATGCAAAGACATGCAAAGACATGCACCACATCAGCAGTCTCCTGACCGTCATTCTCTGATTCGCCCCCCTGGATATGCTGCTCTCACACGCAGGCCGCTGGGCCTCTGTGCTTACCAGCCTCATCCCAAGGGAACAGCCAAACATCCTTATTAACCTTCAGTGATGATTTGTACATCCAGTCTCCTAACGGATCCCTTGGTCGCCATGTATCACAGCCCTCTGTGTACTTATCTCCTGATGTTGTCTATACCCGTCATCAGTGGACGCTGCACTAATTGTTGTCTGACAGCTCTACAAAGAGTGAACTTTTCTTTACCTACGTGTTTAAGGTTACCAGGTTAAGGCTACTAAAGGGCACATAGACTTTGCCTCTGTGATTTGAATAACATCTGACAGCAGCAGAAACCTCTATCAGGTTATAGATCTGACTGTACGTTGATGCACAGGTGCCACAGCTGAGCTCTACTTCACAGTGGGCTCTGATCGTGGATAGCGGTTAGCGTTGACGTGAGCCCTCCCTGTCAGCGGCTGCTACCCTCCATATGTTGCTAACCTCTGGTTATGCACATATAGCTTTTGTACTGGCCTCCAGCCTTTTATTTCTTTTCCCAGCCACCTCATCTATGACCTCACTGCCCTCTCCATCTGGCTGTGCCAGCTGCGTCTAACTTGCTGGTAAAGTTGCAGAGTTGGAACAGAGAATATCTATGCTCAACAACCTATGCTGGAGAGTCTGATGCCACCGCTGCTTGTCCTGCAGCTGGTGCTGTCCCTCCTCCCTCCTCCCTCCTCCCTCCTGACCTGAAGCTGTTCTCCCTCTCACCACTAGCCCCGGTCCTTCATAGCAGAGAAGGGAGGCGCTCCTCTTGTACCCCTCCTAACATCAAGCTTGAAAACAGAGTCGACATCCTCGACCTGTATGACGTCCCTCCTTTTGTTCACTTTCCACCCGAAGAGAACCACACTGTGCTGTATTTACAACGCTGTCCTGAAGAACATCATCGCTTTAAGACTTAGAAATATGGTTTACTGATCTCTTTAACAGGAATGCATTACCTTGGTACCTGCTTTCTCCTGCTGTGCTTCTCGTTGGTGGAATGAGATTCAGGGCTCCCTTTTAACCTGAGAACACTTTAGCTTCTGTTGAACCATGGATGTGTCTGCTCTGCCTCAGTGGAACGTACTCCTTCTACTGTTTCTGTGCTGGTTTGTATTTATGTTTGGAAAAGAATGATTTCAAATGATTGTATAACTTGTATTTTGATCTATTTTATTCTAACAGCCATCTTAAGAAAACATGATCAGTATCATTTTAAGATAAAATCATTATTAAAGTTAACTTAAATCATTGTAATTAATATTTAATACATTCATCAGTTGAAATGACTTAATGACTTAGTTTATGAATTAGTTTTACACAATTATAGCACAAAATAAACAAACGTAACAGAGATCAATAATATCACAGTGGAGGAAGAAGCAAAAAGCCAACTGGGCTTATTTGAAGCCACCTTTATAATATATAATATATGATATATAATATATTGTATATAATATTAAAATGTCACAATATTACAGAGAAACAGCTGGATATTAACAAAAGTATTAAACCCAGAGGAGGATATATGGCCATCAAGGAGGAGATTGTGAAAGTCACTAACACCCTGATGTCTGTCTGTCTGTCTGTCTGTCTGTCTGTCTGTCTGTCTGTCTGTCTGTCTGTCTGTCTGTCTGTCTGTCTGTCTGTCTGTCTGTCTGTCTCTCTCTGTCTGTCTGCCTCTCTGTCTGTCTGTCTGTCTGTCTGTCTGTCCGTCTCTCTCTGTCTCTGTCTGTCTGTCAGGCGTGGACTCATCATGGGGCTGTGGAACTCTCACACCTCAGTGGGAAACATCCTGGGCTCTCTGATCGCCGGCTACTGGGTGTCCTCCAACTGGGGCCTGTCCTTCATCGTACCGGGGCTCATCATCGCAGTCATGGGCGTCGTCTGCTTTTTCTTCCTCATTGAGCGTGAGTACAGCCTCCCCATTGGCTGGAGGGCTTCTACAAGTGGTTGCCAGGCTGGCACCACTATGCAGTTATACGTCAGCTTAAAGGTGCAAGATACAAGATTGGGAGCATTTTTATTTCCTCATACCGGCTCTCAACATGGCGGCGCCTGCGCTGGTGGCTCGTAGCTAACATTGCGTAGCTAACGGTGTTTACCTGAGGGGGGACCTGAGGGTGGGTGCCACACTTCCACGATGACACGGACGGCTGGGACGGCGTTATCAGCTGTAACTGCCATATGAGAGCAGTGCAGAGCTAAGCATGCACCTACATGCGCTAAAAGCATGCACGGCCGGCCCGTGGTTCTTTGTCAGTTGAATCAATTTGAACCTTCATTAGTGATGTTATATTTGTAGTTTGAAACAATACTTTACTTGCTTCACTATTCTCTCTGAAAGATGCTTGTGGACATGCGAGTAAACGCACCAGCGTTGTGAGAAGCCCTCTGAGGCTGATTTGTGATTTTGTATAAAATGAATTAAATTGAATTGAATTGTCTGGTTCCGGTTCTAATGCAGAGCCCGACTCATGGTGTATGATGGGCACTTAATGCACTTTCTCAAGATGTTCCCCAAGTTAAGTGAGTTTCCATTGACAGTGCTAATTCTCACACTAGTGTTTGTACAAAGAACATGTTTTAATTCTGGAGCTCGCTTTCTGTCGCAGTGTTTTCCTCACTTTGCTGGCTCACTGAAGGAAAGAAGCCGCTCTTAGCAAGACTTCAAGGAGCATCATTAACTTCATGGCATCTTTTTCCCTCTCCAGATCCAGATGACCTGAAAAGCGTGCATGCTCAAAATTCTTCTCCAGGCAAGAGTGTGAGTACAACAGAGTTCTTCCTGTTTCTTTCTTCAGGTCAAGGAAACACAATCGCCACATTTCTTTGTATTTCATTTTCTTGATTCTTTTGAAAGCTTGTATTTAATATGTGCCATGTGTTATCTTACCAGCATCCTTAAAGTTTGGTGCCTTAGTGTGTCTCAATTCAGGATTCACACCCATTGCTGGATTTGTGTGAAATGAAATAGGATTATGCGTTCTACAAATAGGTGACAAATGGAAGGAAAAACCTTAAGAAAGGATCAGAGGAGCATAATGCAGGTGCTTGTACACAGGGCACGAGGGCTGGAAGTCCCCACACCTCAACCCAGCTGAAGAGCGATGTGAGGTTCACTGCCCTCTGCTGGACTCTGTGGGTAATACTGTCCTCTAGTGTCCGGAGAGCTGGAGACTGCGTGACAGGGAGACGCTGGATTATTTAGACAAAATATTTCAAATAGTACTGCAGCTGCTAACAACTAGAGCGTGTTGGGCGTTCCGCTGGCATCTCCACGGTCTGATGTCCCAACCTGACATTCTGGACCTTAGCGTCGGCCAGCTGAATGATCTGATTCAGGGAGCTGCAACAGCAGCGGGGCATGTCTCTAGCCACCATGGGCTCTCGCCATGTGTGCCCCCGCCCTCACAGTTGGGCTCTCACTCTCAGTTCAGCCGTCATTTGCCGTTGGCTCGCCCTCAGAGGAACGCTGAGGCGAAGCGTAACAACACCTCTGTGAAGGAGCGAGCGTCGACAGATGGAGCACCCGTGGCTCCTTCTGCCTCACCGTCTCGTTGCCTGACCTATTCAACGGCCCTTTCTATGTTGGCCCCTATGGGCCCGCTTCCCGTGACTCCTGGCCGAGACAGGATATCGCAGCTTCCTAAAATGGCCACAGCTGGTCGCTCGTCCTCTAACACAGTCACACACAACGGTTCCTACACCCGGTGATGCGGGCCTCCTTCCCGCAGTGGGAAAGGCCTTGATAAAGGACCCTTTCTGGTTCTTTCCAGGGAGTGGAACTTGAGTGTGTGGATGTTTCATGGAGGAGGAAACTACTCAGTATTATGGGCTGTACCTCTCATCCCCTGCACAAAACACTAAAGTCACGTAGGAGCTCCTTCAGCCGTAGCCTGACACCACCGAGGTGCACCACAGACCTGTCTCTTCTACCAGCAGCCATCCAACGATATAAAACTTCCACCTTCAGCTGAAACAAAAACCACATCATGTGCAATATTACATTTCAACATCATGTGCAATATCACTTTTTATTACTTTCAATATAATTGACAATATCTCTCTCATTGTCATGCACCATATTACTTTTCTATTAGGCTTTACTGTTCGTATCCCTTCTTATACACTTTATATTGTTACTCATCTTTTGTTGTAATCAGCTTTTTGTATTTTAGTTGATTTCTTTACTATATTTACTCTTGTTGCTATTTTATTTAGCACTGTATCGGTAAACTTCTTTTACTCTAGTGTTCATATATGTTTATATATTTTAATCCTCGTTCAAACTCTGGCACAAGAGTTCCCTTCAGGATAAGTGAAGTTGTATCTTGTCCTCTTTATCTTATCTTTGAGTATCTGGAGCACTCCTCTCTGAAGGCTGCTTGCACTGACCTCCGCTCAGAGATCGAGTGAACTTCCTGCCTCTTCGCTGCACCTCGGTTGCTCGTTGCTCCACGGTGACCGTAGCGTGGCTGCCCTCAGACCAAATCCCTCCTTTGTTCCCAAGAACTTCAGGAGTTTTGGGCATCAGGAGCTGGGTGCCTTTTGTCTTCCACCCCATGTGGGGGACAGAGAGGCAAAGCTACATCTACTTTCCCCAGTTGGCATGTTGTATTGAGCGCACGGCCCCCATCAGACAAGCTGAACACCGATTCAAATGCTTCGGGAATGGTGTGGCTGGTAAAGCCCCGTCCAAGAAACGCCTATAGGCAGGTGGAAAGAGGCCCGCGCACATTCTACAAGCAACGAGTCAAGGACATGGACGCAGGTCATACTGTTCTATCTCTTGGACATGTCGGGCTTCTGTTGAAGGTCTGTGCTTGCTGGAATGATGAAATGGGTGGGTGTGTGTTGCAGGGGGGCCTGCTGCTCCTACGCTGCATGCTGGAGAGGGTATAGGATAGTTCAGCAGCTGGCTGTGCTGCCTTATGTACTGTGGGGTCTGCAAGTATTTGGTTAGGCACAACCTGATTGGCCGGCGATGCTTATGCAAATTTCAGAAGGTGCACATATTGGAGAGAGAGTATAACCCTTAGAATCCAGTAGAGAGCTCCGCCTGACGTAGTTACAATATCGTAACCTTCTTTGTGGGGCTATGTGCTAAAGACTCTATATACAGGATTCTTAGCATTAATATAGCTTCAAACAACTTTCTGCTGTGTGGAGATATAATGGAGTAATGTCTATCCGAGCAGAGTTAAGTCACTCTTCCTCTGTGTGCGTTCAGTCCAGCAGAGCGTGCATGTGAGTCTCTCTGTTGTGCCCCACACGCTGGCTAAAGCACTGTGCTCACAGGATGGCTACCGCTGATAACGCTGTTCTGTTATTGTGTTGGGATTATATGAATGTAACTTCATTGTGTTGTTGATTGCTGCTAGACCGCCCTGTTAATACAGCTGCGTTAGAGGAAAGAGATTCAGCAGTTCAGATGTTGTTTCTGAAACAAAACAATAAAGAGGAGCCAGAGAACATGAAACCAAGTGTGGTACAACAAGTCAGGACTAAAGATGGGAGGCCGGTGCTTCTAGAATCCAAAGAGCATTTGGAGTCTGCCTCATGCCTTTGGTGAACTCCAAACATCTTCCCTGATTTATCCTTTTAAAGCCTGAAAGAATGTGGAACGTGTGTGAATAAATGATAGATTCTTCTCTTCCAGCAGGCTCCAGCCAACAGATGGAATGGTGTGAATGGACACACTGAGGTGTATCTGCAATACAAGGACAACAAAACCCAGGTGTGTGTCACTGTGTGTATGTTGCATTGTGTATTGTCACTTTTTTCCAGCTGAGCCCCACTTACTTCAAAAGAGGGAGAAGAGCACAGTGACAACAAGTACAGACGAGTCAAATCCAGTTCATGCATGAGCTCAGTACTTCTAGTAAGAAGCTTCTTGAGAAAAGATCGCTTCAGGGGCTTGAAAGGCAAAGCTCACCCATAGACAACGAGTCCAACAGTCACCAGGTGGAGCTAAGTTAACAGACAGCAGTGTGAGATTGCAACATTTTTGGATTTGGTAAAATAGCTGTTTTATCGCACAGACAAATATCAATCATGCATGGAAAGAGAAAAGCTGCTCGGGCTGTCCCAAATAGTTGGAAGCTTTGAAGCTTTATTCATTGACATTCAAAATGAAAACGCTGCGCATCTTTTCTTTGTTTTGCATGGCTATGCATTGTGTTTAAAGCTGTTATTTCTGCACAGTTGTTCATGAAGATCAGGCTCCAGTAATATTATTATTGTCATGCTATTATTAGAGCTAGATTCCAGTGGTGGCTGCTCAAGATTTAGAGTTGTGTGATCCAACTGTTTCCAATAACTCCAGAACTTTGAAAAGTGCTAATTTCTCAAATGTTTTTATCTATCAAAATGTTCTGCTTCAATCCATATTTGTTGGCGTTTTGCCTTTCAAAAACATTTTCACTGAGCTCAAGAAAGAGTTTGCTGCACACAAAAGGAGACGTGTGTCAGCACTCTGGGAGCACCATGAATTACATCTATACAACCACAACAGACATTTAAAGCCCAACCTCAATGGAAGCTTTGAATTATGTTCAGAAGTGAAATGATATTCAGTACGACCTGAAGACTTCTCAGTGTAAAACATCTACACCAGAGCATCAGGAGCTACAACTTACATAATGAATAATAAAACCAATGTAGTTATAGTCCAGTGATGAAGCGCTTCAGATTGAACAAGTGTACCAAATGAACTGGTAACTGTTTCAATCAATGACATTTAACAGAGTATCAAAAGATGGATGTTCCTGCCCAACACTTGAGTGAGCTGCATTTTAACATGTCATTGTAATTTATTCAGGTGTACCACTATCACGAGGATAGTGTTCAAAGCAGGAAGGTCAGTTTCTTTAGTGCTTCGAGGGGCTTCGTGGTTGCTTAAGCAGCAGTTAGTCTACCATCCAGATGTTGGGGTATGCTGGACGAACACTGAACAATCATTTGTAGGCTCAATCCAAATGTCCGTCCTCTGGACTCTCTGTAGGCTGCAGAGGGCTTGTGTTCCCTTTCCAACTTGATGAATGTTTGATGTTTGGATTTAAACAGCCCTCTGTACTCCAGTGATGGCAGCACGCCAGTCAAGTCCACTGCCTAACCCTAACCCGAGTTGGGACATTTGGATTTAGCCTCTGGGTTTCTTGAACTCTTTTGGAATTCTAGTTGGGTTGGGTTTACCACATGCAATGGTTCTTTAAACTTCAGTTTGATCTTTTATTCCCCTAATGCATTGGTCCACACAGTGACCCCTACCCATCTATCACACCAATGAGTGAGCGGTCCTACATTCATCTTGTATTGATAGTATTTGACACAAGCATGTTGGTGTGTCACCTTCTTTTTCCCCAGAATAACAGGTGGTGTTGTAAATGCTTACTGTTTCATCTTTGATTGCTCTTTAATTCACAGTTTGACTAAGTTAACTATGTTCCTCTTTCACTTATTGTCACACAACGTGTCAAAGGTCACCATTGAAATGGTCCTGTGGGTTAAAAATCACTGAAACGTATGAACGCTACCTACGGTACTGTGAATGACTGGCTCATGACTTCCATTCATTGTTCATTTAGTAGGTGGACTGAGTTGGAGCAGCTCCACCTGCAGCCCCTGATCATCCTCCTTCTCTCCTCCAGAGCTACGACACAGAGCTGCTGTTGCCGAGGGACAGTGTGTGTGTCCCCATGCAGCCGGTCGTGGTGGTGAAGAGGGAACCGCAGCCGTCCGCCATCAGCTTCATGGGAGCTCTACGCATCCCGGTCAGTTAAACAAACACACACACACACACACACACACACACACACACGGCTGTTGTTGCTATGTCCACATATGTGAGTCCACACTTGACTCTTCAATGCAACCAGCCTGATGGGCTAGTGATGGATATAAGTTGTGGTCAAAGAAGCGGCTGTAACAAACTGGATAAACACATTTCATATCGTTATTTGTGCTGCCTACTCTTCCTCCCTGCAGGAGCACAGTTTCCTTTCAAATACAAATCCCCTGTATTTCTTATTTAAAAGCCTTTATTTTGAGGCAGAAGAATCATGAAATGTTGTGTTATCATCAGCACTAACTTCACAGCATTCAGACAGCAGTGCTCTAGCCCTGGGTTTCCTCCTCTCTCCCCTTTGCTCTCCTTGGGAGAGGAACATCGTGTTGGGGGAAGATGATGGAGACCTTCGTTTGACATATTGTGCCCATATTCTGTCCACGCCTCACGGAGAACCTAACGCCATGCGATCCAGGCCGCCACAGCTTGCTAGCAAGATGCGATTTTGAAGCAGGCAGACTTGCGCCCTGGCATGATGAGCTGCATTGAAAAGACAAGTGTAACCGCAGCCATCCATCATCCAAAACAGCTGCTTCTCTACTTAAAACCATGTCATTGTTTAGTAGAGCTCCAAGCTAATGTAGAGCCATCCGGATTATTGTGGGGCTTATTCTGCTTCCTGTGCTGATCCCACTGAGCTTCACGTAGTCAGTGAATGAGATCTCATCTCTGCACACAGACTAGTGTAATCCTGCAACACCGGTTTTTTTGGCTCACTCCGGGGCAGCGGAAACATATAATTAACATTAACATATCATCTTTTAAGTTAGGAAATAGTGGCTTATTTACACATCCAGCAGCTACAGAGCAACATCAACATGCATGTTCATCTGTTTGTGTCCGCCTGATGAAAGTCCAATATTCTCTCCTTGTAGCTCTGTTCATGGTCTCCAGCAGCTCCTGAGGGAAACGCGTCTCTTTAGCTGCTGAAGGCTCCTCCATGTTCACCAGCTAGTCTCCACCTGTGTCTGTCTGCTGCCTGCTGCTGAGCAGGAACAGCACAGTGACTTTCATACACATACTGGTCGAGCCTTAGAGCTCACCAATAGATTGGCCTGCTGTTTAGAATGTCTGATGGTCTGAAATGCCTCGTGGTAACGTATTCTGACGGATGTGTGTCTCTGCACAGACTGGGTCCATTAGGTGAAGAGGTCATTATTGTAGGAAGGTTTTACTGCATCGGGGCAGTGGAGCCAGATAGATATCATTCAGTTACAGAACATCTTCTTCACCAACATCCTCGTATTGATGTTTGTCTCTGAAGGGAGTGATCGAGTTCTCTCTGTGCCTGCTGTTTGCCAAGCTGGTCAGCTACACCTTCCTCTTCTGGCTGCCACTCTACATCACCAAAGCAGGTGAGGACCAAACACAACGACAACCAGTAGTGCTCTTCATCAGAATCCTCACTTATGAAACTAAACTAAATGATTGTTCCATTGAATCCTTGATGTTCAACACTATATGATAGTATAAGGTGATGTTCTGAGTCTGCTTGTTCTCAACTCTTAACTGACACAATATGATGTTAAACATTAAGACCACCAGTGTGTGAAACACGGGGGCTCTCGATGGATTCACACTTCAGACGCCCTGAAAGCCTCATTAGCTAAGGTTCAGGGAGTCTCTTAAATCATAAGACAATTATTTGTCACTTGCAATTGTCACTAAATGTAATGCTTAATGCGAAGAGGTTTTCATAATTCAAAATACAAAACATTTATTCACAAATATGAATAGTGAGGCGATAGTAAATTGGCGTAAATGACACAGCCAGCCAGATGATGGCCATCGGCTATTTACGCATCTGGCATAAGAGTCAGACGAACCCAGCAGCGGGACTGTTAACATGATATCTCATCAAGCTACTGCTCCTGATAGACACACGGTCTACCGCGCAGACAGAACTCACGCCTCTGGTAAGAAGAGTGGAGTGTTTACACCAATGATTCCATCAGCATGTCCACATCTCCACCAGAGGGAACAATACACTGGACCATGTTCACACAAAGCCCCCCCCCCCCCCCCCCCCCCGCCCTGCTTTGGACCATCAGATCATATTTCCCTGCTTCTGCTACATACTTCCACCCAGCTGATTAAACGGGCATCACCATCAGAAGAACAGTGAAAGTGTGGACAGATGAAGCTACAGCTGCTCTAAAGGACTGTTTGATGAACACCAACAGTGACATCAACATCAGCAGACGTGTTCATTGTAGTGATCACAGAGACACTAAAATGACTCCAGAAGCAGAAAGCCTGGATGAGAGGAGAGGTGAGGGCTGAGAGCCAAAACAGCTGGAAGGAAGCATACAGCATCGCCAGAGCAAGACTGACCGCTGGCATCAAGGAGGCAAAGAGGAGGAGTCACGAGAGACTGATGAGAGACCTCAACACCAACAACACTACAGACATGAGGCAGGAGATCCACAACGTCACAGGCTACATGCAGGAGCGCCCCATCACGTGTGAGGCCACGCTCACACATGAGCTGAACACCTTTACTGCTCGCTTTGACCTCCTCCACCAAGAGTCAGCCGTCACGTCTGCCCCCCCTCCAGAGGACCGGACGCTGTGAGGATCCACAGAGGATGTGAAGCTGCTGGGCCTGATGGCATCCTGGTAGTAGACTGAGAACATGTACCGCCCAGCCAGCTGATATTCACTCATATCTTCAACACAGCACTGTCACAGGAGAGACTTCACAATGTTGTCTGTTGGTTTCAGCTCAGCCTTCAACACAATCTCCCCATGAAAGTGATTGGTGAACGCGAGTAGCTCACTCTGGACCTGGTCATTAGACGTCCTCACAAAGAGACCCGAGCACCTCCTCCACTCTAGTGTTGAACACCGGAGCCCCCCAGAGCTGTGAGCTCAGCCTCCTGCTGTTCACACTGAACACCCACGACTGCTCCCCAAACATGAAGAGAACTCTGCTGTGACGTCTGCAGAGGACACAAACAACAACGGGACTTCATCTACAGAGGAGATCAACAAGCTTCAGAGTGCAGCTCAGAGAACAACCTCCTGCTCAACGTCAGGGAAAGCAAGGAGCCGAGTGACTTTAGAAAAGAGGAGGCGAAGACACACATCCCCGTCTACATGAGCCGGAGCTGAGGTGGAGCAAGTGAACAGCTTTGAGTTGCTGGAAACCAGCATCACCAACAACCGGACATGGTCCTCACACATCTCCATCCTGGTGAAGAAAGATCACAAACTGCAGGTTTTCTTCAGGAAACCTAAGAAGGCAAAGTTCCAGGTTCTTGTTAACTTGTAGAGGAGCAATAGAAAGCCTTCTGACTGAAGCATTACAAACTGGCATAGGATGTGCACAGCCCAGTGCAGGAGGGCTCTACAGCGGGTGATCAAACCATCATCGGTACCATCTGCTGAGCATCAGTGATGTTGGTGAGAAGAGGAGCCTGCAGAGAGCTAAAGGGATATTAACAGACACAACCCACCTGCTGCACCCTGTTCATCTGCTGCACCCTGTTCACCTGCTACACCCTGTTCACCTGCTGCACCCTGTTCACCTGCTGCACCCTGTTCACCTGCTACACCCTGTTCACCTGCTGCACCCCTATATATTCTGTCAATGAAATATCTATATCTATATATATATCTATATATATATATATATATATATATATATATCTATATATATATATATATCTATCTATCTATCTATCTATCTATCTATCTATCTATCTATCTATCTATCTATCTATCTATCTATATATATATATATATATATATATATATATATAGATAGATAGATAGATAGATAGATAGATAGATAGATAGATAGATAGATAGATAGATAGATAGATAGATAGATAGATAGATAGATAGATATATATATATATATATATATATATATATATATATATATATATATATATATATATATATATATATATATATATATATATAGATATATAGATATATATATAGATATATAGATATATAGATATATATATAGATATATATATAATGTTGTTGTGCATGACAATAAATCCCATCCCCACCAGGATGGGAAAACCATTTTGTTCTGGACCTGGCTTTGTCATTCAGGCTGGGAAACAATAGAAAGACTTTTGGAACAGACCTGTTTCTGTAATAGATTCTTTTTGCCTTTATTAGACGGGACAGATTGAGGCTGCAGGTCAGATTTGAACCAGGCCTCTGCGCAAATGTCTCAGCTTTGGTACTTTGGGCTCCCCGGGCTCACCTGGTAGAGCAGGCGCCCGATGTACCAAAGCTGAACAGACCTTTTACACAGCATTATTACATTGTTTGCATTATTACATTGTTTGCATTATTACATTGTTTGCTATGTGATCACTGAGCTGCAGTATCTCAGCCTGCCAGCTCTTTGTGGTCCCCTGAATAATGTCACATTGTATTGATGTTCAGTGTGTAGGCAGTCCAGCCCACTCCGTTTTATTATTTACTATGAAAGGCCGTGCCAGACAGAGGTGTGTGTGTGTGTGTGTGTGTGTGTGTGTGTGTGTGTGTGTGTGTGTGTGTGTGTGTGTGTGTGTGTGTGTGTGTGTGTGTGTGTGTGTGTGTGTGTGTGTGTGTGTGTGTGTGTGTGTCGCTCCCTCAGCTCACCTTGATGCCAAGAAGGCTGGAGATCTCTCCACCCTATTTGACGTGGGAGGCATAGTCGGTAGGTGCTTTTGTTAACCTTTTCCTCTTATGTGCATGCATGTGTTTTTTTCTTCCCAAATTCTCTTACTGTCAGTATTTTTACATAGTTTTGTGCTTCATTGTTAGTATGAAAGACGTTTCACCGGCTCATCGCCTCTCTCCATCATGTGTGTGTTTGTGCATGCATCACAGGGGGGATCTTGGCAGGAGTGATCTCTGATAAACTGGGGAAGAGAGCCACCACCTGTGCAATCATGTTGCTGCTTGCTGCTCCTACAGTGAGTCCCCACTGCGCTGCTGCTACACTCATCCACAGTCCATACATCAAGCTAACAATGTTAGATCAGGAAATAAGACATGTGTTTACTGCTGAAAGGAAGTTGATTCTGTGTCAATGATGGACACGTCCAGGCATAGAAGTGACTGATCAACAGGTCAGCTTTAAGCAGGAGCGTACAGACCGTGTTTGGAACTGACCTGAGCTGCCTCACCAGGCCTCTGTCTGCTGTGTAGCACTTAGAGCAAACATCTTTCACTGGAGCTACATGTGTGTCTTTGTTAGCAGTGGAGCAGTAGACAGACTACACAGTGTCTTCTGTTTATGATATACATGAAGAAGACATACAGTAGTTATTGACATTTTTTAAAAGTTTCTGATAACTCAAAGTAGCTACAGAACAGTGTTGACAAATGAGACTGAGATATCCTCTGTTCACGTGAGCTGAATGTATGATCATGCTGCTGACATGTGAATTATGAATAGTGACTGAGAATGTGAGTGTTTTGACGGTGGTGCTTTCTCTTCGTCCTGCAGCTGTACGGCTTCTCCATGATCAGTGAGCTTGGTTTGGGGCCAACCATCGGTAAGAGCAGCTCACACTCCTCAGCCCACTCAGAGGCTCGTGCTGAGTGCTTAGATGATATATATTATATATATAGATATATATATATTCAGTGGTAGTTTTGAGAAGTGAAGAATTGTTGATTTTCTGGTTTCAGATTGTTTAGTTTGAAGAAAACCCGATAGATCTTCATGTTATGTCATTATGTAATAAATAGCTTTGGGTGCTGGGGTCCACTGACCAGCAACATTTAAAGTTAATATTTGTTTAGTTTTATACAATAAATGATTCATCAATTGTTGAGTAAACAAACATTAAATATCATTTAGTAGCAGACCTAGTCAATGCCAAACCAATTTATTTACATTTGTATTAAGTGTTAGTTTTGTGTTATAACAACATGGAAATTAATCTTGTGTCACAAAACCTTCTCTGTATTTCACAAAAATAACATAAGTCATTCAAATTTCTTGTCATAACAATATAAGTTGATTTGTTGTTATTACAAGAAACTTGCATATGGTGTTAAAAAGAGAAAAGGTAAAGACTGACGACAGAACATTGGAGCCTACTTGGGCTGGAAAAATTCTTACATAACTGAAAGAATTATATCACAAAATTGAGGCTGTGCCTGTTTTGAGTGACATGTCGGTCGGTACCACGGCGTCCGTCCGTACCACGGCGATGTTCAGCGTTCGGTTATGCTAAAAGCCAATCTATGGATTTGGCAGTACATTTTTTCCACGAGGCATATTTGGTTGTAAGCCTGATTTCCGCTAGCTAGTGCTAGCTGCTAAATGTACCTGGCTCTGCCGGGCCTCACTCCTCTCAAGCTCCACCCTCTTGTAAATAAACACATCAGTTGTATAGATATGAATGGTGATGATACGGCAAAAAGCACTCACAAAGCATGGTAAATGAGACAGAGAGCCAGCCAGCTAGCCCATCCGTCGAGAAGTGTTCAAATATATTTTCGGTTGATTATGAAACTGTGGCTATAAACTTTGTTTATTATTTATTCAAGTCTAATAGTGGTCAATAAAGTCAAATCATATGGCATCAGTCCAGAAAGTCTGATGTAAAATTATCGCTTTCCTGTCCAGTCAGAGTTACAGGAACTCTGGTTGAGCAACAACTCAGGCTTAGCCCGACATTAGCCCGACATTAGCCCGACATTAGCCCGACATTAGCCCGACATTAGCCCGACATTATCCCGACATTGGCCCGACAGACCAGGTTAATTTCCTAGCATAAGTTGCTATAGTAACCGAGCTTCAACTACATTGAATTTTCTTTATGGAAGGGAATGAACTGAAGAACGGAGATAAGCCTTGTGGGTGGCTGTAGAAACTCCATAACGTACCCAGTCTGTTTTCTCAGGCATGCTGTTGGTGTGTGGAGGTCTAGTCAATGGACCGTACTCCCTCATCACGACTGCAGTATCTGCTGATTTGGTAAGCATCTCTACCTCTGACTCCTGTCTTCTGAACTTGTACATGATTATTTACTAAATCTGCACAGGCCCCCTCTCTCATTCCCTCTCTCTTTTGACCTTTGACCCTAGGGGACCCACAAGAGCCTGAAAGGCAATGCCAGAGCATTGTCTACTGTCACTGCCATCATCGATGGCACAGGATCTGTAGGTCAGTACCACCGATCAACTGACAATTAGGTTTCTGTACTGAGACATACACCATAGGAAAAGACCCCAGCAAGCACCATTTTAGTTTCGGGACACTATATGACCTTCTGTAATGCAAACCTACCGAATGTCAAACATTGAACTAATTAACCGATTAGGCCAGTGTTCTTTAGAATATTTCTAAACAGCAACCAAACAGCTGGTCACTGTAGCTTTTAGTAAATGCAACTCACGCAGGAGGAAATAGTGCATTTGTTGGGGACTGTTTTCAGTGGCAGATTAATACATATCTGGTGCGCTAGTGAGTATTTAAAGCAACAGTGTATGTGGGATTGAGTATTGGGAAATAAAAATGAAATAATGATTTGCCTAGTGGTGCTCATGCTGGCATGTCTTCTGTTCTTTCTCACATCAGTGTATTCACCATGTCCGAGATATATATTTGTCATTAAAGTTGTTGAGATAAATGATCCCGCCTATGTTTGTGATGTCAGGTGCAGCACTGGGCCCCCTGCTGGCTGGGCTGCTGTCTCCAGGCGGCTGGGATCAGGTCTTCTACATGCTGATGATCGCTGACTTCCTTGCTCTGTTGGTGAGTGCTTTAAAAAGCATGAACAACAAAGTATCATCACCAATAGAAGTAGAGGAAGTAGATACGTTTCATTGAGTTGTCCTTAAAGGTCAACTAAATAATGGGGCTCATTCACCAGTATGAGGTCAGATCAGTCTCAATATTGCTCACAGATTGATTCACAGATGGATTTGGGGATTTAGATATAAATGACTACCCATAAAAATATTTTTCAATGCACACAAAGAAGTTATTATATCTAAATGTAAACAAAATCCACATATTCAAATGGTTTCATAATAATATTTCTGATGGACACACAAATATTTCTGGTTATGAATGAATGTGGTAGAAAACATATTTGATGTTGTTGCATTTATATACAAGCTGTTGATCCTGCATTTACAAACTGCTGGTCATGTGTGAACTTCACTGTACTTTTTTGAGACTCCTTTGATGTCGTTGATCCCCCCCCCCCCCCCCCCCCCCCCATAGTCTCCCCCGATAGTCTAAAGTAACCAAATAATATAGAATAATAATATGCAATACAAGTAAACTTCAATAGTTTTTAAGTGGAGGTACTTATCTTTTAAAGATATTTTTTGCCATTTCTGCTTTATTGGAGAGAGAGAGAGAGAGAGGGAGAGAGATGTATGTATGTATGTATATACATATATATGTATATATATATAACATGCAGGATAGTACCCGAGTTGGAATTGTATATGTAACCTTAAGACAAGCTGTAGTAAAATAAATAAATGAACCACTATTTGACTGTGTGTGCAGCTTTTGCTACGGCTCGTGACGCAGGAGCTGACCTCCAACAAATCCCGTCCCATCTCCGCTGTAGAGTAAGTCCTGCTTTTCTCCTGTTCATCATGTTACTCAATGTCCTGTTTCTATTAAATGTTCTCACTTTCCTTTCATTCCTTTACTCTTTATTTCTCAAAGATTGTGAATCATTTTGCTTTTGTATTCAAATGTTGAGCTGTGGTGTCAAAATGGTTTTCTCCACTTTACATTTAAAAGCAACTATAACTAATGTGGCAACATTGTAATCCCGCTCTGACAATGAGGAACGAGACAAAAAGGTCTTACAGTATTGTCACACTTGTAATGCTCCGAGCATTAAAGGTACACAGGACAAGGGTTAGGTAGAAATATACCGGGGCTTGGTCAGCCCCCTCTGGATGTTTCCTTCAGTTAGTATATTGCAAATCTTTGTTCAAAAGCCTTCTCATCATCATCTGATGACATCCAGGTGTGCAACAATGCCTTAGTTTAGACTATCAGGCCAGGGTTCATTCAGTCAAAGCTTACATGATCAGATTCAGTATGATCAAACATAAGGGATGTTACCATGATCACACAGTGCATGATCGGAGGAATTTCCTTTACACTATGAACACATACAGTACATTGAAAAGTGTACCAGTTAAGTGTTTATTTATTTTTAGCAGAATACATTACAATATGTTCTTGCAGTGCTTATTCTGTAAATTCTTTTTTTCTATCATTATTATTATTTGTATTAGTAGTAGTAATGGTAGTGGTAGTAGTAGTAGTAGCATCCCTGCAAGACACTTGGAGGACTGGCGAGACAAGTGGGATGGGGGCACTTGGGAATTCCGTAGTTGAAGTTACAATCTTGCAGATCTGCGTTCTGTTCTCTTTGGTGCCACCTCTGGGAATAATGCATGCATACAAACATACATACATACATGCATGCATAAATACTTACATTACATTACATTACAGTCATTTAGCAGACGCTTTTATCCAAAGCGACTTACAATTCAGAGTCTATCACATTTCTACACCGTAGGCACAGCTACGGGAGCAATTTTGGGGTTAAGTGTCTTGCTCAAGGACACATCGACATGCGACTAGCAGAGCCGGAGCCGGGGTTCGAACCGCCGACCCTCTGATTGAAAGACGGCCCTGCTATCCACTTAGCCACAATCGCCCACCATACTTGCATGCATGCATACATACATACATACATACTTGCATACATACATACATACTTGCATACATACATACATACTTGCATGCATGCATACATACATACTTGCATACATACATACATACTTGCATACATACTTACATACTTGCATACATGCATGCATACATACATACTTGCTTGCATACATACATACATACTTGCATACATACATACATACTTGCTTGCATACATACTTGCTTGCATACATACTTGCTTGCATACATACTTGCTTGCATGCATACATACATGCATACATACTTGCATGCATACTTGCATACATACATACTTGCATACATACATACTTGCATACATACATACATACTTGCATACATGCATACATACATACATACTTGCATACATACATACTTGCATACATACATACTTGCATACTTGCTTGCATACATACTTGCTTGCATACATACATACTTGCATACATACATACTTGCATACATACATACTTGCATACATACATACATACTTGCATACTTGTATGTATGCATGCATGCATACATACTTACATACATACATACATACTTGCATACATACATACTTGCATACTTGCATACATACATACATACTGTACATACATACTTGCATACATGCATACATACATACTTGCATACATGCATGCATACATACATACTTGCATGCATGCATACATACATACTTGCATACATACATACATACTTGCATACATGCATACATACATACATACTTGCATACATACATACTTGCATACATACATACTTGCATACTTGCTTGCATACATACTTGCATACTTGTATGTATGCATGCATGCATACATACTTACATACATACATACATACTTGCATACATACATACTTGCATACTTGCATACATACATACTTTCATACATACATACATGCACACATACATACATACATACATACATACTTGCATACATACATACTTACATACTTGCATACATACATACATACTGTACATACATACTTGCATACATGCATACATACATACTTGCATACATGCATGCATACATACATACATACTTGCTTGCATACATACTTGCTTGCATACATACATACTTGCATACGTACATACTTGCATGCATACATACATACATACTTGCATACATACTTGCATACTTGTATGTATGCATTTATGCATGCATGCATACATACTTGCTTGCATGCATACATACATGCATTATATTACTTTACATTTGTTGCTAGCAGAATTGTCTGGAACAGACATGCATACCAGTTTGGATGTCCTTGTCCTTGTGGCTACACTGTATATGCCAATTCAATTTTAGAAGGATAACATTGAGTGCTACTAGATGGCGATTCAATCTTTCTTAATATTGTATAGATAAAGTAGTATTAGTAATTTATACCAAGAACCAATCAGATACCAGAGTTTAAAAAATGAGCTGTATGCCTCATTGTGTGTAAGAGATCATTCTTTATGTGGAAGGCTTGACTTAAACATTGTATTTTTATTCTCCAGCTAATTGAGTCAGTATTGGTGCATCCTTAATACTTTTAATTTAAAAAAATGACTGCCTGAGATGAACAAGGGACACTTATATTAAATCTATGGACTAGAAACATTACTAAATTAAGTAAAGGCAGATCTCAATAATGAACAGAAATGCATCATTTTCTGTGCATGAAAATAGATGGAATCAATATTATAATGTAATATCGTGTAATGTAATAATTATAATATAATAGCCATCCCAGTCATAATATGAAATGAAATAAAGCTTAAGGATTCATCTTAAGGTTTGTGTTCTTAAAGACGGCTTAAGGACTGGATGGCATTCAGCTTTATTTACAATGTTGAGATCTATTGGGATCTCCACTCTTGGATATGGATGTTAACAATACTTTATTATTGAAAAAGGATAAAGAGCCCTTCTTCTGCGCTCCGTCCTTTATCACTGTTGAATGCAGATGATCATTTATTTTCAAAAAGCTCATCACATGAACCAACGTTCTAAAGCCAGAACACAAAATGATGACAGTAAATCGTTTGATGAATATACTTAATAAAACGGGGAAAGAACATTGTTCCTTCATTGACCACAGGTTCAGTCTGCATAAAGTTTATTGCTCCAGGCTGTAAAACTTAATGACACCCAACTTATCAATATGGTGTTAATGTTTGTTTCTACTTCACAGGTTGAAGGAGCACTGAGCACTTTGATTGAACTGCCTCCACGTAGGAACACACACACACACACACACACACACACACACACACACACACACACACACAGGCCCATTATAATATACACAGTGCTGTAGCAGCTGAAGTAGCTCACTGTACTAGCATCCCTGAGGAGGAGCTGAAGCTGAAGTTGTGGCTGGTGAACCAGAAAGACCTGCAGCAGAAATCTGTCTGGAGGATTCATCTTCACATCCAGGATTTGCTCGCTACTCGACTCTTCCCTCCTCTTCCTGTGGCAGACTAGAGCTTGAACACACTGCCTGGGATTGGCAGATACATGAAACGAGCCTTACTTTGACGTGTATATTAGAAGTAGAAGTGACTCAAGCTATTTATTTTGGATAGCTGTCTTTGAAACAGCAACTTCCATGACTGTGTCCTTCTGGATCCTAATGTAGCTAACTTCCTATTCTTCTCCTTATGAGCCCACCCAACGTGGACCTAACAGAACATCTGGAACACAACAGTTAAGTTTTAACCTAACATCTTAAACTATACCATTTGTTATTTCATGCCCAACCCTAACCCTGCAGTGGGACCGTGGTGGCGTCTAGTCTGGATGTAGACGCTTGAATCATGACGTGCTCATTGGCAGCTTGAGAATAAATAGTCGATCAAGCTGTTAGGTGTGCAGGTGTTTGTAAGTCAACTTACAGAAGTAAACCTCTTTATTCTTAAATCAATACATTCCTTTGTTTGTTACCTTCTATCCACGTATCCATGTTGCCAAACACTGACTTAAGATGCACAGAACGCTCACCAATGAATATTCAGTAGCTGTGAGATGATTAAAGCTTCAGGCCCTTTCACACACAGAGCCCAGCGTGGAGTAAAGGAAATATTAATCTAAAATCAGCTTTGCAAACATTCTATAAAGAAGTAGATGCATTCAACGGTTTTATTAGTGCTCTAGGATACACACAATGCATTTGGGTCCACAGTGCACCTTTAAAGCCAGTTCACCTAAATTATGAACAATCTCTCATACTTTGTATCTGTGGAGTCAGACGATCTCTAGCTCCGCCCACTACACCGATGAGGGCTGAAGTTACGTTCAGTGTGGTGCTGACGACGTTCAACAGCAGCATCTTTCCACAAATACAGTCGTGTCCTGTTATTCTAGATGATCTGTGTCTACCAAGGAAAGTAGTTCAACTGTTGACGGCTTGTTCTGTGGATTATTTAGAAAGACAGTTTCTGTCATGTGTAGGAATCTTTAAAAGTCATATAATAATTCTTTGAAAATGTCACATTTCTATTGAATAGATTGGGGTGGAGGCTGAAATCTCCACCTGGACAGATTGTCTGCATGGATCGAGTATGTTTGTTTGGGATTTATGTGAAGTGAGTTCAAGCTTCATGGGAACACTAAAGCTTCCTGTGCAATGAGTGTGTCAGATGTGATGCTGTGTGTGTGGAAGGAGCTCAAACCGAGACCACTCCGTCTCCTCTCAGTGGAAGTTGCTGCTTCAGTGTCTTCTTTGCCTTAAACCAAAGAGATTGTGGGATCATGTTAATGTATTTTAATTAAGAGACGACTTATTTAAGTCATTTAAGTTATTCCTGTTGGTTTTGTGGCGGTTTCTGATGTTGTTATGAAATGAAGGCACAAAGGTGTGTTTCTGTATCAGACCGGTGACGTCTGTTCTCTGTGGTGATCTGAGATATTATGAATGTAAACTTCTTGTCAAACCTCATATGGATATGTTTTGCAGTGCGATGTTGATAACTTTAAGTAACATGTTTATAGTGACAATTACTTACAATTAATGATCGTGTTATCATTAAAGATCTTATCGATGAAAATCTGAACACTAAGACACAAAGAGCTCATGGTAGACATTTTAGATTTTATCCTGCAAATGTAAAATCCACCAAATACAAACACCTTGTAATGCTATCTAATGTCATATTGTAAACGTATTCATCCATTATTCACTTACTCATAATGCCTTCTTTAGAACAAGACCACATCTGTTAATTTATTCCGTGTCAGTGAGGCCGAGTACTTGAACCTTTGTGTGCCTTATTTGTTGTTTGTCTTTTTGCCAGCCACTTGATTTTGTACAGAAAAAAACATCTCCAAATGTTTCCTTGTTTCTTTGGGAATGAACAATAAAGAACTAGTTTTCTTCACTCGACTGGTTGTGTTCTTGATGGCTCTCTCTGCAGCGTACTTCTACAGGTCAGACCTAAATCGGTCTAATACATGGCATGGAGTGCCCTTAAGTCTCAGCTGGAGGTGGCAGGTGTCATCCGAAATGATAAGCTCAACAGACAGAAACCCACTCAGTGACACAGGCAGACAACACGTCACACACACACACACACACACACACACACACACACACAGGATTGGGAAGGGCACAGTTTCATGAATCTTGATCCCTGATATGAGCTAGGACTCCACTAAATGTCCCCTCTGCTTTTACTTTTACCACCCAAAGGTTTGGGAAAAATAATAAACATTCAAGTTACAGATGGTTAACAGCCAAAGTGGCTTAAAGGAACAGTTCACAATTAAAGAAATACGCTTTTTCGCTTTCTTAAAGTTAAGTTAAATGTGAAGATTGATAACAGTCTTGTCTGTGCATTAAAAGACCCGTTCAGATTGTTTCACGTCTGTCTTCAGTCCACACTCCCATGGTGATATGTATGTTCAAGTTCAAGCTGTCAGAGCTACCATGGAGCCCACGCTGCCACCAAAGCACTCCCTGAATTCATATAATCTAATATGCAAAAACCAAAAAGCTATTTCAGAGAGAAGCAGACAGAAAGGTCTACAATGTGTCTATGGTGTCAAACTGATTCAGCAGCAAAAACAGGTTAAAACGATAAAGATAGAAGCTTAAAGACTGAAATGAAGGAGCAACACTGTTCCTGTAAAGCCGGGCAGATCTTTATTAACGATCAATAAAAGCAAAACCAGCGTGTAGACATTCAGGATACCTTCAGTAGCTAGCGTAGCATAGACGTGCTAATAGTGATGTGCTAATGTTATCTGATAATGTTAGCTATACAGGCGTTTATAGAAACGTATATCTCCTTTTAACATCTGAGGATGAAGAGTATCACTATTGCACAACGTTTAATTGAAACCCTGCCGACATGCTGCTCACTTGAAGCTCGATGTTACGGTTTTCATACTGTATGAAACTGGACGACCTGGTGAATCCTATAGTACCGACCATGTCATGCTTGTTGGGAAGGAGGCTAAATAACACTACGAACAAGGTCAATTTTGGCAAGGCGATCTTTGCAGGGGTCCCTTGACTTCTCACCTCAAGATACGTGAATGAACAAGGTTCCATGGATATCCACGAGTCTTCCTGCTACAGACTTTATGATAATCCCATGCAGTTTGGAGCAAAACCAAGCAGTTGTTTGCATGCAGTATGTATTATTTTCACCTATTGTAATTGTATTAATTGGGTATGACCGGAAATCTGAGACTCTTGTTGATCCAATGAGCCCAATTGTATTAATTTGTGATGACGTTAGTCCCCATAGTAGCCATTTCACATAGTGAGGCCACTCACTTTGAAACTTGAAGTCACTGTATAAAAATAAAACTTGTTGTGACCTCTAGGATAAACACAGCCTCATGAAGCTTACCGAGCACAAACTAGAGACCCTCAGAGCATTCAGGACATTCGGAGGATGTTTTGGCTTTCCTATGTATATTGACAATTCTTACATAAATTGCCAAAAGTCAAAAGGTTTTGATACTAAATCACAGACTTTTTCTATGGTGTCCCTCGAGGTCTTGGTGTCTTAATGCCGTATTTTTGATGTTTTTTTGATGATTTTTATAAATTCTCAAGCGGTAAAAATGTAGTACCAAATCGGTGTAATAAATGATATCCATCAAAATTGCTACAACTTGTGTGACATGATAGGCCATGGGGATGGCCATCATAATGTTCTAAGCACGTTTTCTTCAGGTGTGAGTTATCAGCAGTGAGTGAATGGTTGTCTAGTGTGTTAAAATGTTGGCTTTTGTGGAGTGTCCCTGGGTAGGTATAGCAACGTGGTCCAAAGCTGTCAGGTGAGTAACCAGCTTGCTGGGGGCTTAACCGGGCTGCTGGTTTACATGTTGAAAAAGCCTACCGCTAACCTGCATGAAGACTAGAGTTCAGTGAGGTGGATTTTAACTGTTGCTGCTGTACTGACTGAGTCGCCAGCTTAATTTTGTTGTATGTTCGTACAATGACAATAAACATCCTTATCCTTATCACAAATCACAAATTTGCCTCAGAGGGGCACTCCGGTGAAGAAGCAAAGTTGGTAAAGTGCATTAATGGGATATGAATTCATACAGAAAGAGATGAAGAAGAGGAGAGAGGAGCTCAGTGTATCCTAGGAAGTCTCCCGGCAGTCTAGGCCTATAGCAGCTTATCTAGGGGCTGGTCCAAGGCAAGCCTGAGCCAGCCCTAACTATAAATCTGAGCCAGCCCTAACTATAAACCTGAACCAGCTCTAACTATAAACCTGAACCAGCCCTAACTATAAACCTGAGCCAGCCCTAACTATAAACCTGAACCAGCCCTAACTATAAACCTGAGCCAGCCCTAACTATAAACCTGAACCAGCCCTAACTATAAACCTGAACCAGCCCTAACTATAAACCTGAGCCAGCCCTAACTATAAACCTGAACCAGCCCTAACTATAAGCGCTATCAAAGAGGAAAGTCTTAAGCCTACTCTTAAATGTGGTGAGTGTGTCTGCCCCCCGGACTGAAACTGGAAGCTGTAGGTAAGTAGGACCTTAAATTTAAAAAAAAAAGAAAAAAAAAAGGGGGGCGACCGTGGCTCACTGGGTTAAGAGGGTTGTCTGGCGACCGGAAGGTCAACGGTTCGATCCTCGACTGGGACAGGTCACGTGTCAAAGTGTACCTGAGCAATACACTGAACCCCCGGCTCCCCGGGCGCCTGTCATTGGCAGCCCACTGCTCCCTATATACAGGGATGGGTCAAATGCAGAGACAAATTTCCCCCTTAAAGGGATCAATATAGTATAATAAATTAAAATTAAATAAAAATGATATTCTAGATGTTACAGGGAGCCAGTGAGAAGCTAATATATTTGTCTCGTGAAAAAGAAAGACAGAAATTGGCATTGGACAGGGGCCCAGAGCCTGTGTGGGAGCCTGTTGTGCACAAAGATGGTAGTGTTAAGTTGTCTGCTCGTTTTGGGGGTTTTCCAGGTGAGGTTATCCAGGTAAGGGGCCCCAGGGAGTGACTGAAAGGGGAGACAATGTGTGCCTTTACTGCTGTGAGGCAGGCCACTGAAAGTCAGACGGCCCAATGATAAGGTCTAGGAAGCAGCATACTGGAGGCGGGCTGGTAGAACCTTCTGCACTGGCTGCAAGCATTCCTGGTCCTGTTGATGTGGGAGTTTGGCAAGGTAGGCATGCAGAAACTGGCGTGGCTGGCGGCCCTACACCGATGCCTTTTGTTTTAGGAAAGGTTTGTAGCACAGGTTGGTAATAATACGAAGGTGCCCATTGAAATATTAAGAGATACAGGTGCTGTCAACTCCTTTGTTCAGGAGTCCATTTTGTCGTTTTCACATAAGACTGATACAGGGGATAACATCCTTTTGTAAGAAATGAGGTTGAGGGTGTTGTCTGTTGAGCGGGTCGTCCTTCAATCTGAAGATCGGCGGCCCTTGGGCAAGGCACTTCAACCTAAATGGCTCCCGTAGGCTGTGCCTCCTGTGGATGAATGTTAGTTAGAGTCCTGGTGGGCAGGTGGCACCTTGCATGGTAGTCCTGTCATTAGTGTGTGAATGGGTGAATGATGACATGTAGTGTTAAAGAGCTTTGAGTGGACGGAACACTAGAAAAGAGAAATACAAGTACAGTCCATGTACCATTTAAATTACACACACTTATTCCAACTCAAGAGGCACAATTCAATTCATTTAAGTCTCCAAAACTATCAGAATTTCAACTCAAAAATGCATTTACATTCCACAGAGTATTTTGAATTGTTACCATCCACTCATTTAGCAGCTCAAGTTGTCTCTAATCAGACCCAGATGTGAATGGAGTGAATGGATGAATCCCTTTGTCAGTTTCAAACACACAAATCACAAGCCTGTGTCCCAATCAATAACCTCTGCACTTCTTTCAATCATTATCGTACTTATCTTCATAAGTGAGAGTTGCAACTTCCCTTCAGCTGCAGGCTTTAATGTGGGTTCATTGCTGCAGCAATGTTGTCTGTTGGGTGTTGCAGTGACTCATTGAACACAACACCACAACACGTGTTTGCCCTGTTTCGCCTCTTTTTTCAGGCCGTGATGGATGGATCATCCACTAATGTCTGCTAAATGTAATTACGGTAGATACATCTCCAGTATTCCACTTCTCCACACTAAAGCTGTGCACTATATTCTCAATGATTGTACAATATTAAAAAGGCATGTGTGTGTGTGTGAATGCGTGTGTGTGCGTGTGTGCGTGTGTGAATGCGTGTGTGCGTGTGTGTGCGTGTGTGAATGCGTGTGTGCGTGTGTGTGCGTGCTTCTCACTGTGAAGTGTATATCAATGGTTGTGTTCGGGTCTCTCTGTATGTGCACCTGTACTGTCTGTGTACAGTATTGTATTGTTTATATTCTGTGGGTATGTGAGTGTATGTGCATAAGGGGCTTGTGGATACAACTTTCTAAATATATTAATATCCATAAAAGGTTAATCAATTGTAGGCAAAACTTATTATCATTTTTAAAGATAAACACATATTTTACTGACGCAGTTAGGCCATTAATAGGAACAGATTAGGGATGCTGGTGTTTATTTTGGGCCTATGAAATGCCACTGCTGTCTTCCATGTACTGTTACTCTGATACCTCTGCTGTCTTCCACGTACTGTTACTCTGATACCACTGCTGTCTTACACGTACTGTTACTCTGATACCACTGCTGTCTTCCACGTACTGTTACTCTGATACCACTGCTGTCTTACACGTACTGTTACTCTGATACCTCTGCTGTCTTCCACGTACTGTTACTCTGATACCACTGCTGTCTTACACGTACTGTTACTCTGATACCTCTGCTGTCTTCCACGTACTGTTACTCTGATACCACTGCTGTCTTACACGTACTGTTACTCTGATACCACTGCTGTCTTACACGTACTGTTACTCTGATACCACTGCTGTCTTCCACGTACTGTTACTCTGATACCACTGCTGTCTTCCACGTACTGTTACTCTGATACCACTGCTGTCTTACACGTACTGTTACTCTGATACCACTGCTGTCTTCCACGTACTGTTACTCTGATACCACTGCTGTCTTACACGTACTGTTACTCTGATACCACTGCTGTCTTACACGTACTGTTACTCTGATACCACTGCTGTCTTCCACGTACTGTTACTCTGATACCTCTGCTGTCTTCCACGTACTGTTACTCTGATACCACTGCTGTCTTCCACGTACTGTTACTCTGATACCTCTGCTGTCTTCCACGTACTGTTACTCTGATACCACTGCTGTCTTCCACGTACTGTTACTCTGATACCTCTGCTGTCTTCCACGTACTGTTACTCTGATACCTCTGCTGTCTTCCACGTACTGTTACTCTGATACCTCTGCTGTCTTCCACGTACTGTTACTCTGATACCTCTGCTGTCTTCCACGTACTGTTACTCTGATACCTCTGCTGTCTTCCACGTACTGTTACTCTGATACCTCTGCTGTCTTCCACGTACTGTTACTCTGATACCTCTGCTGTCTTCCACGTACTGTTACTCTGATACCGGTGCTGTCTTCCACGTACTGTTACTCTGATACCTCTGCTGTCTTCCACGTACTGTTACTCTGATACCTCTGCTGTCTTCCACGTACTGTTACTCTGATACCACTGCTGTCTTCCACGTACTGTTACTCTGATACCTCTGCTGTCTTCCACGTACTGTTACTCTGATACCACTGCTGTCTTCCACGTACTGTTACTCTGATACCACTGCTGTCTTCCACGTACTGTTACTCTGATACCTCTGCTGTCTTCCAAGTACTGTTACTCTGATACTGCTGCTGTCTTCCACGTACTGTTACTCTGATACCGCTGCTGTCTTCCACGTACTGTTACTCTGATACCTCTGCTGTCTTCCACGTACTGTTACTCTGATACCGCTGCTGTCTTCCACGTACTGTTACTCTGATACCGCTGCTGTCTTCCACGTACTGTTACTCTGATACCGCTGCTGTCTTCCACGTACTGTTACTCTGATACCTCTGCTGTCTTCCACGTACTGTTACTCTGATACCGCTGCTGTCTTCCACGTACTGTTACTCTGATATCTCTGCTGTCTTCCACGTACTGTTACTCTGATACCGCTGCTGTCTTCCACGTACTGTTACTCTGATACCGCTGCTGTCTTCCACGTACTGTTACTCTGATACCGCTGCTGTCTTCCACGTACTGTTACTCTGATACCTCTGCTGTCTTCCACGTACTGTTACTCTGATACCGCTGCTGTCTTCCACGTACTGTTACTCTGATACCGCTGCTGTCTTCCACGTACTGTTACTCTGATACCTCTGCTGTCTTCCACGTACTGTTACTCTGATACCGGTGCTGTCTTCCATGTACTGTTACTCTGACTCTTCAGAAACCAAGCCAGGAAACCCAGCACGAGGAGCTGAGACGTCACTCCAACTTGTCTCTGATTGGTGGAGATGGAGACGTTACAACTGTTCTCCCCCAGGCATTGAACACAAAACAAACACAAAGAAGTTGTGTAATCTACCTGTGTGTGTGTATTTGTATGCGTGTGTGAGACACCGTGCCTGTAGGTGAGCGCGCAGACCGACCCAGGAGGTCTGTAGTGAATGAAAGAGGCGGGGGCGCGCGTGGACAGGCTTTATGAGATGCGGCAGATAGCGAGGTGACAAAGCGGAGAGACACCGGGAGAAAGAGTCCGAGGAAAAGAGAGTTTGTATCGGTGTGTTCGACAGACGAACAGGCAGCTGCGATGCTGTCGGACCGCTGACTCCATTATCACCACCCTCGGGTTGTTTAACGGCGGTGAGACTAGGACCGGAGCGGTGACAGGGACCACGGAGCAGTAACCGCACAGCGAAACACCGACGCCGGGAAGAAGAGTGGGGACCATGGGCTCCGCTTCGTCCTCCTACCGGGTCATCTACCTGGACGTGGACGGCCGGATCCAGAAGGTACACAGAGGCTGTAGATGACTGTATGAAGGCTACAATGTGTCAACACTGTTAGTAAAACAGAGACAATGAAATAAGAATAAATCACAAGTATAACATAACGTTACAACACTCCAAACAAGTAGCTACAAGCCTTCATAGAGAGGCCACTTCTACTATGTATTTTAATAATAAATCCACGTTGTTTCAGAAGAAGAAGGGATTACATCAATACAAACATGAAAAGTGACTTTAGTTACCGAAATGATTAAAACAAAGAATATAAGCCTATAGTGCTCAAACTTTACTACAGCATTTCAAATATTATTATAATTATTATTCCTAATAACCAATATCATAATTGCTAATAAGCTACTGAATTAGCATATTTCAACCTTATGTTGTTAATCATGTTGTTATACACGGTTATAATTGACAATGAAGAAATACATGTTATCTCACCCATAATGGAGTTCCATAATAAGCATGATAATTCATAATGTAAAGTATCATAAGGAAGCCTATACAGCAGTAATATTACACGAGTAGCCTAGTAGACGTCAAATGACTTCGACAGTATATCTCTATAGGTGAAGCTATTATGTCACTTAAATTGTAATATTGACAACCGGAGAGTATGGAAATGTTACTGTGATGTGTTAATGATCAAACAAATGTCATTCAACATCACAAAGGGGCTTTAAACCCACGCTGGGCTCATTGGACAGCCTGCACGTCCATTAGATAGAAATGGGATGTGGTGAGTTAGCAGCAGCGTCATTCTGTCAGGAACCAACTAAAAAAGAAGTGTGTCCTTATCAAATATAAAGCATCTTCATAAATGCTGTCCTTTGATATGAGATGTGAAGCCACAGAGAGATGTGAGGCTTGCTTGAGTGAGGTGGGCACACAGGGAGCTGCAGGTCTGCCTTCATTCCTTCGTGCTGCGTGTCTGACAGTGAATTGAGTCAATTATACACCAACGCTGGTCCGGCCTTTAGTCTAAATGTCTGTTTATCACAGTCAATGTAATGATACTGAGCACTTTATTGGCTAAAAATAGTGTGCATAAGTAGAGACCATAGTTCTGATGATGTGTCTGAATCATCAGCATTCACTGCAACCTCACCGTTATCGTCTTCTGTGTGTGTGTGTTTGTGTGTGTGTGTCAGATGCAGTGAGAAATAGATTAGTGAGTGTGTGTGAATTGGGGATTATTGAGCGTCCATACAGGCAGAATAATCTCAGGCTCTGACCTCTAAATACACTCGGGCATGCAATTTATTCATCCACCATGAGAACCCCCGACTGGAGCTTCAGGTCACTGACTGACCACCCGTACAGCTCTTCTCCTCACACCTCAGAGCCTTGCTCCGCTGTTGGATGTTAATGGTTTTATGATAAATCTTGCAAATATTGAAGGAAATACACAGAAATGTTGCCACAAGTCAGCTGCAATAAAACCATCTTGTGTCAGCTAAAGTAGAGTAGAGTCAACTTTATTGTCCCTGAGGGGACATTTGTCTTGGGCACATTGCTAAAAACACAAAAACTGTTACGGGTGTAGTTAGGACCCAGGAGCAGTACGACAAGACCCGGACTGGTTTGATTTAAGTTCTTTATTAGAAACGCACGACAGGTAGAATATGCTCTGGCAGAATCCACGACAGGTTTCTCGGGGTCAAGGACAGAAGGGCTGAGTAAGTTTCCAGGGCAGGAGCAAGGCGAGGTAGTCCGGGACAGGCAGGGTCGGCAACAGGGAATCAGTCCAAGGGTGAGTGCGGGAAAGTTGAGCATGTAAGCAAAGAACGATCTGGCAGTGAGTGTGTCTGAGGCAGGGGTTTAAATAGTGAAGAGGCAGAGTGAGCAGGTGAGAGTGATGAGCTGATGAGGTGAGTGTGACTGGCAGGTGCCCTGAATGGACTAATTAGGTGAGTGAAAGGTGGATAGAAGTGACAGAGCTGTGACAGAACCCCCCCCTCAAGGGACGGCTCCGGAAGTCCAAAAAAAACAAAACAAAAAACAAAACGTCTCCCAAGGGAGGGTGGTGGGGGCCCGGAGGAGGGTCAAAACTCCTCTGAGGCCGCAGAGTCAGAATCCCCATCCGGGTGGGTGGAGGGGTTCAGGTGGGGGGGTTCCTTGGGCCCGGAGGGAGGTCTCTCATGGTCCACACCGGGGACCTGCTGGGTGTTCCTGGCAGTTGTCTGGGTCCTAGATGGTTGTTCTGGGTGCTGCCGATGAAATCTGGCGATGAGTCGAGGGTCGCAGATGTTCCGAGCCGGAACCCATTGCCTCTCCTCCGGACCGTATCCCTCCCAGTCGACCAGGTATTGAAGCCCTCGTCCCCAGCGGCGGGAGCGCAGCAGGCGATGGACAGAGTAAACCGGACCTCCTTCAAAGAGGCGAGGAGGCGGAGGAGGTGGAGCAGCCGGCACCAAAGGGCTCTCCCGGACCGGTTTGACCTTGGATACATGGAACGTGGGGTGAATGCGCATGGACCTGGGAAGCTTGAGCCTTACTGCTGCCGGGTTGATGATCCTCTCAATCTCGAACGGCCCGATGAACCGTGGGCCTAGCTTTTTAGACTCCACCCGCAAGGGTAGGTCCCTGGTTGCCAACCACACCCTCTGACCCACCTGGTAGATAGGGGCTGGGGTGCGGTGTCGATTCGCCGCTGTAGCAGCGCGGTCCGCAGACTGGAGCAGGGTTGCTCGGGCCCTAGCCCAGGTCTGGCGGCAGCGGCGGATGAATGTCTGGACAGATGGGCAGGAAACTTCCCTTTCTAATGCCGGGAACAGGGGTGGCTGGAACCCATAAGCACACTGAAAGGGTGACAAGCCTGTGGCGGAACTGGTCAGGGTGTTATGGGCGTACTCTACCCACATCAACTGGCGGGACCAGGAGGCAGGATTCCGGGAGACCATGCAGCGAAGGGCTGTTTCCATCTCTTGATTCTTCCTCTCCGTCTGACCATTGGACTGAGGATGAAACCCCGAAGACAGACTGACAGTGGCCCCCAGCAGAGTGCAGAATTCCCTCCAAAAGATGGAGGTGAACTGAGGACCTCGGTCGGAGACAATGTCGACTGGAATCCCATGCAGGCGGAAGATATGCAGACAGATGAGTTCAGCCGTCTCCTTAGCAGATGGGAGTTTGGGGAGAGGAATAAAGTGGGCCATCTTGCTGAATCTGTCGACCACTGTCAGAATGACGGTGTGGCCCTCAGATAACGGTAGTCCGGTGACAAAGTCCAGGGAGATGTGAGACCACGGACGATGAGGCACAGGGAGAGGCCGCAGGAGGCCGGCCGGAGCCTGATGGGAAGGTTTCTGTTGGTTGCACACAGGGCAGGCGTTGACGAATTCCCTGGTGTCCTCGTTGAGCGAGACCCACCAGAAGCGCTGCCGCAGGACGTCCTGGGTCCTCTGGATGCCCGGGTGGCAGGTAAGTGGAGAGGAGTGTGCCCACTGGAGGACGTCGGACCGAAGGCCCTGAGGAACAAACAGGCGGTTAGGAGGGCACGCGCTGGGACCGGCTTGACCCCTAGTAGCGGCCCTCACCGATTTCTCAATCTCCCAGGTGAGAACGCCTACTTGACAGGAGGCAGGGAGGATGGATGAGGGACCAGCGGTGGATTCCTCCTCCCCCTAGAACTGACGGGAAAGGGCATCAGGCTTGACATTGCGGGAACCGGGGCGATAGGAGAGCGTGAAGTGGAACCGGGTGAAGAATAATGACCACCTGGCCTGTCGGGAATTGAGTCTCTTGGCTGTGCGGATGTACTCCAGGTTCTTGTGGTCGGTCCAAACAAGGAATGGGAGCTTGGTCCCCTCCAACCAATGCCGCCACTCCTCCAGGGCCAGCTTTACTGCTAGTAGTTCTCGGTTACCAATGTCATAGTTTCTCTCGGCGGGGGAAAGCCGTCGCGAGAAAAAGGCACAGGGATGGAGCTTTTGATCAGTGGCCGAGCGCTGGGACAGGACACCCCCAACTCCTATGTCGGAGGCATCCACCTCCACCACAAATTGCCTGTCAGGATCCGGGACTCGGAGGATGGGTGCAGAAGTGAATCTGGACTTCAGGTTCTGGAAGGTCTCTTCAGCTGCAGAAGTCCATCGGAACGGGTTCTTGGAGGAGGTGAGGGCGGTGAGTGGGGAAGCGACCACACTGTAATTCCTGATGAACCTCCGGTAGAAGTTGGCGAACCCCAGGAAACTTTGAAGTTGCTTGCAGGAGCTTGGAACAGGCCAGGTAGTGACCGCGGCAACCTTAGCGGGGTCCATCTGGATGCTGCCCTGGGAGACAATATACCCCAGGAATGAAACCGTGTGAACATGAAACTCGCACTTCTCCGCCTTCACAAACAGGAGTTCTCCAGTAGGCGTTGAAGCACGGACTGGACATGGTGCACATGTTCCTCTTGGTTCTTGGAAAAGATCAGGATGTCGTCGAGGTAGACGAATACGTGCCGGTCCAACATGTCTCGGAGCACGTCGTTGACCAGGGCCTGGAAGATGGCGGGGGCGTTGGTTAAGCCGAAGGGCATCACAAGGTACTCGTAATGTCCTTTAGGTGTATTGAATGCCGTCTTCCACTCATCCCCTTCCCTGATCCGGACCAGGTGATAGGCATTGCGGAGGTCAAGCTTGGAGAAGATGGTGGCCCCTTGAAGTAGCTCGAAGGCCGTTGCGATGAGTGGCAAGGTGTAGCGGTTCTTAACCGTGATTTCATTTAAGCCCCGGTAGTCGATGCAGGGTCTGAGGGTTTTGTCCTTCTTATCCACAAAGAAAAATCCAGCCCCTGCGGGAGAGGACGAGGGGCGTATGATACCGGAAGCCAGGGAGTCATTAATATACTTGTCCATAGCTTCTCTTTCAGGAGCTGACAGGGAATACAGGCACCCCTTAGGTGGAAATGTACCAGGATGGAGGTCGATGGCACAATCATACGGACGGTGAGGAGGCAGAGACAGGGCCTTGGATTTGTTGAATACTTCCCCAAAGTCCAAGTATTCCGCAGGAACCCCCGGAAGTTCAGGCGTGGACCTGGAGAGCGCGGCACTTCGTGGAACGGCGGCTTGCTTCAGGCAGACTAGGTGACAGGCCTGGCTCCAACCCCGAAAAGCTCCCGTAGTCCAGTCGACGTGCGGATTATGTCGACGCAGCCAGGGGTATCCCAGAATGAGGGGGATGTGAGGAGTTTGCAGGATGTGGAAACTGATGGTCTCGTGGTGGTTGCCGGATAACAGCATGTGTACCGGGACGGTTTGGTGAGTCACCGTTCCCAGGAGATGACCGTCCAGGGCGCTGGCTGAGACCGCCTGTGGAAGAGGTCTCCGGTCGATTCCCAACTGGGTAACAAGGTCCTCGTCCATGATGGACGCGTCTGCTCCAGAATCCAGGAAGGTGGAAATAGTATGGGAGCCCCCGGTTAATAGTAGTTGGGCGTGGAAAAGTGGTCGTTGACAGGCGGAGGATCGGGAATCAGCTCGGCTCACCCGTACCTCCCTCCTTACTGGCGAGCCCGGTCTTTTAACGGGCAATTGTAAGCATAATGACCCGCCTGACCACAGTACATGCATAGGTTTCCCCGTCTGCGTCGCTCTCGTTCCTCTGTGGATAGCCCAGTACGTCCCACTTGCATGGGTTCACTCGCCTGAGGAAGCGGCTGCGTCGGCGTGTAATCCAGAGCCGTAGCACGAGGAAAGCGAGACGGTGGCCCTTGACTTGGCTGTCCCCGGCGCCTTGCCAGCCGTCTGACTTGGATGCGGCGATCCACTCTGGAGGTAGTCTCGATAAGTCCGTCCAGGGACGTGGGTAGCTCAATCGAGATGAGTTCATCCTTGATGTAATCCGCTAACCCGAGCAGATATGCGTCACACTGGGCGTCCATCCCCCATGAGCTTAATCGAGCCTGGGTCCGGAATTCGATGGCATAGTCCGTGACCGATCGGTGGCCCTGCTGGAGCCTCATTAGCCCTCCGGTGACGTCCGGTCCTCCGGAAACTGCCCCGAAAACCTTGCGTAACTCGGCAGAAAAGGACTGGAAGGAAGCACAGGCAGGAGTACGACGATCCCACTCCGCCGTTCCCCACAGCCGAGCTCTCCCCGTCAGGTGGTTGATGGTAAACGCTACCCTGGCGTCTTCAGACGCGAAAGTGCGGGGCTGCAACGCAAACAGGATGGAGCAGTTCGTCAGGAATGCGTTGCAACCCTCAGGATCCCCGGCGTAGCGTTCGGGTTCCCCCACCCGGGGCTCCGAGACCGCCGTAGATGCTGCTGGCTCCATTCCCGACTGAACCGGAGCGAGTTGCGGTGAAGCAGCCACGTTGGCCGGAGCTGTGGCTGCCGTGAGTTGTCGTACCTGGTCTATCAACGTGATGAGAACCTGGTTTTGATTCGCCAGGTCTTGGCGAACCTCGGCGGTGTTGGTGGCGACCATGGTCTGGGTTCGTCGCATCGCCTCCTCGATCGCCTCGAGCCGGGCCCCTGCGGTGGCGTCGTCTGCTGGATCCATGTTGTGGCCAGATCGTACTGTTACGGGTGTAGTTAGGACCCAGGAGCAGTACGACAAGACCCGGACTGGTTTGATTTAAGTTCTTTATTAGAAACACACGACAGGTAGAATATGCTCTGGCAGAATCCACGACAGGTTTCTCGGGGTCAAGGACAGAAGGGCTGAGTAAGTTTCCAGGGCAGGAGCAAGGTGAGGTAGTCCGGGACAGGCAGGGTCGGCAACAGGGAATCAGTCCAAGGGTGAGTGCGGGAAAGTTGAGCATGTAAGCAAAGAACGATCTGGCAGTGAGTGTGTCTGAGGCAGGGGTTTAAATAGTGAAGAGGCAGAGTGAGCAGGTGAGAGTGATGAGCTGATGAGGTGAGTGTGACTGGCAGGTGCCCTGAATGGACTAATTAGGTGAGTGAAAGGTGGATAGAAGTGACAGAGCTGTGACAAAAACAGCATTATGCTACTGATAACCTCTCTGTTACTGCCTGTAGCTTAGCCACAAGAACACAGAGCCCAGCAGAACATCCAGATGTATTGCCATCTGAACCATGTCTGCCTCAGTACAATTAAAAACATGAATCACTGGCCTAATATGAAACATCATTACTTACACACACACACATACACACACACATCTAAAACAGCATACACGCCCTGTTGGGCAGTCACTGTCCCTCATCGTGTACGTCTCAGATGGTTCGTCCCGTCACTGCTGATGCAGAGAGGTTGCACTGCTGAACTCATCTCCACACTGGTGTGCTGAGGCTCTGTTACATCGACAAACCAATGGAGGAGCAGCAGCTCATCAAAGGACACATAATGAGCTTCATACTTCACCGGCACTTTGCATGTTTTGTGTCGTGTCTTCTTTGTGGAGCTCACACAGAGTGTGAGCTCCACAAAGAAGACACGACATGTGGTTGTCATGCAGACATTTTCAATATGCAGTAGCGTGGTGGGGGGGGGGGGGGGGGGGATCGGCTCTCGTTTTAAGGGTTAATACAGTTTCATGAGTTTCAAGCATCAGACGAGTTTGCTGTGGCTTGAACACTAGTGAAGAAGAAATGGATACAAATGCTCTATGTAGCATTCTATGGATCGAGTGTTCAGTGATCAGCTACGGATCAATAGAGACCACAACTCTATTCACCCAGGGGGTCTTTGTTCTGATGTGGTTCTGGAGTGTGTGTGTGTGCGTGTGCGTGAGCGTGAGTGTGAGTGAGTGTGTGAGTGTGAGTGAGTGTGAGTGAGTGTGTGTGTGTGAGTGTGCGTGTGTGTGTGCGTGTGCGTGAGCGTGAGTGTGAGTGAGTGTGTGAGTGTGAGTGAGTGTGAGTGAGTGTGTGTGTGAGTGTGAGTGTGTGTGCGTGAGCGTGAGTGTGAGTGAGTGAGTGTGTGAGTGTGAGTGAGTGTGTGTGAGTGTGTGTGTGTGTAAGTGTGTGTGAGTGTGTGTGTGTGTGCGTGTGCATGAGTGTGCGTGTGAGTGTGAGTGAGTGAGTGTGTGAGTGTGTGTGTGTGTACGTGTGAGTGTGAGTGAGTGAGTGAATGAGTGAGTGAGTGTGAGTGTGTGCGTGTGCATGTGCGTGTGCGTGTGTGCGAGTGAGTGTGCGTGTGAGTGAGTGAGTGTGTGTGTGCGTGAGTGTGCGTGTGAGTGAGTGAGTGAGTGTGTGTGTGTGTGTGAGTGAGTGAGTGTGTGTGTGTGCGTGTGCATGAGTGTGTGAGTGAGTGTGCGTGTGCGTGTGTGAGTGAGTGAGTGTGTGTGTGTGTGTACGTGTGAGTGAGTGAGTGTGTGTGTGTGTGTGTGTGTGTGTGTGTGAGTGAGTGAGTGAGTGAGTGTGTGTGTGTGTGTGTGTACGTGTGAGTGTGTGTGTGAGTGTGAGTGAGTGAGTGAGTGAGTGAGTGTACGTGTGAGTGTGTGTGTGTGTGTACGTGTGAGTGTGTGTGTGTGTGTGAGTGAGTGAGTGTGTGTGTGTGCGTGTGCATGAGTGTGTGAGTGAGTGTGCGTGTGCGTGTGTGAGTGAGTGTGTGTGTGTGTACGTGTGAGTGTGAGTGAGTGAGTGTGTGTGTGTGTGTGTGTGTGTGTGTGTGAGTGAGTGAGTGAGTGAGTGTGTGTGTGTGTGTGTGTACGTGTGAGTGTGTGTGTGAGTGAGTGAGTGAGTGTGTGTGTGTGTGTACGTGTGAGTGTGTGTGTGTGTGTATGTGTGAGTGTGTGTGTGAGTGTGAGTGAGTGAGTGTGTGTGTGTGTGTGTGTGCGTGTGAGTGTGTGTGTGTGTGTACGTGTGAGTGTGTGTGTGTGTACGTGTGAGTGTGTGTGTGAGTGAGTGAGTGTGTGTGTGTGTGTGTGTGTGAGTGAGTGAGTGAGTGAGTGTGTGTGTGTGTGTGTACGTGTGAGTGTGTGTGTGAGTGTGAGTGAGTGAGTGTGTGTGTGTGTGTGTACGTGTGAGTGTGTGTGTGAGTGTGAGTGAGTGAGTGTGTGTGTGTGTGTGTACGTGTGAGTGTGTGTGTGAGTGTGTCCTGCAGCTCTTTGGTTGTATTTGGTTTCTCACAAGCAGCCATATCTTCTGTATTTACTGTGGATGACTGAGCTGTTTGTGGGATCAGGGGTCATGCTGGTACCGGTACCGGTCCCTGAAGCAGCTGTGTAACACACACAAGCTCTAGTATTTGGATGACGGTGTTAATAATCGACTAGTTTCAGCTCAGGGTTACAGAGTGACAGTTATGAGCATTGATTTGACTATGAAAGGATGAACGATTGGTAAGGAAAGGAACACAGTCAGTGGGCGGTCCAGTGTGCATGCTTCCTCGCTTTAATTGAACGCATATTTAAATGACTTTGAAATGACAAACCTGTTGCATATTCAGCTCCACTTTTCATACACACACTGTGGACAGCAGCTTGCATTACAAAGCGCTGCTCTTACTCCCGTTGTTTCCTCTGCTCTGTTCTCACGTCCTTATTCAGGCTCATCACTCTGTGGTTCGTGTGTGCGGTTTGCGTGATCAGATTGAACATGGCTTCTCTTTTATCTGCATAGCACTGGATCCTCGTCCTGGCTGCGTTCAGGGAACAGATTATGATAAATGTGTTCGTTATTGAAATCAGTCGTGCTATCTTATAACGAGAACATGAATCTGTTGAGCATCGGTTAATACTGTGGAGAGAAAATTAAAATAAGCACTCTGCTTAAACATCCCAGGAGTATTTAACTAACCAAATGAATTCATAGTAAAAAAACAACAGAGACATAAGAGCATATAAATGACCAATGAAGTCACTCAAAGACCCCGTTAAGGGGAGCGGAGGAAGGACGGTGATACCTGACAGGATCAGCACCGGTTCTGCATGCATACCCAGAATGCTTCACCAGAGTTAGAGAGACAGAGTTACAGACTCTTGAATTGCTAGAAATCGACCAGTTAATCAGTTTGGGTGATTATCAGTAAGAAGCACTTTGAATGAATGTAGACGCCGTCAGAGCAGAATTTAAATTAGGGAGCGATTCTCTACTTCACAAAAACTCCAAAAACCTTCAGTGCATTATTCTTTCTGGCGATAGCGTTAGAAGATATCTGAGCCGTTCACTTTATTCCTCTGTAGAATATATAACGCAGCAGCATCAGCTCCTGGTCCACGATACAGACAGGAGACAGGGAGGATCAGAAACCCTTCAGCTGCTACTTTAACTCACCAGATACTCCAGCCACGTAACTCTGCGTTCATGACAGGAGATCACACTTTAGGAGCCTCCTGACTCCGGGAATATGCAGCAACTTTAAAGGTTTGTAAGAGCAGCCGTTAGAGAAGTAATCCTGGCCAGTCAGAAGCTCAGAACAGCACATGGCCCATTTCAAATACAGAGAACATGTTCCAACCATGTAATCCATCACATCACACTTCTATGTTCTCTAACTGATAGTTGAGTTCAGAGTAAGAAAGGTTCATTACAAACAGCAGCAGACAGAAGTAAAGCCGGTATTTCTGTCCGCCTCTAGTTATTAGTATATAGTACTCACCTCTTCAAGAAGGCCTACCCTTCCGCTTAGCACTTACCTAGCATCTACTGTATTCATACTAGCTTATTGCACTTATTGTTTTTATATTAGCTTGTGGCACTTATTGCATTCCTTTGTTTCTGCACTGTACGTTGGCTCTGGTTTATGCTCTTAGATGCTTGTTTGAGGTAGGGACATGCACTTATTACTTCTGGTGACTAGTTGTTCTCTCGAAAACCGATGTTGAATACACTTATTGTAAGTCGCTTTGGATAAAAGCGTCTGCTAAATGACTGTAATGTAATGTAATGTAATGTAGTATTCATATAATATTAATATACTTAGGGCTACTTGCTTTGCTCAAGGAGCATAGACAAATACCAAAAGAATACCAACAACCATACATGACAGCACATAATATAACATGAACATAAACATCATAAAAAGCATGATTTGGCAAATTGATAAAAGACATCATATTTCATAACCATACATTTCCAGTAATATAGGAAGAAGTGTTTGTGTTTCAGAGCAGAGATGAAAAGCAGCTGTAGACGTGGTGTTTGTGAAGCACTGCTGTCTGTCCGCTGACCTCCACCAGTCCCTGTCTCTTCCACCTGTGACAGGCTGCCACTGCCAGACCGCTGAAGTGCTCTTTGACCTCTCTCCTCCACCACCATCCGCTCCTTAGTCCTGACAGCACTCGTCAAACCAGCCTCCAGCAGCACCGCACGGCCGCCCCGTGTCATCTCTCGCAGCCACAGAGCTGTTCGTTGATCTTCGATGCCACACATCACATGCAAATACCTTCTGTATCTATGTGGCTCATCCTTCTTTGACACAAATCATTTGTCATGTTCAATGACAGTGCTTGGCCTTGTTCTGAAGCTGGAGGAGGAGAAGGACAACATATTTATTGCCCCTGTGCTGCAACATGCACATTCTCTAATCAGAAGAAGAGACCCGAGCGTTGGAAGCCAAGAGTTTCTCCCCAGTGGTTGATTGCTCCACTTTCACACAGCTGTAGAGAGAGGAGGAAGGAGAGCCATGACACCCTACTGTACCCTACTGCACTCTACTGTACCCTACTGTACCCTACCCTACTGCAGGAGGACTGTTAGTCTGCTAACGTTTGATTAGAACTACAGAAAGATGTTGAAAATATCCACATAAGTAGCTGATTTAAAATGTACTCTAAATTAAATTGAGTTCCGTCCATCACATTATTCTCCAAATGGTACATGGACTGTACTTGTAGAGTTCTTTTCTAGTGTTGCGTCCACTCAAAGGTCTTTAACACTACATGTCATCATTCACCCATTAACACTGATGACAGGGCCACCATGCAAGGTGCCACCTGCCCACCAGGACTCTCTAACATTCACACAACATTCATCCATTCGAGAGCAACTTGGGGTTAAGTGTCTTGCCTCTGCTCTGCCACTGAGCCACGGTCAAAACAAGACTAAAGACTAGCACACCAGGAATAAAGCTGTTAGTGCACTGAAATTAATGTCTGCAATTGTACCCGAGTGTCTGAATACTGATTGTGAATTTTTTGTACTATATAGTGCCTCAAAAATTCCCACAATGGAACAAAAAAGTAGTGTACATGGCATGTACACTACTCTGCTAACAATCCCACAATGCAATGTTCCACATTTGTAAATGAAAGTTACCGTTGTATCTGACAGTGATGACACTAAATGATAATGATTTAAAACAAAATGTGCTGCTCGTAGAATAAGTAACTACTGAGTGAAGGAGGGGGATGTCACACGCAGCCTGAGTGCTCTCATGGGATGAACAGGCCTGAACAGCAGCACCGACCGTGGAACTGTTCACATTGTGGATGCTGCGTTGAGTGCATGTAATGTTAAATGTGCTGTTGAGAAATAATCATGTTCATACGAGGCTTCAGACAGACTGTGTCTGAAGCCTCAGCTTCATCCTCACTTCATCAGCCTCAGCTGGGCTTTAAGCCCAATGCTAACATTAGCTAGCAACATGCTAATGTTTAGCTTGTTTGTATGCTAATGGTAGCAGGTTAGCATGCAGTCTTATTTTCAATAAGCTAAACAGCTCACTTGAAGCTGGTATTAAAAGTAATAAGCTGACTATCTGATGTGCAGTAAGGATTACAGATGTGATGTTTTTACTTCCCCTGCTTTACAAAGGATGCCATCATGTTGTGAAGAGGTTCATATCCAGATTGAATATGTTCAGTTGTTGGGTCATGGATTTTAAATTGTTCCTTATCATGTGTGTGTGTGTGTTGTTCTCCCTCAGGTGGTGTTCAGTAGATTATGCAGCCCGTGTGACATTAAGGATCTGCTCTGTACAGCCCTGGGTGTGCCAAGGTAAAACACACACACACGCACACGCACGCACGCACACACACACACACGCTCACACACACACACGCACGCACACACACACACATGCACACACACACGCACACACACACTCACACACACATACACACGCACACACACACTCACACACACATACACACACACACACGCACGCACACACACACACACACACACATGCACACACACACGCACACACACACTCACACACACACACACTCACACACACATACACACACACACACACACACTCACACACACATACACTCACACACACATACACACATACACACACACACACACACACACACACACACACTCACACACATACACACACACACACACACACACACACACACACACACACTCCAGAACCACATACAAATCTGTATGTAATCTTTTATGAATATAACCCCTCAGCTGCTTCTGTTTGTGTGCAGCAAGAGGGAGAGTAAAGCCTGAACAATATTTTGAAAGGTTGAACGCCAACAAATATGGATTAAGGCAGGAGTTCTTCTTGGAGTTCTTCTTGGAGTTCTTCTTGGATAAAAAACATGTTTTGAATTTTGGAAATGATTATGTCTAACTTTTTTCAATAACTTTTGACAAGGCTTTGGAGTTATTGGAAATGTTGGAATCACACAGAAACAATCGTACGCAGCAATCTAACTCTTTAAGTGTAGTACTGTTCAGTACTGTTTGTCACTGGCACTGACGGCCTGATCTTCACTTCACTGTCTCTGCTGCTGCGTGTTCACTGGGCCGGCCTGTCAGCCCTGTCAGATATTAATGCTGCAGAATGAATACAGAGCAAATACTAACTAGTGTAGCCTGATCTCTACCTGTAACTGTGCAGAGATGCCGGTTTTATACAGAATAAATAGACATTTGATTTAGTGGTTCCTATTACGAGCAGGCCCATAACGTGAATCATAACTTCAGTGCAGTTACACACAGATTCTCCTCTGCTGTGTTGTTTGTAGACAGATAATCCTTCATCACTGGAACAAGCAGCAAGGTTTCTTTCCACACCTGGAAACACCACATTATATTATATTGTTATAGCTTTATGAATGCATGATGATGAAAATGTTAACTTTCATAATAAACATTAAATCCAGTTACCCTTTACAGTTTATGAGCTGCTGTGGAGAGACGCCGACCTTCTTGTATTCATTATTAGTGCAACACTAATAGGAACATAATCTTAATGCTCTCGTGTCCCACTAGCTTCACATCGTGTTGTTGTCCTGCTGTCCTGGGACTGAGCGTTAGACGTCCAGGTGGGATGATGGGGCCTGAGTTCATGCATCGTATTCAGGCCTGCGTGAGAAGATTCAGACTGGTTCAATGAAATATATATCTGTTATCATATATCATTTGATTACACATTCAAAATTAGGCTATACATTATATCATTTTGACGACTTTTTAAATTGTATTTTTGTTTTCCCCCAAGACCTCTGACTTGAGACCCGTTATCATACACGTCACATGTCATCCCTGTAACTCAATAACAGGATCAGATGTCAGAAGAAGCCTGCGGTCATTGAAGACTGATATCACCTCAGCATGGCTCCTGCTGCACATGTGAAGCTCAAGTTTGCATACATTTGGACATTGTCAATTATCTTTCTATGTTGCGTCTGTGCTCCATCAGTAGGAGGTGAAGAGAAGTATCATGCACTCACTCTTGTTGCAAGTGGTTTCAATACAACACGTATAGTAACACATAAGGACTACAGTGTACGCCTTACATGAAGAAGAATATAATCAAAAGTCAGAGAGTTTCAACCAGCTGCACCACCAGTGGCTGTGAAGACAGGTGGAGTTAATGGTCTCACTTTGTTTGTATTAGATTTCGGTGAGTCTAGTTTTCTGTTTTATTGCTTAATATATGAACTTTTAAAGCTAGGGTTGGTCATCTTGAGAAATTAGAAAGAGTTCACTAAATTTTAAAAAGTACTGAACCACAAACACCCAGCCAGTGTTCCAAAGAAAGTAGCTAGCAGCAGTGGCTCCAAAAGTTTCTAAATCTATAGCGAGAAGGTCAACAAGTCAGCAACACTGACAGCCAATCTCTTCAAACCTCCCTCCAGATTTACAGAGATGTGGGGAAAAGAGGGGCAACAGATGCAGATGAGCCCTCTCCAGGAGATCAGAAGAAGACAGAACACTGTCATCAGAGCAGCTGTGTTCTTAGTCCCAGTAGGCGTTCGTATTCTAGTAACTAAAATGACTTCTTCTGGTCAGACGTTACAACATTTGAGTGGATTTTTTCTGGCAGACTAATGTTACATTTGTAGAGCTGTATGCATGTTAGCATTGTCATTGTGAGCATGTTAGCATGCGGACACTAGACATTCCTTTATATGTTGTACCTTGTGTCATTCACTTCTCACGTTGTCATCGAAGCAGCATCAATGTAGCATCTGTTCTGTTATTGATCTACAGACATTGCTTATGATCCCTGGAGGATGAATTCACCTTTTTTGTGCCCAGACAACATCGATATTCAGTGTTGTGCTCAACAACACATGAGGACGGATGTTTTGCCCTGATGGAAGATTGGAACTGGGCTGTATGCATTATATATATATATATATATATATATATATATAATGCATTCATGCAGCCTTACACATGGCTTCTAGTAGAATTGAAACATGTGTTTTTGTCTTCATGCAGGAGCACTAATCTGTCCCTGCTGGATTCTTCTGGAGCCATGGTGTCCATCGACCCCACCATGCCACACAACACAGAGAGGTATTGGAAAGTCTGCATCCCACTGATGTCTTAATTGATAAATTGATTATTTGATAGAACATCTGCTGGCTGTTTGATTGAAAGACACATTCTCTGATTGGCTGTAAACTCCGGCGTCCCCTGCTCCTTCCTCCTCAGCTGTTAGCACATCACTAGCTCCTTCCTCCTCAGCTGTTAGCACATCACTAGCTCCTTCCTCCTCAGCTGTTAGCACATCACTAGCTCCTTCCTCCTCAGCTGTTAGCACATCGCTACAATGAGCTGCCATGACATGTGATCTTTATGTTTGCATTAGAAGCCCCCCTGAGTTTACCTGGAGCCTGTTCATTCATAAGTAATTAGAAATACAGCTCAGAGTAAATACGCCTAATCATTTTTATCATTCACAACATAATGTACCACTATTGACTTTCTCTGGTAAAACGTTCTTCAGTAAACTAACACTGCCAACATGTGATTGGCCTTATGGTAGTCTTCCTATGGTGAAGATCTAGATTCTACATGTTGCACCCTTAAAATGAACCGCCCAACAACACGTCCATCTTCGTTTTGCAACTTTTATTTACAAACCCCACGGTTAAGCACAAGCACATTTTGCCTTCAGCCTGCATACATCACGTTCTCTCAAAAAACTCTCTTAAAGCGACAGCGCTTTCTTCTAAAGGGTCAGTACACCAACTTTCTTCCCTTTACAGTTAGCAAGCATAACTACTGAAGTAAAACAAATATGCATGAACTTAAACACATATTTAAAGCAAATTATTTTACATAGACACACTGATAGTAAATTAGCAAGAAATATGAAATTACATATTTCAGTGCGCTACACCCACATTGTGTTTTTAAATATGTATATTTGTGTTTCTAATTACTAATTATCAAGGATGTACAGGACAATTTATTCCACCATTTTATTGCTGCTCATGCAAATGTTTTTCTCAAAATCAGCGATCAACAAACCTCAAAAAGATTTGTCTCATGTTTCCTCACATAGAGGATTTCTTACAAAGGTTATCTGATAGCAGTGTCTAAAACAAGATTGAGCAGAGAACCAGCTATAGAATATCTTAGTTGTTAGACTAAGAAGCACACTAAACATTTACAATGGGCTTTCCTTTAAGATGTAAAGCTTGTCACAGTCGAGCTCCTGATTTACCTCCAAAGCAGCAGAGGCACTAGTCTAGACCCACGCTGGAAAGTAAGAAATATATTATATTACATTGAATTAACAATATTTAATAGAATATAATTTGCAACAAGTAACCCAAGAAGTCTCTCTGAACTCTGTTAAGACAGAAGAATTCTGATGCAGAAGTATAATGATGACACAAGAGCAGTTAGCTTTCATTCTCTACAGAGCTTCTGTCTGTAGTTAGAGGCCAAAGTGCCCTCCGTCATTCAACTTCCAAAGCAAATTAATTAACATCACATCTTGCACTAAAGTGGGGATTCAGGGATACGTGCCCAAGAAAAAGAGAGCTAGAGGGCTGGACGGTGGTGGAGCAAAATTCCCCAGGCAGGCATCCAGAGGGCCGTCTCTGGAGGGTGACCAGGAGGCTGGAGAGATGAGTGAAGCAGGTCTGGAGGACGACCAGGAGGCAAGACCAAAAAGCTTGACTCCTCTGACGGCTGGCCACAAATCCGGAACCCCTCTGGAGGCCGGCATGGAGACTTAAGATCAGGAAAAACAGCTGGTACCAGAAAACTTGGCTCTGGCATGGGGCAGGCTGCTGGACCAGGTTGCTGGAGATCTGGACCAGATTCAGACAACTGGAGTTCAGGATTGGACTCTGGCAACTGGAGTTACCACACTGGAAGACGGCCATGGAGACGGGACCACATTGGAGGCCTGCCACGGAGACAGGACCACACTGAAGGACAGACACATTGACGGTACCCTATTGGAGGACTGCCCCTGGGATGGGACCAAACTGGCAGTGAAGATGGGACCTCTCTCAAGCATGACCGAGGGACTTGAAGCCAGGAATGGCAGCTGGTGAAACCAGGGAACCAGGAGACTGCAGCACCACAGGTACTGATGACTGCCACAGCTCGGCAGGAACAGGTATCGGCCAGGACTCCGTCTTGAACAAGGAACAGGTGTCGGCCGGGCCAACGACAAGGAACAAGGCTTGGTGTCTACTGGCGCCCTCAACTCAGGAACTGGTGTCAGTCGGACCACCATCTGGAAACGAAGGGCAGTTGCGGCTGGATAGCTGACAGGACTAGAGGTGCAGGTGACGGCCCGACGTCTGGGCGTAGATCATGGCACTGGGCAGATGAGGCTCTGTGTCGATGGGCAGCTTGGGGGATCGACCCACGCTTCCTACTACGAAATGACAGGAGGCTGAGAGTGAGAGTGGGTTGCAGACTGGAGGCTAACTGACTGTTAGCTGACAGGTAAGCAGGCTGGAGGTTAGCAGGCTCAACGCTATCAGGCAAAAAGAATAGATAGGTAACAACCTTGCTAGCCAGGGCCTGGAAGAAACTTCCCGGAGTGCTATAGTCAGATCTGCCTTCTTTTCAAGAGCAATAGAGGTGTTGTTGCTGCAGTACAGAAGGATCTGAATGTTGAGTATTACCTCCTCAAAGTTGTAGCTGGGAACATGTTTGGTCATCAGCCCGGATGGATGGAAGCCGGATGTGGTTCTGCCTGCAGTGGGCTGGTCGCCGTCGGTGCCCCACTGGAGTTGAGCTGAAGGAGTTTATGGTGAACCTGCATGATTTTGTCTGATTTGACATAGAATCAGACCCAGTTGCACTGATGACAAGCATGAAGAATAACTATATAGAAATAGACCATCTTCTTGCTGATGGTCTGGAGCCGGGGATCGGACCACGGATCTTCCAACTAGTGGACAACCTGCTCCACCTCCTGAGCCACAGCCTCCCCAAGAAATCATGAATCATCTCGAGGCAATCATCTCCATAAACAGCACATGACATGATCATGTTTTTCAGAAGAGAAGACAACAACAAGTCACTTTTAGTCATTATGTATATTATTGACATTAGGTTAGATTAGAGCTTCAAGTCAGTAACTGCACCTTTTTTTCCTGAAGACCATATAAACCAAAGATGACACATCCAGTTTCATTCTTGGAGTGGAATTTTCCCAAGTTACTGTTTGGTCATTTAGAATGACCTTCAGAGATGCTACAGACGTCTAGTGCCATCCAAAGCTTCCACTTTGACAAGAAAGAACAATGTGGACTGACTGAATTACTCCCAGTTACTCAACACACATGCAGCATAGAAGCTGTCCATGGAGCCTGAATAGAACGGTTCTTTAATGATGATCTGGTCTCATTAGACAAACACTTGATTCACTTCGTTCCCAAAGTTATAGACACACACATTCACAGTCAAACACATACACACAAGCACACACTGATAGGGGAGGACACTTTAATGTGTGTGTGTGTGTGTGTGTGTGTGTGTATGTTTGCTATTTTATCTCAGGGTGAAATCTGAAACCCTTTATTTGAGTGTTGGTAATCTTCCCCATAAACAGTGGAAGTGTGTGGAATGTGCGTTTGTGTGTGTGAGCATGTGTGTCTGTGTTCCCTCTTGAATGAGTAAGTGGGAGGAAGAGTACAGCGCGTCGGCTGAGAGGACAGAAGCTTCACACACCTCTGCTCTGAACTAACCTGTGTGTCCGGTTGTGTTGAAGGTCACCGTATCGAGTGGTGCCTATGACTGGAGGACAGCTAGCTGGTGAGTTCCAGGGACTACACACACACACACACACACACACACACACACACACACACACACACACACACACACAAATTCACTCAGTCAAAAGATGACATAAAATTTGAGTGTATTGTGTAGAAAAGATATACATAAGAAACATTTATTTTGTTTCGCCCAAAATCAGAAATTTTCCTCAGAGTGTTTTACAGTCTGTACACATGCGACATCCTCTGACCTTTGACCCTCACATCAGAACAGGAAGAACTCCCCAAACACAACTGTAAAACAATGAAGTGTAATTGTTATGATTATACACAAGCACTGTAACAGTGTTAAATGTGGAACACAGCAGTCATCAGCCCTGTCCTAAAGAATAAAATGATTTCAGACTGGTCGCCTTGAACCCTGTGATGATGAAACGTATGGAAAGAATGATGGAACAGTTAGACCCACACCAGCTGCACACAGACACCACAGAGGCACTCATGATGCACCTGGTGCTGAACATCACAAGGCCTGAGCCACACTAGTGTTTGTTGACTTCAGTTACATGTAACATCCTGCAGCCTCACAGATTACACTGAATCAGCTTAACATCAACACATCAACACATTCAGAACTTGCATGTGTTTCATAAGTATTGTGCTTTAACATTATGAAGTAAATGTTGAGTGCACAATGTGATGACTGTAGAAGAGAAAGAGGATAGCGCTTCCCCCAGGCACCAAAGAGTAAGAACTAAAGCTCTTTGCAGTTAGCAAAGATGTCACTCTGAAGTTACAGTGGAAAACAGACTGCTGCTTGTCCTGTGTTGGTGCTGGTAACAAGCTCTGAGGATCATAGAAGGCCATCGGTTGGCTTTGCAAGAGCGGCTCCAACAATAACACGACTTGGAAACGCTGGGATGTGGATGATTTGACATGTAGGCTTCATACCAAATCTTGGTCACTCCAGCGTCCCTGTCTTAATTAATCACAGACAACAGTCTGCAGTGACCTGTGACCCTCTCACACAACATGGAATGTGAGTGACACAATGTACAAACTACTACTGACCAACAATGTCTTCTGTTTTTACAATGTCTTGTAGCTGTTAGTTTATTGGCCCATGGTGTTGAACTTTGTGCACGACAGTGGAGCTGTTGGCCAATGGCAGGGCTGTGATCGTGAGTCCAGCCTGTTGTCATTGTGTGGGAAGAGGAATCAGAAGTGGCTTGTTAACACATCAAGCTGTGAGCCGGCTCCTATCCACTGCACTCTGTTGATCAGCGAGGCTGAGAGCAGAGAGAAAGGGGCACTTTGATCTATCTTTTCTCTTCTCCCTCTTGTGACTCTGCCATCTGTTGCTTTGGCCATCTGACGCTCTCCCACTGACTTACATAACCTCTGCATGTGTTCATGTATCTGTGAGCCAGTGTGCTTCACAGCACTGTTGATACGCAGCTCCACTAGTTTCTATTGTATTTTGATTGACATATTCTACCTCAATGGATCCATCTGTTTACCCCAGACTCCTGTGTGTGTGTGTGTGTGTGTGTGTGTGTGTGTGTGGACCATTGGTGGTCTATAGAGGAGGCAGGGGAGGCGTACGCCCCGCTTGGTGCCATCATGTTCAAAAGAAACTTAGCTAAGACGTGATGACGTGCCCTGATGGGTGCTCTACCAGTGGAGAAACCCAGATGTGGTTCCATACAGGCTGCTCTACATGCTAGAAAACCTTCTGCGTGCTGGTGCAGTTTTTATTGAATGTGCTTGGCCCCGCCCCTCAGACAGCCTGTCACTGGTGTGGACCAACAGTCTGTTGACAGTGTGTGTGTGTGTGTGTGTGTGTGTGTGTGTGTGTGTGTGTCTGTGTGTGTGTGTATAACAAAGCTCCACGCTTGCTCTCTCCTCAGATAAAGAGGAACTCTTTCAGAATGTACTGACGCAAGTAGCAGAGCAGTTTTCAAGGTAAGCAGCTGCTGCTCACACAGCGGTGGAGCTTCACTGTCTCATCCTCATGTATTTAGCTTCTATTACTCTCTTTCGTGTTTCTTCCTGTTTTTTCATCAGGTTGCTAATTCTTGTGAGTTTTTTCTATACTGTCAATACTGTTTGACAGTATAGTCAGTATACTGTCATCTCCAATACATGATATGAAATGCCTTTTGATTCATGCAACTGCTTTTAAAACTATTTCATAATCCCAAGAGGCAGGAGGACTGCCTCAAGTTACATCATCTTAAGAGCGGCAAGGCTTTCAGCCAGCAACATGTGCAACATGTGCATATGACACTGTGTGTTGTGGTGTTGCTGTCTGTAGTGTGTGCAGATTGTTTGCTCTTTTCACGAACCTTCGACACTCCTTCTCTTCTTCAGCTCTCGTATCATCTCTTTATGTGATACATATTTACAAAGGGAGCAATGCAGCTGGACATTAGACCGTCGCTGTTGCTCGTTGTGTGTCACATACAGTGCAGCCACAGATTAGTCTGCAGTGTTGTGGAGAATGAATTGGCAGATATGATCTGAGGTTATGTAATTCCGTCTGATAGAATCATTTCTCAGTAGTCACAGCTACTGTGACGGCACTATTAGAGTAACTACAAAAACTTATGAGAATTGTTTGTAAGGCTGCAAACAATATTTCCACTTTTGACTAATCAACTGATTCGCTGTGATTCTAATTTCTTATTGTTTAACAATAAAAATAAGAATTCAGTTTGAGATCCTAGAACCTACAAATGTTGTTCATTTGTATTTCATGACCTAAAACATGTAACTGTTAAATATGCACCTGCAGCAGAGGAGTGTGAGTGTCCGGTGCTGTTGTGTGATGGAGACAGACTCTCTCTTCACTTATTGCTCGTTCTCCGTCTCATCTGTGGCCGTCTGTCCGCAGGGCGTTCAAGATCAACGAGCTGAAGACAGAGGTCACAAACCGTCTCGCCATGTTGGAGAAGAGAGTAGAGCGTAAGTCTGTTCCCACCACCTCACTGTCAAATACACATATTCATACATTTATATGCTTACAAACATCAGAAATATTTACCGGAGAAAATTAGTAGTTTGTTTTGTATAAACTACTAAAGACTTGTAATCTCAGAAGAGGTGTTTATTAATGGAGATGAATGGACGGGTTTGATTCATCATCAATATGCACGTCCTGACTTCCTAATGTTGAGTCAATCAAGAGTCCTCTGATATAATAATTAGGTGATTCAGTGACTCTGCTCAGTCACAAATATACTGACCAACAGGAAACTCATCATCATCATCATCATAATAATAATAATAATAATAATCATCATCATCATCATCACGTGTTCCGCATTGCCCCAAAATACGTTTCATGTTTATCCAAATCAGGTACTTCTTGTTGTCTTAGCAAAGACTAATATCTCTTATTTAAAGATGTGTCAGTCTCATATCAAAATAATTCATATTAAATTGTTGGGTAAAAATTGGATTCTAAAAATATTTACACTCACAATGATGTAGAAGTCGGTTAAATCATTTAAGTACACGTTCCCGTGAGAACTGTTTCTGTGGATATCATCATTGATGACGGAGGTCATTTGCATAACTATCTTATTCCTTTGAGTCTGAATGCTGTTGGTTTATGTCTATATATGGGCGACTGTGACTCAGTGGTGGAGCAGGTTGTCCTTCAATCAGAGGGTCGGTGGTTCGATCCCCGGCTCCTCTAGTCCATGTCCATGTGTCCTTGGGCCAGGCACTGGGCAGGCTGTTCCTGCGGTGTGTGTACAGGTGTGAATGTTAGAGTCCTGGTGGGCAGGTGGCACCTTGCATGGTAGCCCTGTCATCAGTGTGTGAATGGGTGTGAATGAGTGAATGATGACATGTAGTGTTAAAGTCGGTAGACTAGAAGAGACTATACAAGTACAGTCCATTTACCACACTGGTCATGTGATACCTGGGTATGAGGGGGTAAGAAGAATAGGTAGGTTGTACTGTTCTCATATCACACAGAAAATCAAATGCATATTCCTCCTTTTATCTGACAGTTTAAAGTGCAGAGAGAGACAGAGGACATGGGGAGAGAGAGCTGGTTCTATGGTCTGCTCCCCACAGTGTTGTAGACATAATGTAGGGGCTTACTGACAGCACCAGTGTTCTGGATGCAGGTCAATGCATGAGCATAGGCAGTGCAGGAAGATGCAGATAACCAAGTCATTCATTACATCTCATTGGAGACTTGCTTAGCTGAGTCTTTTAACTCATTAACTCAGTGGCACTCACAGTGCAGTAACAGTAAAAAGTCACACCCACAACGCACGGTAAACACTGACCGTCAGCCGCGCCAACCTCTATGTGTACAGGAAGCCGAACTTCCAGGAGAAGGTTCAATAGGTTGCTTTTGTCTTTACAGCAGCAGAGGTCTAGCTATTAGATAAGTTACATGTGCTCTGCTCACCCTCCAGAGGCTGTTGACCTCATGCTGTTATTAGCATCTACTGACCTCATTTTGACCTGTTGAGAGCAGAACATGTCATCTTCACACTCACAGCCACCCTGGGCTCATGCACCGACGCCCTTTCCTCCTCAGCTCTCCATCATCACATTCCATTAACTGCTCATCATGCTGCACCAGTTTGCCTGCTTTGTACCTGCAGTCTGATGGCATCTTGGCACTCAATGTGTCACTTCTCTGAAGATCAAAGCCAGCTATAAAATATGATCAATAAAGGTGCTGTGATAGCCGGCTCGCTACGCTGCTTCTTTATAATATAGATCTCCGTGTTCTCAACAGGTCAGCTGCTGTAGTAATTACCCACAGGAACATTTAATCAGTCATGGTTTTGCAATCATTACATCCTTCCTAGTAAGGCTGTGATTAAAGGTCAAGTTGAATATGTGAGTTGTACATCGAGTCAGAGTTTTTCACAATCAACAGAAATCGGGCAGAGATCAGCAGCGACATAGATATCATCCCATAACACTAGTTTGCACATGTTCAGTAGTGATGTACAGATCAGGTAGTGAGTGATACGTGCTGTAGTTGTTCCTGTGTAGCATCAATGAGCTGATTCATTATAAGATAAAGAGACATCTGATTGGTGCATAGACTTGCATACTCACCAATACCCAACCCAGCATTTTAGGCTGCAAGGATTACAATGATACTATATACAACAGCATCAAATGATGAAGTTCAGTGATGTTGTGAGGAAGAGGCTAGACCTGCATGTATGTTGTGTAGAGTTTAAAAAGCCTAAAGAGTAACTGTAAGCTTTAGACTAAATGATATCACTGTGATTTGATGAAACACATCAACGCTGGTGTTAATATCAACATTTTTTACCAAATTCATAACATTGGCATTGCATGGTTGAAAATGTCTGAGAACACATCTACAGTTTGAATGAGCCCCGATCCTGAAGACCGATTGTGAGGTAGAGTCGACTGTTTTGGACCAATCTGCTTCATGAAGTGAAGGAATGCTAACGCGCTGTAATCAGACCCCTCCCCCCACAGCGTCTATCGCTCTTCACTGTGTCGTTAACCACAGTGTAGTACCATCACAGCACCACACTGTTCTGTCCTTTCTGTGGACTGGACATCAAGCTATCAACACATTACAACCTCTGCTCAATCAATGTGAGCAGCTTTCCTACGCTGTGTGTGTGTCGATGAGGCAGTGTGGTGTGTCATTATTGTCAACCCCTAACCCTGTATGATATACTGTAAGTTCATCAAATTCAGCGCCCCTTGCCATATTTGTTGACACTGCGTTCAAGCTCTTGTCATGCAGAAGAGGGCGTGGTTTCATCTCTTAGGCCCTTGCCCACTTTTTTTGCATTTTTCAAAATGATGCAGTGTACTTATGCTCAGACCTGAGGCTGTAGTAACACTTAAAGACTTGTGTTCATCAACTCTGACAATACAGTGACTGTTAAGAGTAAAACAATATTCAAAATGACCATAACAACGTAGCTCAATGCATTTTGATTGCATGTTAACATGGCGAAGGTGCTAACTGCCCTAACAGCTTAAGTGCTGAGAGAGCTAACAGTGACCTGCTAACAGAGCTAACAGTTGACCTGCCCCCCGCAGGTCAACACAGATGGGTGATGGATTACATCGCTGGAATATGTTCTGTTTATTTAAAATGGGCCATGTGCTGTTCTGAGGCTTATGCCAACAAACAATGTATGAAGTGCATTGGGGTATGGCAGCCTGGATGTTGTGGATAACATGATCAGACAGGAAGGTCTGTTCAAGATCAAGTGCCTGACTCATCACAATGATCCAATACATCTAATAAATATTGATTTTTGGATCGATAGAAATCCAATATTGCCGTAAGTTGGAGCAGTCCTTGTAGTATTTTGCAGCACTGTCCACAATGGCTGTAAACTCTGAGAATAGGCTCAGATTTATGTCTATCTGAAAGTTAATGCTTGTCATCAGTGCCACCAGTTCAGATTGCAACAAAATCAGACAAAGTCATGCAGGTCAACCAAAAACTACTTCAGCTCAGCCTCCGGCAGCGACCAGCCTGCCGCAGACAGACCCACATCTGGCTTCACTGCAGCCTTCGACCTGCTGCAGTCGGAAGACCAGGCTGGAGTAGAAGAGATCAGCGTCTCCTCCTCTGGCCAGGAGCAGAGCTTTTCCTCTCTGCTCCTCCGGTCCCCGCTGGGAGCCAACACCAACACCACCTTATTGGAAACCCAAGCCGTATTGCTGGAGGGAAGGGAGGCACAGGAGAACCAGAACCAGGACTGAGCGGGGCAGACTGTCAGACCCTGCGGCAGTAGAATGAGAGGTTTTTACCACAGGTACCGCCTGAATCAACTTAAAATGAAAATTCCTTGTAGTAAGTTTAAAGAAGTATTTCACCGCTGGAAAGCCTTTTCATAAAGCTCGGCTGATTATGCAATAAAAAAGGCACAAATTGAAATTGGTGCTACATGAGCAGAGAGAACCAGAGAAGGGCAGAAAACCTTCAACAAGCAGAATGCCCTGGGCTCTTTGCACCATTATCCTCATCGCCTCGGTGCTGGCAATTAGAAAGGAAGTAAAACATTGTTCACTTGCATGTACCACCTACATTGTTGTGATAAAAAGCTGATCCAAGGGGTCCATTTGATATGATACAACTCACATGCCAAGACATCCCTTCCTGTGCCCTGTAAAAAAATGGGGAACAAATCCACAAAGTTCTAGTTCTGTGCCCAAATGTGTTCTAATGTTGAGCCCAAACAAATACAGCGGTCAGCTGGTGTCTTAGTCCTGGCTGTCGTGTACGTGTATTAACAGTGTTTTGCCTCTGCATGCAAAAACTGTGTGGAAACAAAATGGTGTACTAAGAAGAGTGTAACTTAACTACTGAAGAAGAAAGAACCCTAACCCTAACCCCACTTGAATTCTGTAAAGGGATATTTCAGATATTTTGAAATGGGGTTGTATGAGGTACTGATCCATAGTCAGTGTAGTACCTGTGCCTCCCATTGCAGAACAATGTACTGCAGAGTCCAAACTAAACCTGTAAAACACCGAAGTCTAACAATAACACAAACTAACTAACGCTAGACCAGTATCTCTCATGTACTGCGAGGTAAACATATTGTTTGTATGTAATCTATGAGAGCATAGATAACGGCTTCAGTTCCCCGCCAAAAAGGGTCGTCTGACAGGAGGGTGAAGCGGTGATAATATTCTAAATATACTCTGAAACTGTTGTTAAATACGTTAGCTGCTTCCCCAGTCCACAGCAGTACAGTGCTTTGCTCTCATGCTGGCACTCCTGTTTGTTTCTGCTAACTCCATCTACTGTCAAACACTGACGATGGAGAAGAAGCTCATAGAAAGACACTGCAAAAAAGTAAGGATTTTGCTCAAATCACTTAATTCTTAGCAAATCTAAACTACATTGTTAAGATGAGTCTTAAAAGATGTCAAACACTGAGAGGATCTTAGGATGGATCTAGTTACTAATAGAGGAATAAAGTGTCTAGTCAGATAACCATGGTGTACTCACCTTTTAAGTCATAATGAACACCTACATCACATGAACGTCATTCAGCAGACACCTTTATCCAAAGCGACTTACAATTCAGATTCTATCACATTTCTACACCGTAGGCACAGCTACATGGGACAATGTTGGGGTTGAGTGTCTCGCTCAAGGACACATCGACATGCGACTAGCGGAGCCGGAGCCGGGGATCGAACCGCCGACCCTCTGATTGAAGGACGGCCCTGCTATCCACTCTGCCTCTGCCAAAATCACATCACAATGTTGTGGATTGTGATGTGACGTGACACACTGTGTTACAGTGTGTGTAGGTGCATAATACACACACTGTAACACATGTAACACGTGTTACAGTGTGTGTAGGTGTGTATTATGCACCTACACACCTGCTTGTTGGTGCTTCTGTGTAACTCATTATGCGTCCCCCCCCAGACTTCATTTCCCATGAATGCACAAACACAAGACTACGCTTACAGTAGCTGCAGCCTTCTGTCTCTCACTCTGAGCTGCATGTGTTTTGTGATGCAGCTACAATTTCATAACAGCCCCCCCTTCAGTCACCATGACAACCTAGCCTGAGTTTACTCTGGTCACCATGGTGATGTTCCCTCCTCTCCTCTTCTTCTGAAGCGATGTGATGTTGAAGTGATCAGCAGCTGTGGTCTTAAACTGAAACACTGTTTGATTTGTACGTTTGAACTGAATTTGTATTAAACAGTTAACAGAAGTGAATTTGAATTGAACAACAGAAGACAGATTATGATCAGCTTTCTCATATAAAATAACAAATATGACTTCCTGTGTGTGGCCATTAAACTGTGACTTGTTTCATGAGTCCACTTGACAAAATCATCTTCAGTCTTGAAGATGATTTCTTTCAGCAGACGCTCTGCCTGATGATGATGCTGTAGTAGCAGCTTCAGATCAGCCGCTCTGCCTGATGATGATGCTGTAGCAGCAGCTTCAGATCTGACGCTCTGCCTGATGATGATGCTGTAGTAGCAGCTTCAGATCAGCCGCTCTGCCTGATGATGATGCTGTAGCAGCAGCTTCAGATCTGACGCTCTGCCTGATGATGATGCTGTAGCAGCAGCTTCAGATCAGCCGCTCTGCCTGATGATGATGCTGTAGCAGCAGCTTCAGATCAGCCGCTCTGCCTGATGATGATGCTGTAGCAGCAGCTTCACATCTGCCGCTCTGCCTGATGATGATGCTGTAGCAGCAGCTTCAGATCTGACGCACAAACACTTCACACCAGCGTGACGATCGCCTGGATACCTGGTTGCTATGGCAACAGTGTGGCGCCCACGCTCCATCCTCTCATGACTTTGGTCGCCATGGTCACCTATTCTAATATGAGCTGAGTGTTGTCGGAGGCAACCTTTTCTGATTCAGCACAAAGAGGTGGATTGATGAAGGAGACGGAGTCAGATGAAGATGTGTGAGTCCACAGAGTTCTGACAGCAGCTGTGATACAATCAGATGGCAGACAACCATTAGTATTATATCAGTGCACATTATCACGGCTCAACATTCAGTCGCTGAGATGTTTAACTTGCCCGATAGCCAAACTTACTCGTCCTTGTGATGATCAGACTACGACTCAAGCGCAGAGAACAGACCAGAGAATGGAGTTTGCAAACTAAGTTTTACTGAGGCTCAGTTCAAAACAAGGCAGAGCAAGCATAAACAAAAAGCCTCACAAAACTACTAACTATATTTATACCAGTGGTGGGCCGTCAGGGCCTGCAAGGCCTTCTCTGCTGGCCTAAACAGAATCACAAAGTTATAGCCATTTTATAATTTAATAATGTTTCTTAAATACACTACATGTATTATAATTTATATAAATATTTTTCCCATTATCTTATGTTCTCATTGCACAGCTACTGTCTTCCTCAGTTGCTCTGCTTCCAGTGCAGCTTGTTTTAAGTAGAGCTTTTATCCAATCAGATCTCACCTCTGTGTCTCTAGGTAAGAAGAGAGGCCCGAGGCCTGCAGACTCACAAGTGAATCCATGTGCAGTTTAAGTAAATGGGGACGATATTGTTGATTGTCATAGTGTTCAACCAATCAGATCTTTAGTTTGACATGTTGGGCGTATTCTTTGAGGTGTCAGAGCCTGCTAGCTGGCCTATAATGACGTCAGCATTACATGCAGCTCAGTTTCCATGTGCAGCTCTGCAGTGAGGTGCAGAGTGCGCTGTGATTGGTCAGTGGGCGAGCACGTGACTATCGTGAAACGAAACTTAACAGCAGAGGCATGTCGGGTAGTAAATCACATCACGTGATGCAGCTCAGCCAATCAAATATGAGCATTCTGACCCGAGTGAGATGTACCACACACCATGACACAGGGGACTGAGAAGAGGAAAGACACTGCAGAGCAGTACGTCTAATGTTCAAGTTGTGAAAGTTAAATCATAAGATGATCTCTGTAGCTCGCGGCTTGCCATTAAGGAATAATGGTGGGTCCCACAGCCAGACCAGCTGAGAACATTATATTATCCTTAATTTAGGCTTCTGCATTTTCCAAATGCTCGAGCATTATTCAAACGTATTGTAAGCCTCGTACCGAGCGGTTTAATACGACGACGTACATAGTTACAGCCTTAAAAACGAAAAATAGCTGTGGCGCCATCATGTGGTTATAATGTGGTATTTCAGCTGCAGGGCAGCAGTGAAGGCCCAGGTATAAAATGCACGGCCCGCCACTGATTTATACAGTAGCACAAAAACAGATTTTACTGAATATTGGCCCCACATTTATCTTTCACTTGCCCGATTGGACAACTGCACGAGGCACTTGCCTGAACATACAGTTGACTCGCCCCAGGCTAGCGGACAAGCGTTAATGCTGAGTCCTGTTCATACAGACTGCTGCAGGCTCACTGCAGGATCTGTTTCCCTCAGTACACGCATCTTACACCACTAACCCATCTCTCTCCCGCCCCCTGCTGCTTTCTCTCAGTCTCAACTTATTTGAATGAACTTCATGGGGCACTCAGTATGGTTACTGCATCAAGTTGTCATCATATATCTGCTTGGGCTGTGATAGGCTGAAACATCCAGCCTGCAGAACTAATGCTCCAGTCCACACAACTGTAGGTTTTGGGGCGCCTGCCATTTTCCAGTCCTCAAAGTGCAGCAAAGCCACAAGTGACTGACAGCATTATCATTATGTAATATGTCATTACAGTAGCCTACTGTAAATGACAAGATGGTGTAGTTTGATCTTTTCTCTGATTAGCTACTGTACAGTCTCACATAGCCCCAATCTTCATGTGGGACTTTCATACACTTATATGGGACTGCCCAAAAATACATTCCTTTTGGAAGATGAACCTTGAGGATCCAACCTTTCATCTTAACTGACGGATTACAGTTGCTACATAGAATATTTCTGGTTGGTATGTCGGCTGCCAAGAAGCTCATCACTCAAAGTTAGATTTCTGCACAAAAAGGATCATGAAACAGTAAAAAACAGTTCTTAGTAGAGAAATACACAAAATTACAAACACTGGGCTGCAAGTAATATAATAATAATAATAATAATACATTTTATTTGTATAGCGTTTTAAATGGTACTCAAAGGCACCTTACATGGTAAAAACAGAAACAACAGAAGCAGTTACAATCTAAACAAAAGAGATAACAGTAAGGAACAGCACAAGAACATACATGACTGACTTTATAGGTTAAAAGCAGATTTAACTAGATGATTTTTTGAAAATGGTGAGTGACGGAGAATGTGTGAGGTACTGGGGGAGGGAGTTCCAGAGGGAGGGGCAGCGATGGAGAAGGCCCTGTCCCCCCAGGTCCGATGCTTGGACAGAGTAGGGAGGGTAAGGAGGTTGGCATCGGCGGATCTGAGGTCACGGTTGGGAGTGTGACGGTGCAGGTGGTCAAAGGTATGAAGGGGCGAGGTTGTGAAGGGCTTTGTATGTGATGAGGAGAGTCTTGAACTGGATTCTTTGCTGTATGGGAGCCAGTGGAGGTTCTGAAGGACTGGGGTGATGTGACCTCTGGTGCGGGAGTGGGAGAGCAGATGGGCAGCTGAGTTCCGGATGTTTTGTAGTTTGTTGATGATTTTGGTGGATGTGCTGTACAGGATGCTGTTGCAGCAGTCAACACAAAGACCTTTTTAAATAAGTGAGTCTTCAACTGCTTTCTAAAGGCTTCAACAGAGATCGAATTTCAACAGCAAGAGCATTACACAACAAGGACCTCAGTCTTTTTATGTGTTTTGCTGTAAAGAGTTATTTGCCATCCAGTCCTTAATGGCAGTCAGACAGTTGTACAAACGGTCAGTTTGTCAGTCTCCTCAGGCTTAAAAGAGACATATAGCTGGATATCATCAGCATAACAGTGACATGAGATAACTGTAAATTTGCTAATAATATGACCTAAGGGAAACATATACGAAGCAAATAATGTCGGACCCAAGACAGAACCCTGGGGCACACCACAGGAAAATGCCGCAGTTTCAGATATGTAGGAGGACTAAGTGACACAGAAAAAACTCCAACTCGAGAGATAGGAGGAGAACCAGGCCAGGGCGCTCCCAGAGACACCCACCCACTGCCTAAGCCCTTCAGTCACAATGGTGTGATTCCAAGTAATACATGCTGCGCTAAGATCCACTAGCAACATCACAGAGTATACACCCACATCAGAAGATGTCATTGGAGACTAAGAATAGCTGTAAGTGGAGTGCTTTTGATGTAAAACAGATATCAATTTATTTAAAATGTGTGAAGTTAAATCAGCATTAAACATTCTCAAACATGTTGTAGATTAAAGGCAGCTTAGATATAAGGCCATAGTTTTTGGGAAGGGATGGATATGATGGGGCACAACCAGATCTCAGTGAGTTATTTATATTAGAGACTATGCATGGACCAATAGACCCAACACCTTGTTAAGCATGGACGTGGGTATAATATCCACAGGGCTTGATGGCGGTAATATACTGCCCAATAGATCAACGAGGTCTTGCACGCAAACAGGAAAGGAGCAGACGAGGGGATGACGCTATGATAGACGATAAAAAAACACTGAATTCAGACATAAAATAACTATTAAGGACCTGCTTTTTATTTGTTAATCCTATGCACGGGAGGGTCTGCAGAGATGAAAGGAAAACAAAGTCTGTATAAAAGTCTCTGTGAGGTCACCCACAGGTTTCTGAAGCGCTGCTGTGAAGCTCAGTGTTACTGCTTGGAGGAAAAGTGTAGCTGTTGCTTTTTTGCTTGATTGACATAGAAAACGAATGAACATTGAATGCAAAAAACAAACAAAAAATGAATGAAATAATGAATGAGTTGTAGGCCAGTGTAAGCCCCAGTAGAGACCTGACCATGTTGCTCCAACCCCTCAGTCACTAAAAGAGGTCAATTCAACAAATACAATCAGTTCAATGACCCGTAGATGCTTTGGCCAACTTAATATGTTTGCAGATACAAATGGTATCAAGAGGTAATGGTTTGAAAAATGTTGACTTTAATAGGACTAGTGGGGTTTTAATAAATGCCTCTCTCTGTCTACAGTGGAGGGGATGAAGGTGGTGGAGATCGAAAAATGTCGCAAAGACATCAAGAAGCTCCGTGAGGAGATGGCATCCAGAAACAACAGGTAACAGCAACAACAGAGGCAATAATCTCTGAATCTCGCTGGTCTTTCATTAGGACAGAGAGTGTCTTGCTCCTGTCTCATGAGCAGAGTGATAGACAGTCAGAGACAACTAATCCTGATTAGTGGTATTTAAGACCTAAGTGGTGTCTGGAGATCTGCTTTACTGTTACCTTACTTTATATGCAGATATACAGAGCAGTTAGTATTTCATTCGTGTTAGTGCAGTGATACACAGACTACTAGTTGTTGTGCTGAGACAATAAGCTGATCAATGAACTTTCCCTCTTCAGAAGATGAATCAACCACTATTGTGATAAGTCAATTGTTAGCAAAGGTTATTCTAATTTGGTGACCCAAAGTGTTTAATGTTAAATAAATACATATATTATGATAATCTACCCTAATCGTGTGAATAAACTGTGAAAAATATTAATGACATTTAATTTGAGAAATTATTTGTAGAAATTATTGTGATATGTTATTTTCTCATACTTTTTCAAAAATAATTACATTTTATTTCACTATAGACATTTGCATTTATTTCCCCAATGACACTTATTTCATTTCAAGTTTAATTTCATAGAGTGACTTTTCATGAAGACATCTTTTATTTCATACTGTCACTTTTCATGATGTTGTAAGCGGTAGCCACCCTCTTACCTTTAATGCCATTTTAACGCCCTCTTTAACTAGCAAGCTCAACAATTGCTACCAAATATGGATGTATCAAGAGAACTGGATGCAGCGTTGGAGGCGGCTTCCTAACCATTCCAATGAAAGTTGTTCAGTGGTGCATGAAGCAAAAACATTTGGACTTCTGAGTATAAAATTACCTCGAACGTCTGGCAATCATCCACATCCATTTTACCCTCACTAGTGAACAAAACCCCAAGATATTTGAACTCCCTCGCTTGGGACAGTGACTCACTCGCCACCCGGAGGGAGCAATCAACGCAATTCTTCGGTTCCAAAACCAGACACCGTCCTCCCCCTGGCTGCGCCTTGAAATCCTATCCATGAAAATGAAAAATGGTATTGGTGACAAGGGCCAAACCTGGGCGCCCACTGGTAACATGTATGACTTTGTGACGAGTATATGGACACATCTCTCACTTTGGTGATACAAGTACCGAATGGCTTGTAGCAATGATGTTGGGATCCCATATTCCCGCAGTACGAAGTGCTGCTGGGTGCATAAGCACAGAACACAGTCCTCTATGCATGGAGGTGAGCGGAGCTATATCTAGTTTGTAATGCTCCATCTCTCACACCGGCTTCGGCTCCCTCCAAGCCAGAGAGTTGACATTTCACATCCCAAGAGCCGGTCTGCAACTCCAGCGGTCAGCACGTTTAGGTCTCCGCCTTTACCTGCCACCATGCACCCTACCTCAATGCCTAACCCTGCGAGTAGTGGGCCCACAGGGCAGCGGTTCAATATAGATTTCTGGTTCTGTGCCTGGCCGAGCCCCATGTGTCAAGTCCTGGCAACTAGATGCTTGCCGGTGACCTCCCCTTTCAGGTCTGGCTCCAGAAGGGTGCCCCGGTTTCCCTCTTCCGGGCAAGGTGGGACAACCTATTCACATAATCGCTCTTGGTCAGGCCCCTACGCTGGGACTACTTTGCCTTGGGAAACCCTACCAGGGGCTATTGCCCCAGACAACACTGCTCCCAGGGTCACTTGGGCACACAAACCCCTCCACCACATTAAGGTGGCATTTCATTGGATGAGATTCACTGATAAAAGTTTAACAATGGAGGTGGAGGTTGTTTTTCTGACTTACGATCTTCTATATATCATATAGTCTTAGTCAAACTACTGAATCTGAGTGGCCTGGCTTAATTGTGGTTGAATCCGTGTGTCCACTTGACCTAAATCAACCCTATGAACCAGCCTCTACCTGCTGCAGCTAAGTAGAACAGAATCTGGGTCAACAGTGGTTCAGAAGGTAGAGTGGGTCGGCCCTCAGAAGATCGGCATTTTGATCCCCGGCTCCTCTAGTTCATGTCAATGTGTCCTTGGGCAAGACACTTAACCCAAAATTGCTCCTGCTAGCTGTGCCTGCAGTGTATGAATGGGTGGGAATGGTTAGATAGTTCTGGTGGGCAGGTGGCACCTTGCATGGTAGCCCTGTCATCAGTGTATGAATGGATGAATGACATGTAGTGTTAAAGCGCTTTGAGTAGTCGGAAGACTAGAAAAGCGCTATACAAGTACAGGTCCATTTACCATTAAATATCATATAAACGTAATATTATTATTTTAGAAGTAGTAGAATTAATACTTGTATTCTTATTTCTTCGTAGCTTCAAGGTGTTTTTTTTTTTTTCAGTAACTTCCTCGAAGACAATAAGAAGCTTACCCCTCGCAGAGACGTGCCCTCTTACCCAAAGGTAAGGCCTTCTACCCCCCACTGTTCACTGCACTGTGTTTCTGTTAGCCAGGTGAGTCTGCTGACGTCAGGCATACTAAGGAATACCACGCCTGCACTATGATTCCAGGAACCAGATAGAACCAATGCTTGTTTTCAAACTTGTGGGTCCAGATGTACTTTAGATGTAACAGTTGTGAAAATGTAGTTGGCCAGTTTTATAGATGTTGATCAGGTTTAGTGCCAATTCCCAGGAATCAGACAGTACAGGTCAATAGAGGGCTGCAGGGATGATGTATTTTCGTAGGCCAACCCTGAAGTTAGCGTTGCACGGCTTCTCTCGACAAAAAGCCAATAGCATTTGCCATTTGGACGCTATTACGAACCCTGAAGCCAAAGTAGATGCTCGAGCCTTTTGATGATTTTGGATTACTGCAGAAAATAAGATACTTACACTTTTTGTTCAGCATGATAATCTTCACAAACGAACACCTTTCTGAAGCATGAATGCCATCACCAGAAGTAACAAGCTAATGTTAGGCTATAAAGGAACTACATCATGACTGCATGAGCGCGAGTATACACAAGGCTATAAGGCGGACTAATCGGCACGATGACGTTAAGTAATCTCATTTAGCCATTTGTTAGCAATGAGAAGTTAAAGCTTCAAAATTCACAATTACCGACGCATTTTATTCCTTTTTGTTAAAAATTGTTAAAATCCCTTAATCTTGTGTTAACCGCAGACCTGTTTTCAGAACACTAACATAAAACACATTTAAAGAAACATTGACCTCGAGACAAGGAAACCAGAAGTGACAGAAAGCTGTCTCATTTCATCACCCTATAGGTCACTGTGAGATAATTGTCATCTCATCTCTACTCTGAAACACTCTCAGAGAATACACCAGTGAATCCATGAAAAGTTTGCACAAAGGGACAAGTTGTACTTTAGAAACACACTCAGCTTTTGACAGCTGTGCTCCCTTCAATGTGGCTGCTGGTGATATTTGTAATTAATGTCCATTTTTGGTGGGATACAATAGAAGAATGAATGAAAATATGGTGATGTATTAGGTTATATACATGAACATTACAGTAGGTGTGTGAAGAGGTGTGGCCCCGAGCCAGTCGGAGGCAGACAGGGTTAACTGCGAGCTCTGTTGCCTGCAGTACATGCTGTCAGAACAGACCATAGATGCCCTCAAAAAACCCGCCTTCGACGTCTGGCTATGGGAGGCCAACGAGGTAAGACTGAGCAGCTCATGAACCCGTTTCACCTACAATGCCCCTCTCTTCTCTCCTCTCCTTGTGCCCCCTGTTTCCCTGTCTCTTCTGCTGCCCTATGTGTGTGTGTGTGTGTGTGTGTGTGTGTGTGTGTGTGTGTGTGTGTGTGTGTGTGTGTAGTACCATCTGTCTAAGGAGACAGTAGAAGCTCTTAGATTGCCTACATTCGATGCTTGGCAGTGGGAGCCTAATGAGGTGAGACTTGTGCCCTGATCCACTGATTCATTTTTTTGTCACGGACAAGTTAATATCTGATAATTATTAGACCCCCGGCTCCTCTAGTCCATGTCCATGTGTCCTTGGGCACTTAACCCCAAATTGCTCCCATAGACTGATCCTGTGTGATCCTGTGTGAATGGGTGTGTATGGTTGGTTAGTCCAGATGAGCAGGTGGCACATTGCATGGTAGCCCGTGTCATCAGCGTATGAATGGGTGTGAATGGCTGAATCTGTGCGTCCACTTGACCTAAATCAACCCTATGAACCACCCTCGACCTGCTGCAGCTAAGTAGCAAGAATACGGGTGGTTCAGAAAATGGTAAAGGACTGTACTTGTATAGCGCTTTTCTAGTCTTCCGACTACTCAAAGCGCTTTAACACTACATGTCATTCACACACTGATGACAGGGCTACTATGCAAGGTGCCACCTGCCCATCAGGACTCTCTAACATTCACACCTATCAATCAATTTGGGGTGAAGTGTCTTGCCCAAGGACACATTGACATGGACAAGAGGAGCAGGGGATCGAACCGCCGATCTTCTGAGGCCTGACCCGCTCTACCTTCTAAAGAAGTCAGTCGCCCCAGACTCTGTGCTACTTAGCTGCAGCAGGTAGAGGCTGGTTCATAGGGTTGATTTAGGTCAAGTGGACACACGGATTCAACCACAGTTGAGCCAGGCCACTCAGATTCAGTAGTTTGGCTAAGACCACTCAAAAATAAAAACTCACAGAAAATACTGCTATTTAAGATTAGATAAATGGATATTTTATTTTGACATTCAATAATATTTCACATCAAAAAGTCCTCAAAACTAAAACCCTTATCTCAGCATATCTCCATCTGTCAATGTATACAGACATATCAATTACACGTTCCTTTGTTCTCCCAGATGCTGAGCTGTCTGGAACATATGTACCATGACCTGGGCTTGGTCAAAGAGTTTAACATCAACCCCATCACACTCAAGAGATGGCTGGTGAGACCTGGACCCAGTACCATCTGCACATCTGAATAGAAACCAAGATACGACCTCCATTGAATGGAACTTTCAAGCTGAAATATCTCAAACCTCCCATCTCTCTCTCTCTCTCCCTGTCTGTCTCTGTGTAGCTTTGTATTCATGACAACTACAAGAATAACCCTTTCCATAACTTCCGCCACTGTTTCTGTGTCACCCAGATGATGTACAGCATGATCTGCCTCTGCAGCCTGCAGGTAACCAGCTTCTTACACACGTGACTGTTGTGAGAGCTAATATAGACTTGATGACTTGAGACTTGAAAGCAAAGGTTCAGGTTTTGACCTAGTATGTCAAATCTGGGAAAAATAACAAATAGCAATGACAGGCCCTGCGTTCTTTCCCATACGTTGGTCCTGGTTATGTAAAAAGCATTCAAATGTCAAAATGTTGAGATGTTTAAATGTCATGGCATTTCATTGTCAGCATCTTGACTTGTACATTGCTGATGAAGAGCGGAGACCTCAGATTACACCACTTCTTCATCATCATGGTGTCATCATATAAAGTGTGTCATGAAAAAGTTATACTTAACCACTGGAGCAGCCCTTGAAAAGAGGAGTTCAACATTTGAAAAAGACACTTGTTCACTTTCTTAACAAACGTTAGATAAGAAGATCCATCAATATCAACTAGTTTGCAAAGCTTCGCTTAGTTTAGTTTAGCTTAGCTTAGCATAAAGCTTGGAAACAGGGAAAATGCCTCCATAAAACCACAATGTGGAAAAGCAATTTTCCAAAAATGTAAGTATTCTTTTAGCAGCTCTACCTGTTAGTTTGAATGAACCCTTAAGGGGCAGCTGTAAAACAACAACAAATAAATAACCCATTATATCCTGTAAGATTCCAATATATTTAAATAGAAATAAAACATCTGTGTGTGAGTCATAGCTTTCTATTAGGATACTCCTTGTGGTCTTCGAAACGATATTCACAACCAACGCTATCCTCTTTGGAGAAATAAATTCATTTAATAAGATACATTCATTGAATTTGAACTCGATATTTGGTTCTTAATTTGAGCTGTGCTTATGTACTGTGGAAATACATTTAGACAATGGTGTTCCCTGCTGGGGCAACACTGTCACGCTACTTTCATTTCTGCTGACCAGAATGTGTACGGAGGCTTCTAGAGCAGATAAAGTGTAATTTGAGATTGGACTATCCCTGAAGTCTCGACTACATACGTAAACCTGCAGAATGGTCTCTTTATGAGATATGCCACTGTATTGCAAGCATAGAGTCATGCTGCAGTTGTCATGGGAAAGGTGGAGACGTCATTGGATCTGGAAAGCTCAGGGGAAAGAATGAGAGGATGAGGATGGGTGTGATGAAGAGGAGATGCATGTGTGAACAAAAAAGAGAAAGAAAAAAGGAATCGAGGATCTTCTTCTCAGAGTCTCCCTCTGTTGTTAGAGATGAATATTCACTGGAGGTTTACTCATCACAGGCCTGTGACTGATTATCAAGCATGTGCACCAGTGATGTGCTAGCAAGGTCACACACACACTCATAACGCATCATGACAATTGTGAGGGTGGAAGATGGGATCACACTCACATTAGCACACATATGGACACATTCTTTTGGTTAAGGACTCAATTGATGCTTTCATTAATATAAATGCGTGGATGTCTGGACTTCTGTGTGTCATGTTTTAGGAGAAGTTCACTCAGGTCGACCTATTGATTCTCATGACAGCTGCTGTGTGTCATGATCTCGATCACCCCGGATTCAACAACACGTAAGAGACACGCACACACACACACAGACACACACACACACACACTCTCTGCATTCTCCTCTCTGCCATCTCTTCTTACGCTTTGTTACTGCTTTCTTTGCATCTTTCTTGTTCTACCTCTCTCTCTCTCTCTCTCTCTGTCCTTCTCTCTCTCTCTTCCAGGTACCAGATCAACGCCAAAACAGATCTGGCAGTTCGCTACAACGACATCTCCCCTCTGGAGAACCACCACTGTGCTGTGGCCTTCCAGATCTTCTCACAGCCCGACTGCAACATCTTCTCCACCTTTGACCCTGAGGCCTTCAAACAGATACGACAGGTGGGCCTGTGTGTGTGTGAGACATGATGATAGTTTCCAATATAACACTGTCGTAAGTGTGCAGGGTGTTTCCTGGCTCACAATGAGGCGGAGGTGGTACCATCGCTACACACTGTATATACAGTATATAGTATATAGTATAGTATCTTTACGTGTACACACTATACACCATGATCCAGTCCGTGTTGTTGGGCCGTGTGTTTCATAGCTGGGCCTTCAGTGCTGTCCTACTACAGTTGAACCTCCTCCTAATAACCTCATGATGACGCCACAGCTACGGTTATTAATTGTTTCGTGTAAACACCTCATATTCACATAACACTGCAACATTTGACAAGTGAAATAAAATGTTACATGAAGCTCAACACCTACAAATACACTAACTGCAGAGTGCAGATACATGAATACATGACGGGATGCTTCGTCATTAAAGGACAATGCATAAAGTCAAAATCAACATAATTAACACAATGACAAGAACAAACTCACAAGAACCAGTCACATATATTTACATGACAACAAAGCAACAAATCAATCCAGCAACACTGCAGCGCTAAAACACGTATTCATCCGCACACTGAAGAGCACGAGCCATTCAAATATTATCCACATCAGAGGGAACAATATGAACCATATCATAATAACACCACCATAGACACATGAACACAGTAGTAACGCTACTGCAGATGTAAAACACAAAAGCACTTCACTTACCAAAGCTGCTGCTCACTTAAAGACAAAGTCCATCCTCCTTTCTTTGATTACAAAGAGTTCAATGACGCGGTTGTACAGAACATCGGTGCGGTTCAGTTCCAGCCAGAGGTCCTCCTGTGAACGTGTTCGTTGAGTTGTAGATCCACTCGGGTCTCAGCTAAAGTTTTCAAAAGCACCGTAGCTTGTAAGTGTCCTGTCGTGCTATGGTGTCTTGTTACTGCTTTGGTTAGCCACCTAAGGTTAGCGTAGCATAGCTCCAAACACCAAGACGCTCAGTCGCAAATAAAACGCATTCCCAGCCATAACATGTGCAACGCTTCTCAGACGCAGGAATACCGTTCGTACAAATCCTTTTCCTGTCTGGGTCAGGGCTGCTAGCTGTGGGGTTGGTCGACCCTTTCTTACGATGTCCATTTCTTCTGGAAATGTTCTTCTCCAGAAAGGCGTTTCCAGTAACTCTGCACCAAATCCGTTTCTCCTTCTTCAGCCATTGAGTGTTAAAAAAACAAAGCTAGGTATAAAAAAAGAATCTACACCAAGCAAAACACTAAAAATGTCATAACTTCTAACATATCTTTCAACTTGAACTGTTACTACTCACAACAGTCACGCTAGCCCACTGACCAATCACAGCGCACGTTAATGCTGACGTACTTGTAGGCCACCCAGAAGCTCTGACACGTCAAAGAATACGTCCAACATGTCAAACTAAAGATCTGATTGGTTGAAGACTATGACAATCAACAATATCGTTCCCATTCACTTAAACTGCAAAGTCGCCCCATACATAGATGTAGTATATTTATGAAACATTATTAAATTATAGCTATAACTTTGTGATTCTGTTTAGGCCAGCAGAGAAGGCCTTGCTGGCCCTGACGGCCCACCACTGATATGGACAAAGTAATCACAGAAAGCTGCTCTTTAAAGTATAACAGAGTTTATCAAATTCTAATAATACTGATCAAGTCAAATAATATCTAAAACCACGGCCACGATGGAGGCCGCGCTTACACACCATGTTTGTCTGAGATGAGTAGCAAAACCTATTTGTGTGTGTGAGTGTGTGTGTGTGGGTGTGTTAGTAGGCAGAGAAAAAGAAGAGAAACACTCAAAACAAGGCAGATTCTCACCGCCACAGTAAAATACAGAAACTGTTACTTTATCACACAGAAACCCGACTGGCGAACTCAGATTCGGCAAACACTGGTCTTTTAACTGATAAAGTTACCAACCCCACTCGCGGTGACTGATCCAAACACACTATGACCTATCTCTGCCCAGACACAAGCCTCTTACTCCGAGATGACTTTATAGCAGTCGATGTGTTTCTTCGAATTTCTTCATTAAATTCGGGATCCGGAGCTTCAAGCTGCGCAGCGATAAATCCTCCGTATGGCAGCGGGAATTCCTCGGAAGTTAAGGAAATTTTCTTCCTTACGACCGGCAAATGTCGACTTTAACGCTGTAGGAGCCGTATTTAAGTTCATGTCTATGTATCTAAATTATTGATCTTTTTTCTTTATTTGTGTTTAAAAGCAAAGTGTGCACCGTGAGGAGGGCACTCCTATAAGTTGGTGGGCATGATGCATGGTGAGGGGGAGAAAGCGGGTTACAGCAGATACCGTCTTTGACCTCGGCCTCAGCCCCGTGAAAGCGTCTGCTGGTGAATGGCATCGGCAACGCTGCAGTGACAACCTAAGGACACTGAAACAACTGATTCTTATTTTCCTATTATGTTTTTTGGTCAATAAATTGAAAGCAACAGTGAACATTAAGCTCCTTCTGTATTTCTATTTGAGAAACAAGGCTCCGAGTCAGACATACTGCACCCGAACTCTCTACGTGGTAAACAATAGGACATCGAAATAGGGGTGAAAGGAAAAACCCAACTTTAGGAGTTTTTGCCCCCAGATTTTGTCAAAGACGTGCTGTGGATTGATATTGAAGGATTTTTTGGAGCAGTACGCGGAGAAAAGACAAAGGAAATGCCGGCCTGTCGCGTGGTGGAGTGAATAAAGAAACACTTCAGAGCAGGTATGTGCTCTCAACACAAACATTTTAAGGATTATTGGTTTGAAAATATTAATTGAAGTCGCCAGAAATAAATTTTTGTGTTAATGGACTGTGATCTTTTATTTTGTAACTTTACTGCGACATGGCCAAATAATGAGAGCGGTGAAGACGCCTCAGGAAATAAAAAAAAATTGGAAAAATAAGATTTGTTTCTGTACCATGAAGACTGTTTGGCTTGATTGAAGAAAGAACAATATCTTGAATGTTTTGGAAAGTTTATCTTTGAGTAAAATGGCAAGTTCTGACAAAGCAGAAATAACTCCTGTTAAAGACATGAATGAAGCAGCTGCGCGTCTGCGCTCTTCATGAGCAGATAAATGTCACATTTAACACGGAGAATGAACATTGTGAACAATCTAATGACTGAAATGTCTATCGAAGACAAAAGGTTTTTGTAAATAGCTGGTGAGGCTCTCCAACAAGATGGACATTACAGTCTAAAGCGACCTTTCAGGGAAGCCAATGTTAGATTGTCTAATAACCGGCAAATTGCAGAGCAGTGCCTGCAGAGCCTAAAAAGGAAAATAAACAAAGACCAGAAGTACAAGCAGGAATATGTTGCGTTCCTGCATGATATCTTTGAGAACAATTATGCAGAAGAGGTCCCGCAGGAAGAACTAACACAGCCACCAGAAAAGGTTTGGTACATACCACACCATGGGGTGTACCACCCCAAGAAGAGAAAACTTTGAGTGTTTTTTGACTGTGCAGCCTCTTAAGGCGTATACCTCAACAACAAGCTACTGCAGGGTCCTGATCTGGCTAACTCTTTTGTAGAAGTTATTTTAAGATTTCGCAAAGAGCCCATTGGAATTATGGCCGACATTAAGTCAATGTTCCATCAGGTTAGAGCAGGGGTCTCAAACTCAAGGCCCGCGGGCCGAATTCGGCCCGCCACGTCATTTTATGTGGCCCACGAATCCGCCAGCAAAAAAAAAATGATGAACTTGATCATAAAAATATCCCCGTAGTCGAAATTCTGAGATAGAAAGTCATAACTATGATAGAAAGTCATAATTCTGAGATAGAAAGTCAAAATTATGATAGAAAGTCAAAATTATGATAGAAAGTCAGAATTCTGAGATAGAAAGTCAGAATTCCAGAATTCTGAGATAGAAAGTCGAAGTTATGAGATAGAAAGTCGAAGTTATGAGATAGAAAGTCAGAGTTCTGAGATAAAAAGTCAGAATTCCAGAATTCTGAGATAGAAAGTCAGAATTCCAGAATTCTGAGATAGAAAGTCATAATTCTGAGATAGAAAGTCCAAGTTATGAGATAGAATGTCAAAATGATGAGATAGAAAATCTAAATGATGAGATACTTAAACACACAGTCATAGAAGCAGCTCTTTGGCTGGTTACTGTACACTTGAAATGGAAATGTATTGTGAGTACATTGAAGACTACTTTAAACGTGGCTTTACAACACATGAAATACTTCACGTGGGATTGTGCAAACGCTCCCTTGAAAGGATTTTAAGCATTGAACAAAGTTATTGTAATAACTTGTTTGATATTTGTCTTTGATATTTTCTTTAATAGTTTGATAGAGTAATGTGGGTTTCTTAACCCTAAATTAAAAGGATTTAAGTTATAATAACAGAAATGTGCTTAAATATATTTTTACATTTATATAACTGCATGTACAATATTTTTACACTTGAATAAACAATAATCAAATGCAGAGACAGTTATTTACCAATATGTTAGGAGTAGTTACATTTACACAGTCTTACATTTACAACCGGCCCTTTGAGGGCGACCATGATGCTGATGTGGCCCAGAGTGAAAATGAGTTTGAGACCCCTGGGTTAGAGTGAAAAAATGTGATGTGAACTACCTGCGCTTCTTGTGGTGGCCACGAGGTGATAGCAGTCAATCGCCTGAAGAATACCGCCACATATTTGGCGCTGTGTCCTCCCCAAGCTGTGCAAGCTTTGCATTACAAAAAACAGCAGATGACAATGAAAGCTTGTTTCCTCCTCAGGTAGCATAAACAGTCCGACACAGCTTTTATGTTGATGACTGTGTAAAATCAGTGACCAAAGAATCTGAAGCCATCCACCTAGTAAAAGACCTCACTGCATTATGCAACAAAGGTGGATTTCAGCTCACTCCACAGCAACAGCCGTCCCACAAGATCAAAGGGCAAAGGAAATTAGGACGTTAGATCTCGACAAAGACAGCCTCCCCATTGAAAGAGCACTGGGACTGCAGTGGTGTGTGGACTCTGACCATTTCCAGTTCAACATCCATCTCAGCCAGAAGCCACATAGCCGAAGAGGCATACTTTCTGTTGTAAGCTCAATCTTTGGTCCACTTGGCTTCCTAGCTCTTCTCATTCTCCCAGCCAAGCAGTTGCTACAGGAGCTCTGCCAGAGAGGCTTTGGATGGGACAAACCTTTGCCTCAGGCTATAATCAATCCGTGGATTGACTGATTAAACAGTCTAGAAAGGATTAAGAGATTCACTGTTGCACGTTGTATGAAGCCTAAACCCTACGGAACACCAAAATGTGCACAACTGCATCACTTTGCTGATGCCAGTGAAAGTGGCTATGGCTCAGTGAGCTACATTCGGCAGGTTGATGTTCAGGATGTGGTGCATGTTACTTTTGTCCAATAACAGTCCAAAGTCCTTCCTTGAAACCACACCGCAGTATCGATTGGAGCAGGCGGCTGCAGCACTGTTGGTGAAGGCGAACAAAATGCTGAGGAAAGATTTACACCTTGACTTAAAACCCTCTGTCTTCTGGACTGATTGCCAGACAGTGCTAAAGTACATTGGAAATGACAAAACTAGATTCAAGACCTATGTAGCCAACATGGTGTTATTGATTCGGGACAACACAGACCGGTCTCAGTGGAGATATGTAAGCAGCAAAGACAATCCTGCTGATGATGCCTCAAGAGGACTGAGTGCAGTTAAACTCATGCAGCAAAGGAGATGGATACATGCCCCTGAGTTCGTATGGAAGCCTGAGGAAAGTTGACCTGTGGAGGAAGCAATGGGCTCCAAGTCAGTGTTACAAGATGATCCAGAGGTCAGGAACAACACTGCTGTATACTCCACAGTGGTGAAGAGCATTGGAACTCCCACAGACCAGCTTATTTCATTATTTTTAGATTGGATGATGCTACTTAAAGCAGTGGCATGGTATCTGAAACTCAAGAATGCTTTGATGTTGGTCACTAAAAGGCAAAAGGAGCTTTCCTTAGGTCACATGGCGACCCGCTCATGCAACCAAAAGGTGAGCACTGAATTCTGTAGTTCAGAACTTTCAGAACCAAAGTTGGTGGACAGTTCCTCACAGTGGAAGATCTCTCACAGGCAGAAAGGTCAGTCATCACCTACGTCCAGAGACAATCATTCCCAGCTGAAATGGCAAGACTGGAAATGACCCCATCTAGAGTGCAAAAGAACAGTAAGATCTGTAGGCTCGATCCTATGCTAGATGAGGGAATCATAAGAGTAGGTGGCCAACTAAGATCTGCCTGATGCCTGATGAGACCAAGCACCCTTGTATCTTATCCAAAGATGCTCACATTTCAGTTCTCATACTAAGACACTCCCACAAACGCTCTGGACACAGTAGTTGAAACCATATGCTTTCAGTGCTCTGTAAGAAATACTGGGTTGTAAAGGGCAAATCAGCCGCAAGGAAGGTAATCTTAAAGTGTGTTGTGTGTCGGCGTGTGAGAGGCAAAACAGGTGAGCAGAAGATGGTAGATTTGCCACAGGAAAGAATCCTACCTGACCTCCCTCCTTTTACCAACGTCCTATTGGACTATTTTGGCCCGATTGAAGTGAGACGAGGAAGAAGCCTAATTAAAAGGTATGGAGTCCTGTTTAGCTGTATGTCTAGCAGAGCCATACACTTGGAGGTCAGGTTAAGCACATCAGATCTGACAATGGTACCAACTTGGTGGGTGCTCAGGCAGAGCTCAAGATGGCCCTGAGTTCCCTAAATGAGAGGAAATTCCAAGGCACTCTGCTTCCTGATGGTATTCAGTGGAGTTTCAATCCACCAGCAGCATCACACCACGGCGGCTCTGGTAAAGACTCATAAGATCTGTCCGTCAGGTGCTGAACTCTACTCTCCGTCTGCAAACCATCGACGATGAAGGCCTACAAACCATCTTCTGCGCGGTAGAAGCAATCCTCAATAACCGTCCCCTCTCTACTGTGTCCTCTGATCCACATGATCTAGAACCGCTGACTCTAAATCACATCCTCCTGCTAACAACACAACCAATCCTACCCCCTGGAACCTTTCAGGAATCTGACCTTAATGCCAGGGGTCGCTGGAAACCTTTTCTGGCATAGATGGACAAAGGAATACCTTGCTACAAACGGGAAGAGAATTTGTTCTTCTCTTCCTCTAAAGAATGTTCTTCTTCCTTCTGCAGGCAAGTTGTCCGCTTCTCCTTCGGGATCCAAAACAATCTATTGTTTCACCAACGAATGTAGACTTTCTTAAAAGCAACAACGTCATGCGCACCCTCTTTCATGCGAATCGAATTGCGTGGGATGGCTGGAGGTGACGCAGATTTTTATAGTCTCAATGACAGCAGGCCCGTAGCACAGGGAACCCCCTGTGGTGCCAGTGGCCCTCGTCCAATGAGAACGCAGTGTTGGGTTTGGACAAAAAATCACACGAATGTGAGATTTAACGTCTCATGGGGCTTGGTGTGATTTTAACCCAAATCAGGCTGTTGAACCATGTAGGTTCCAACCACATGGTGAGGTCCCAACATTCAGTATTTATTTGTTTTGTTTACAACTCACCAAACACTTGATTTGTATTAAGATGTTTTAGTTCTTATTATATTGTTGGTAATTGGAGCTTTTTATATATATATATATATTTATGTAATGCTGATATTTACTGCTATTTCTGATTACATTGTGTACATAATTGTCCTATCTATTCTTTACCTCTATTTGGCCAAATAAAGCTGATTCTAATTGAGTTTTCAACTGTAAAATGTATCTCGCTCACAATTCTTTAATTCTTGATTTGATTTGATTTGAATCAAGATTGTTTGTTTATGTGGTGTGTTTCTGTTGATTATAGCTATCAGTATGTTTAAGCTCCCAGATATTAATATAAGTATTGGCCTCCAAAGTCCAGTATGAATTGGGCGATATCTATTGATGAGTTGTTTCACTTTGTGCTGTTTTTCAGGGAACCATCACACTGATCCTGGCTACAGACATGGCAAGACACGGTGAGATCCTGGACTCCTTCAAGCAGAAAGTCGACAAATTTGACTACGCAGATGAGGAGCACGTCACCTGTGTAAGAACACAAACAAGCCTTTGGTCGTCTCTCACACCTGCCGTTCGGTTCAGTTGGTCTGGACCAACAAAAAAAAGATACATATCCTTTTAGTTCTGTTCTATTTCATGTTCATTTGACCTATTCCAATTGAACCAAGAAGATTTAGCATGACGTTATTGACACTGACAGGAAACTCATTCATTGGACAGTTTTGGTGATGTTATCCGGACCAAATGAACCAAACTACAGATGTGAATGTGTCCTGATCCTGTTTGTTTTTCCTCCTTTAATGTAGCAAGAGTTGGAGAGGAGGCTGTATTTCAGTGTGTGAAGGTTTGATGCACTGTGTGCAGGTGGTGGAAAGTAACTTTTACCCGGTTCTGTATTGAAGTACATTTTAAAGGTACTTGTTTCCATTTTATGCTCCTTTATACTCTATGCTAGTAGAGCTGCTTACTGTTGAGGTATTTAGTAATATAAAACTCTGAAAGCTGACATTCTACACGAGTACTTTTAATTGTGTTACTTTAAAGGTGCACTGTGTAAGAAATAGGGAGCAGCCTTTCACTATTGCTGGGTTCATACAATCTAAATTTACAGTCATCAGTCAATTCAAAACATCCAATGTTTAATCTTGCGTTGCCTCTTTTTATATCACCTCTTTTCTTTGCCGGCAGCGGGGGGGTTGGGATGGTGATTAAAGTCGCTTGCCAAGAGCTTCAGCCATCTTTGTGTTCACTAATCGAGGGCTGCACCATCAATGTGATTGACAAGCCCTCTGGGCAGTTCTTGGTTCTGTTGGGTTGATGACAGACTGGACGCTACAGGGACTCACTATTGCCTCTCCAGTGGTATAACAAGACAGGACGGGCCGGGGCTATCTGGTTAGCATGCTCATTTCAGATATCTCTGCAAAACAATACATACACATTATGTTGATGATGTCAGTTCATTTTTTTAATGTTTTAAACCAAATTATGGGCAGATCTTACAAATTGCACCTTTATGTGCATTTTGCCAATAACATATTTGTACTTTTACTCAAGTAAAATGTTGAATGCAGGACACAGTGTAGTATCACTACTGTTATGTAACTAAAAGCAGAGCAGGAGTAAAATCATTGTAAGGGTTTAGCTGTGCATGCAGAGTTTAGCCATCATTAGAGATTGTCAAATTAGCCTTGAGGAAAATTATTCAAGATAAAAGTAGCAACAAAGTCAGGCATTAGACCTCAAGTGGCATCCCATCTCATCATAGCAAGTTTCCAGTGGCGGGCCGTGTGTTTCATAGCTGGGCCTTCAGTGCTGTCCTACTACAGTTGAACCTCCTCCTAATAACCTCATGATGACGCCACAGCTACGGTTATTAATTGTTTCGTGTAAACACCTCATATTCACATAACACTGCAACATTTGACAAGTGAAATAAAATGTTACATGAAGCTCAACACCTACAAATACACTAACTGCAGAGTGCAGATACATGAATACGAGCATGACGGGATGCTTCGTCATTAAAGGACAATGCATATAGTCAAAATCAATGTAATTAACACAATGACAAGAACAAACTCACAAGAACCAGTCACATATATTTACATGACAACAAAGCAACAAATCAATCCAGCAACACTGCAGCGCTACAACACGTATTCATCCTCACACTGAAGAACACGAGCCATTCAAATATTATCCACATCAGAGGGAACAATATGAACCATATCATAATAACACCACCATAGACACATGAACACAGTAGTAACGCTACTGCAGATGTAAAAACACAAAAGCACTTCACTTACCAAAGCTGCTGTTCACTTAAAGACAAAGTCCATCCTCCTTTCTTTGATTACAAAGAGTTCAATGACGCGGTTGTACAGAACATCGGTGCGGTTCAGTTCCAGCCAGAGGTCCTCCTGTGAACGTGTTCGTTGAGTTGTAGATCCACTCGGGTCTCAGCTAAAGTTTTCAAAAGCACCGTAGCTTGTAAGTGTCCTGTCGTGCTATGGTGTCTTGTTACTGCTTTGGTTAGCCACCTCATGTTAGCGTAGCGTAGCTCCAAACACCAAGACGCTCAGTTGCAAATGAAACGCATTCTTAGCCATAAAATGTGCAACGCTTCTCAGACGCAGTCAGCCAGGAACACCGTTCTTACAAATCCTTCTCCTGGCTGGGTCAGGGCTGCTAGCTGATAAAACAAAGCTAGGTAAAAAAAAATTCTTACTACTACGAAGTTCTGCTAGTTTCACAACAGTCACGCTAGCCTACTGACCAATCACACCGCACGTTAATGCTGACGTACTTGTAGGCCATCCAGAAGGTCTGGCACGTCAAAGAATTCGTCCAACATGTTAAACTAAAGATCTGATTGGTTGAAGACTATGACAATCAACAATATCGTCCCCATTCACTTAAACTGCAAAGGCTATCCAGCAGGCCTCGGGCCTCTGTTCTTACCTAGAGACACAGAGGTGAGATCTGATTGGATAAACTTAAAACAAGCTGCACTGGAAGCAGAGCAACTGAGGAAGACAGGAGCTGTGCAATGAGAAAATAAGATGATGGGAAAAATATTTAGAATAAATTATAAAATAGTTATAACTTTGTGATTCTGTCAAGGCCAGCAGAGAAGGCTTTGCTGGCCCTGACGGCTCACCACTGCAAGTTTTGTTGTGGAATATTTCTAGGTTAATATGGAGAAGAGAGTTTTTGTTCACAAATCAATAATAAAGTCTCAACAAGATTCAAGTTTGTCTTTGTCTGTTTATTCTCTTGCAAGAGGGAAGAAAACACAACAGCTACGTATTGAGTAGAGTACTGTGGCAAAGCTTCGACTAACTACAGGATTCATCATCGTTTTATACATGGAGATGTCCTCTTCTGTAGATGAATCATCCACAGGGGAGGAGAGGTCTTTTTACAAAGGCTGTCTTGATCTGCTCATTATCTGGAGTCTGCCAGGTGCGTTCAACTGAGAGTCAGTTACGGTTTCAAGGTCTGTCTCAAACTTGCCATACAGACAAAGAAGACAGTGTGTCTTCTCTTCCCGTTCTTGTGTGGGAGCATGTGATCAGCTAAAAGACAAACAGGACACCAGGTTCATTGATGAACTACTTCTGCAGGAGACTGCTGTGTTTTGTCAGTGTCTGTGTTCCTCACTTTCTCTTTCAGTGGTACATCTTTTAAAACTTTCCATGATACTAAAACATATTTTCCCATTACAGTTTCCACCTACTGTATGCTTTGCATGGATATATAATAAGCCTCTATTGATGGTGACCTTTGCCCTCTGACCCTGTGCTCCGTGCAGCTGAAGATGGTGCTCATCAAGTGCTGCGACATCTCCAACGAGGTGCGGCCCATGGAGGTGGCTGAGCCCTGGGTCGACTGCCTGCTGGAGGAGTACTTCATGCAGGTGGGACCAGAACTCACAACACATTCAAATGATTTTTGCAGTTTGCAGTTCTTTTAGACACGGTCATCTTTTTCTGCAGCAACGGTCAGACATCATCATCATGTTAGCAATGATGAGACTAACTTTCTGTTACATATATGATAAAAGATGGATGTAAAAAGAGAAGGAAATCAATGGGATGAAGGAATCATAGCTTCCCCTTAAAGCTGTATATGAACGAGCAAAGAATACATTTCTCCCTCCTATTCTTGAAAAGCAAGTTGATGGAGATTTTCTGTGTGTGTGTGTGTGTGTGTGTGTGTGTGTGCTGCTCAGAGCGACAGGGAGAAGACTGAAGGGCTCCCCGTGGCTCCGTTCATGGACAGAGAAAAGGTTACCAAGCCGACAGCTCAGATTGGCTTCATCAAGTTCGTCCTCATCCCCATGTTTGACACGGTGATGAAGGTGAATATGCAGGACTGATTATGAAGATCAGAGTAATATAGTTGTAAAGTAGGAGGTGCCGCTGGTTATGGAGGTATTGATGTGAAGTAGCATTTGAATAAGTATGAATCAGCTTCGCAGCATGTGTGTACTCGTTTGATAGGGTTTGGCTTTTGGTGATCAAGTCGATCGAGTATTTCAAGTAAGCGACGATGAGCCCAAAGCCTTTGGCAATGAAAGCAAGTTGCACAGATATGCTGAGTGGGGCTGACTGACGGTTGCACACTATGAGTGTTATGTAAAGCCACGTGCTCCTTTCATACAGATGATTGAGGTTCATGTCCACCTTAGAAGAGCTCAGATTCTCTGTGCCCTCACGTTGTCATTGAAATGATGATGAGTACATTTAGACATTCTTCACTTGTAGTAAAGTGGGGGTGTTGATTTGGATGAGAAACCTGAAGATATGGCTCGTTCCCTCGTTTGTGCCGATAAACAAAGGTACGGCCCGCATAGTGTCACAGTAAACACACACTGTGGGCCGACACCACGCTAGAGACTCTAGAGTAGCAGTGGTGTGTTTACTGGCTCTCAGAGTTTCAGCAGTTTGGTCAAACGTTAGCTCTTCTTTGAATGATGACTGTAGACTAGATTCAGATTGAATAGAGCCAGAAGTAGAGGTGAAATGCTGCCCTCCATTTCTTTGGATCTGTGGCCAGATCGTACACAGAGCACCTTTAAACAAACACACTACTGCTCTAAAGTGCCCGGTACAGTTCTACAGTTCTCTGATACAAAGCACTGAGTGTATCTGTGTGTGTGTACTAGCTGTTCCCACAGATTGAGGAGGCGATGGTGCAGCCACTCAGAGAGTCAAGAGACCGATACGAAGAACTCAAACAGATTGATGACGCCATGAATGAGGTTGGAGGTTTTCTATAAGCGTGTGGATGCAGCTACTTTGTCCTTGGTGCAGATTGTGACTGACAACAAGCAATGTTCCCTTCAGGTGCAGAAGAATAAAAGTGAGAACTTGCCCATGAAGAAGAAGTAAGAGGTTTTGAAAGGTAGGAGAGAACAGAAGCTGCTGAAGTGTTCTGTCAGCGTACGGCCTGGTTCATAACTGTGTCTGTTTCAGCAGCAGTGAGCGTGGAGCACGAGAGTGAAGCACTGAGACGTACAGTAAACTGGAGTTGTCAGCCTCATCGGTCCTTTCCATCACTCGCTTCTTCCTGTTGAAGAGCAGAGGACCAGCAGGATGTGTGATCTGGGAAAGTCCGCTGGATGTCCAGTCAGTCACAGGAATGTGATGAAGCAGCTGTGAGACAGCGTTACAAACTACTGATGGACTCAAGGACCAGACGGACGATCCAAAGACTTTTTCAGCAAATGTCAACTTTGACTACTTCAATGAACAATATTTAGATACATATCTTGCAATGTTTTTTATTTAAATGTGTTGTTTTTTACAGATTGTACAGATTTTTAGTGACCTTTGTTCTTTGGTACAAAAAATAAAAGGATTACTCTCATTACAGCATCCTGTCTGGACTGTTAATGTCTCTGGTTTCAGTGATCCAAACCTTCTCTCTACTTCGTTCTATACACTGTGTGAACATGCAATGCTTATGGATAATGGTCTACTACTTCACAAGGCTGGGGTCAGCAGCTAGAGCCCAACTCTTCCCCTTAGTTTTTGGTGATTTGATAAACTGCACATTTGTTCAGAAATATGCTCCCTAAGCACAATACTGGCTGCACCAATCACTACTTGCATGCTAATAATGGGTCAAGGGGCTGTATGTAGTGTGAAAGAATCATTCATATGATGAATCTATAGAGAATCATCTTTACTACATTTCTCAGCTTTGCACGTAGGAATCGTTTTAGCATCTTTCAGCTCATTGTTTTGGGTTTATGCCCTGCAACGTGAATCTTTGGTTCACTCTCTCACCAGCCTCATGTCCGCTGGTGTTCAGTGAGGAGGTGTGAGAAAGCCACTGTACAGTACCTGCTCAGCACAAACAGTCGACAGATACAGTTTGTGATGAGCGGTGCGACTCCGTGAAAAGTTTAGAATATTTTAATTCATATTTAAATGGGATGTGAAGACAAAAATGGCGACGGGTTTCTAGCAACTGTGTGACCGGGCCCGGAGGTGCAGTGTGGAGGAGAACTATGATGGCCGACACTCTCTGGAGCCCGTGTTTGGTGTGTCTGCTCTGGCTGCTGTGGAAACATGGCGGTGCAAGTTGCATCATAGAGAACTCATGGAGATGTAAAGGTCTCGTTCTAAAGTCACAAAATCACGATTCTTATTTTTAGGTGACTATACAATAAATAACGATACTTATCAATATTGTATTGAATTTTTGCCAATAGACCCCCCCCCCCCCCAATGCTACACACTGGGCCTTTAAAGGCACTTGTGAATGGTTCAACAGCAAAGTTCAAGACCGGATTGGAATCTGTTTAATTGCTCAACAGGTCCTCTAATCTCTGTTGACCCTCCAAACTCCGTGCTGCTGATGAGAACCGTGTGATATACAACAGCTGCTACATTGACCGGAGTTATTGTTATTAGTTTGTGAGCAGACTGAACACAGCATGCATTGGTTCAGTTTGTACATTTTGACATGTCACTGTGGAGAAGCACAGGTGTCAGTAATATCACTGAGTATTGCATACTACATACTACCTGTGTACTTGTACTAGTCTTTAGTACAACGTGTCCCCTGCAAAGACAAAGCCAGTGAAGCTTAAAGAAAGCTCAATGTTTCTCCAAACATTCTACACTTTATTGTTTGTTGGCTGTTCCTGAAGCCATTTAACCCGTTCACAATTAGTTTGATCTTTTTCTTAATGTGAGCAGCTTCTCCATCTTCCTAATGCATTGCATTGTGGGACAGTAGTGTCCATAAACAGCACACTTCTTATCGCCTTTTAGTCTGCATACAGACTCTTTAGAAGGTTTGTTCAGTCACTTACCAACATGGCTGCATTAGTGTGACGTCTGAATGTGTCACAGCTCTGGTATTGTCTGGTACTGTGGCTAAGTGGAGAACAGGCCATCCTTCAATCAGAGGATCGGCGGTTCGATCCCCGGCTCCGCTAGTCGCATGTCGATGTGTCCTTGAGCAAGACACTCAACCCCAACAATGTCTCCCTTCCTGTGCCTACGGTGTGTGAATGTGATAGAATCTGAATTGTAAGTTGCTTTGGATGAAGGCGTCTGCTGAATGACTGTGATGTGATGTGATGTGCTTCTTGGCTCTCTGTCATGGAAGTCAGTGATCTGTTGGGCCTTTGGAGATAATCTTGTCCTGAACAAGAACAAGTCACTCCTTCATCGTGTCTTGAACTTTGACCATCTCGCTCATTTATCTGTTACTCGAAGCTTTGACGCTGTCATCAGACATCAGACATTGATTTGGACTCACTGCAACAAATATTAGTTATTGAAGTGTATTTTTACACATTTGACTCAACACACCACTTTCTAAAGAAACGATCTTTGTGATCTTGTATTCTGTAATAGTGGCACAGAGACACTTATGTTACATGTTTCTGGGTTAATGCTGAACATACGAAGAATTAACAGAAAGTGAAAATGATGTGGACAGAAGATGCCTTTATTGTAAAACTATCCATGAATGCAAATAGTCTGAAAGGAAACCCGATATTCACCAGTTCAAGCATGGAATTCTACTTTGAAACACTACAAAGGAGAGACAGATCATAAAGCCATCAGGACTATGTCCACAACGCCCTCAGAACAACACCGTTGTGAAGCTGCAACATGTATTTGAGAGTCTAGGATTCACAAACACCCAAAGCTCTAAACTCTACCGTAGAGACGCTTTGTGTGGAAGTAGTCACAATGTCAGACGGACCACTTCCTCAGACCAACAGCACAGCTGTGTTAGAGGTAGAACGCTTTCATGATCTCAAAGAGAATAATGCAGCATCATCATCATCATGTGGAGGGATCGTTTAATGTTTCAAAAACTCAACACTGGGTTTTAATGACATCACGTATTCACACGTCTGAGTCGTGAGTAGATCACATTAATCGTGCCAACTATATTCATATAGTGTACATATACTGTATATGAATAGAGGGTCACAGGGTTAACCCTTCATATGCTGTAGAGACTATTTACGTTCAAGGGGCACTTTATTAGGTACATCGCTTCAACTGCTCGTTACCTCGTTGGCCCGTCATTACCTAACCTCTGGTCAGACCAGACTGTGGTTCTCATGCAAATCAAAGACGTTCTTCAAATCCAGGCATGCTGCATCAGTTCTGTGTACGAGACTAAAATACGTTAAAGATGTGGTGTAACGCACAGGAAGTGACAAGTGAGAGTGGAGCAGCAGTGAGCGTGAGGACAGGGCGTATGGTGCACATCCACAAATGGAATGAGTCATTCAGCGATGGTGGCAGAAACAGAAGTTTAATTAGCTGCAACGTTTATTTATCTAAATCAGCCAGAAGCTTAAGCCAAACATAAAAATCCCTCAACACAGGCCATGTGGTCGAGCACATGCTCTCCACGGGCCTCATCAATACATCATCAAAGCATCAAACATGAAGGCAGCAATATCTCTCCGTCTCTCTCAGCGTGTGTGTTCAGGTCGATGACTGAACTCCAGCTCCTGACGTCTCCTTCTTGGCCTTCTTGTTGCCGTTTGCTTTCTGTGCTGTGGTCCTCTTCAGCTGCTGCTCCTCCAGTCTCTGCTGCTTCTTCTGCAGGTATGCCGTCACGTTGTCAAAGGTCACCTTGTACAGGTGCTCGAAGCGGCTGTCGGTCCTTGTGGAGGCTGTTGGTGACAGGAAGCACATGCATATGACAAATAGCAGACGGGGACATAAACCAGAACTTCATATTCGGGTCATATCTGATTGCATATTGCCGAATTTGTCTTTGGAAGATGGAAGCAAGAAACACGATATTACATGCTATGCACCCCGACAACTGCTACACATACGCAGAGGGGGGGGTGCAGTTACATTTCCTCCACGCTGAGCCGCATGTCATCGTTCCACTGCTGGCTCTTCAGCTGTTCTCCAGCAAACAATGTGCTTCGTAGATCATGGGCACAGAGAAACGTCTTTCATCCCTCTGTAGATGGAGCGGATCTCACATCTAGACCTGAGCCAGTCTATAGAGGACTTAGTCTAGAGCAGCCCAGAGCTCAGACCAGGAAGCAGAGCTGCAGTCTTACACACTTCTCTGCGCTCCCATCTGTTATACAGTAGTGTACCGTGGCCCAGCTCTGCATTCTGAATCAAGTCTGAAGTCATGATTGTAGGCGACTTTAATATTCATGTGGATGTTGATGATAATAGCCTCAGTACTGCGTTTATCTCATTATTAGATTTGATTGGTTTCTGTCAGAGTGAACAGAAACCCACTCACTGTTTAACCCTCCACCTGGTTCTGACTTATTAAAAGAGAAGATGTAATAGTCTTTCCACAGAACCCTCTTGTATCGGACCGTTATCTAATAACCTTAGAATTCCTACTAACGGAGTGTACGCCGTTAGGCAAGAGTTACTACACTAGATGTCTATCTGATGCTGTAGCTCACTTTAAAGAAGCGATCCCGTCTGTATTTAACTCAACACCATGCTTCAATATAACAGAGGACTCCTGTGAGAACTTTAGTCCGTCCCAGGTTGATCATCTTGTCGATAGAGCTACAAGCTCACTGAGAAGGACACGAGACTCTGATGCTCCTCTAAAGAAGAAGTTAGTGAAACAAAGGAGGTTCGCTCCGTGGTACAACTCTCAAACACGCAGATTAAAGCAAACATCATGAAAACCTGAGAGAACATGTTGTTCCACCAGTTTGGAAAAATAAATGATCTCATGATATAGTTCCCATGGCGATGGCCTTAAGCCCCGTCATTAAGGATCTCAGAGTTCTCTTTGATCACGATGTCCTTTAACTCCCACAGAAAACCTAAATCAGACACATCCTGTCTCCAACAAGTCTCTGAGGACTCTCCAGTTGATCCAAAGTGCTGCAGTACTAACAGACTGGTAAAGAGATCATATTACTCCATCTGTATGCACTCATGTCCCACTGATGCATGTTACTAACTTGGCTTCTTCACCGGAGTCTTTGTGCTTTCTCCCCGTGGCCCTGCTCAACACCCACTGCTGCTATGAAGGCTACTAAACCTCATCTACAGACCTGCAGATGGGACGTACTGGAGTTCCCCACCGCTGGGCTGTGATTCAGTGTCACACACTGTACTAGTCAGATCATTACAGAGGCCACTCTGTCAAACACATCACCAAGAACAAAAGCCGTGCTGAATGAAGCCTGACACATGTTGGGGGGGAGGCCATGTGACACTGGAGGCTATTTCTGTCTAGAGGGTGCGAGAGGGGCGAGGATGAGAGAGGGAGGACATAGGAGAGGCACCGACAAGAGGCCAAAAGGCCACATGGAAGTATGTGTGTGTGTGTGTGTGTGTGTGTGTGTGTGGTGACTCACCCTCAAGTGTCTCCCAGTGTGGCTTGAAGGCTTCAGTCACTCTGTTCACTTCATGGCTCTCAGCATCACACTAGATGGAGCAGGAGAGTGTGCAGGCACAGTCAGCACACACAGGAGATGGAAGCGTACTGAGGAGATGTTGAATACTAAAGATGGCCACCGTCAGTACACACTGCAGAGTGATTACATCACACAGAAGCAGCTCCTGTACTGACTCCCTCTAAATATGGCATTTTAATATCAGCAGATTCCCAGAGGTTGTGCCTGATGAACAGATGGTAGATACCATGGCGAGCACAAACCACACGTCATGCTCTCTAATATACTGCTTAATGCAACCTTCATGTACACGGAGGAAGAGGAATCCTCTTCAACAAAGGGACTGAGTCTATACCATAACAATATAATACTGCATATCTGTATCATTATAACAGTTACTGCATCATCTAAGCAAGTGTGACTGAAAGCATCCGTGTGATATAATATAACCATGACTGAGACATGTAGAGCTGACATTAGTCATTAGTCACTGAAGATGGAGGCACAGACTGTGTGACTGTGTCACATTAGTCTGTGACTGTGTCAGTGCTCACATCTGACTCACTGTGCATGCACCACAAACCCACCATTGCAGTGCAAATGTAGCCAACATGTAGATTTTCATCATTTCAATATCTTCAGCTGATCGTTCCGTGTGTACGTGCTTGTGTCAGAAACAAACAGCAGCTCGGACATGTGTCTGAGTGGATCACACTCTACCTCCCAGGAGTTCTGTCTGTGTGTGTAGATTTGGAGCGGTGCATCCCTGGAGTCCATCAGCACCCACAGACGGCCCTCCGGGTCAAAGGCCATATCCAGGGGACAGTGGGGCAGGAGGAGCCTGCTGTGGGGCACAAGCTTGTCTTGGCCCTCCTGGTCCAGGGTGAACAACTGGACGGTGGACACTCTGAGGACACACAGGACACGTCAAGATTACTGGGTTCATCTATCATTGTATCAAATGTATGTTGAACGTGGAACATTGAAGCGATGGCTTCACTGTGTGCCTCTGACTCACAGTGAGTGTCATCTACATGTAAGTATGTGCTGTAAAGCTCTACAGTGAGCCTGTGCCTCTGAGGATCAAACATACATCATGACCAAGTTAAAAGCAGCTCTATACACTTATTCTTAGTTGTTGTCGTTGGTGCTACTGGCTCACATTACTTCTTCACTCGCTCCACTTCTACAGGTTAGCTTTCCCTTCTGTGATCATTACATCACATGACATGACATCACTAATAGACTAATGATTCCCATACATCTCATTTACAATTCAAAAAAGGGATTTATTACTAAAACCTTTGTAACATAAAATCACTTTTGGGTAACACACAGCAGTTCATTGGTTAATCTTTTTCTTGGTATTCTCCCAGTTTTATTTGGGGGGGAGGGGGGGGGGGGGGGTCCTGTTTCGATGTGAGGATGGTGGACGGAGGATGTCATGTAGACAAGCATGTGTCATGTGTTGGTACATCTTAGGTAAAGAGGTACAAATGAAACACGTATGTATGGTTTACATGTTGTACTAACGTGTTATTTTTAAGTGCCTTCTCCATTTCAAACGTTAGTCAGATGAGTGACTGATACAGAGGGAGCTACTCACCTTTCACACTGCACAGCTACATGACGAGCGTCAGCAGAGCAGGTGATACGGCACACCGTCGACTTGTGGGAAATAAAACAAAGACAAGGAGTGAAGTCCTTACAGGCCTCTCACTGTTCTTACAGAAGAAGGGGACGTTGCCGACTGTCTGCACTGCTACTTAATAAGTAAGAGCGTCAACCCGGTTCTGCCTCATTGCTCTAAATATCTCTAAGACGGTCACTTTAAAGCTGCATTACTGCACCGTGTTATTTTCACTATAGATGACATGACTACAGTGTGTATAGTGTGAAGAGTGTTGCTCGTAGTAACAAACCCTCATTAGAGTTATGCTCAGCCCTACAGAGCGCTTCAGCCTCTTCCTGCTCATTGCTGTGGTGTTCGGCTGCTTCCAGTGAAAACGCTCTGATGTACTGAGTGCAAACAACACGAACGTAAAACACACACTGCAACAGCGTGGAATGGTCCTCTTAAGAGAGAAACATAATATTGTGGCAGCACATGAACATGTTTACTGACTTCATAAGAACAATAAAGTGGTTTAATCATGTAAGTGCTTGTTCAATTACAAGTGTTTACCTTTAAGATGCACTCAAGGCTTGGTGGCCTAAGCAAACACATTCAAACTAACATTACAAACGTGACTCATTTTAGACTCTGATTTAAATTTGAATCCTCATTTTAACAATGTCATTAAAACTGGCTTTTTCATTTTAGGAATATTGCCAACGTCAGGCCTTTCATTCATGCATTTATTATGAGCCATTCAGACTGCTGTAACTTCATCTCCACTGGATCACCTGATGAGTCGATAAGAAAGCTAAAGCTAGTTCACGCTGCAGCCCGGGTGGCATCACCCCAGAGAGTAACACACAGCTGCTTGTATCTTCTACAATGGATTCTGAAGTTTTTTACTTGTTTACAAACCTTTCAACTAAATGACTCCTAAAAAAGACTTTCATTTTATGTTGCAGCCAGATCACTAAGGTGCTCCTCGTGTTCCTCTTAGATGTTCCTCGTGTGTCCCATGAAGGGAACAGTGAGAGGGCCTTCTCTTCTACAGTGGAGCTTACTGCCTCTGGATATCAGAATGCTAAACTCTCCCTGTATCTCTTCAAGGAAATGAAGAACCTCTCTTTTAAATCCAGCATTTAACCTAAAGTATTTCTACTTAGGCACGTGGTGCTTTGAGCCAAATGCTAACACGTCTTAGCTTCATTACCCGACGGACCCCAGATGGGCTTGGGGTCCTGCCCTTACAGATGAAGTCACACATTCTGATTGGCTGTATGTGGGAGAGACTAAACTGTGCACCCTTATGCACCGCTCCTACTCTGCATGTGATTGGCTGTATCCTTCCAGGCCGTTGCTAAATGCTAACGCTAGCCTAGCTATGATGCTTAACGACGCTATGGACTTTGTCCCTGTAGTCCTGCGGTAGGTACCCGATCCACTTCTGAGACATCTTTAGGCGAGAAGTCAACGGTCACAATCACTTCAGAGGGTTGAATGTGTTTGAGCCCCGTGGGCCTTTGGATTCTCCTTTATTTGTCTTAAAGCACGGAGCTCTTTAGTTACACATGAATATTGATCAATATTCATGTGTTTATTACTACTTAAATGTTTGGGGATATTTGTGACATGCTATATGGAAATAAATAGAGTCAACATGTAAACATGTGAGACCATCTAAATATCTATTTATGAATTATATCAGAAATGTTGTATTTTAGTTTATTTTCATAAAATGTACATTCCAAGTTGTAGTTAAGAGCAGCAGAAGACATGCTGTTGCATCATTACCCATAGATCTTGATTATTATATTGATGGGTATATTGCCTTTGAAATTTAGATTTTATACGAGGTGATCTTATTTTTTTCTTTACTGCATCTCCGCTTACTCTGGAACAGGAATATACATAGATTTACTTACAATGGATTCCTTTTCCTTAGCTTCTTACATTTCAAATGAGACCAGAGTTATGGTTGAGGAGCTATTTCTGAGTCATTTTTGGGGGGGGGGGGGGGCTATCTCAGGCAGTTTGTCTGAGGGATAGGGCTACATGTTCACAGGTTAGTTAGCATGCTAATATTTGCTAATTAGCACAAAACACAAAGGACAGCTTTGGTCATAAACCAAAAAGTCAGAGGATTACCAAAGTCATTATAATTCGTCCAGCAGGGAGGATAGATATTTGCATCACATTTGATGCATATAGAGGTTGAGACATTTCACTCAAAACCACAAATGGCGACCTCATGGTGGTGCTAGAGGAAAAGTCAAGGAGTCATCACAGTCAGTGGGATTCATCCTCTGGGGACCATGAATATCTGAACCGGTTTGTGGCAATCCATCCAATAGCTGGTGAGATCTATCAGTGAAAGACGAAGGGTCCCGGTATCACCAGTCATCAGGACATGCTTACCTTGTGTTTGACAGCCTCAGAGCTCGGTGCATCTTCAAGCTCCTTGAGGTCCCAGCTCTGCAGCTTACGGCCAGACTCGTACTCCCACAGCTTCATGGTCCCGTCCTGACAAGCACAGACCGTCACATTGGTTTCAGTTAATCGTCCCCGATGGAACCTTTGGGACAGTTTGATGTTATGTGGTCAAAGTTTCAATGTACATTGATCTTTGCTGCATTAAAATACAAACTTATGTCTTGCACAAGCGTGAGACTGTTTATGTGGAAGTGTTTAGATAGTAAGGTTTTAGAGTAGATGCATGTGTTTGTGAGGTAGTGAGCATACAACTGGATAAAGGACACTTGGACTTCACTGCACGAGTTGTGTGAGATTTTGTAAACAGATGTTTTTAACAATACGCCCATTTACTTCAACTGATCAAGACTTTTCTCCATTCACCGGGAAAGCATGACGAAAAACAAGGTAACATTTTGATTTCCATCCCCATCATGTTACCTCCTCCAGTGATAGATAGTGACTAACAAACTGATAAACAATCGGTCATTCTGTGAAGTATTCCTTTAAAAAGCAGATGAAAATCAAAGAGTCACATCTACACACAAATCTTTTTTTGACGATAGACTAAAATGGAGAGCATGGAGCTCATAATGTGGCCTGCGTGCATGTGTGTTAATGTAACTTGTAATGCGCACACACCCCCGATCCAGACAGAAGCCAGTGTGGATGACCTGGAGGGACCAGCAGAGCACTGACAAACCTGAAAGACAACACAGGAAGAGTATTAATGAAATACAACTTCACACACACACACACACACACACACACACACACACACACACACACACACACACACACACACACACACACACACACACACACACACACACACACACACACACACACACACACACACACACACACACACACACACACACACACACACACACACACCTTTTTTCTTACCTTGAAAAAGGAGCAATGACTGTCTAAATGCACAGTTTAAGTCAGCAGGACTCATACGGTTGTTGATCAATACAAACCACACAGGGAGTACGGGGCCAGCCTGGGTTTTCACATTTACTTTTACCCGACTCCACTCCAGCAGCTGTTGCTGTGTCCCTGAGCATACAACCATCCCAACTGTGGTTGAAGCTTTAAGTTGAAGGGGGTTTAGAACACAGCTGCGGTCTAGATGAACCTGATTGCACAGGTTCAGCTAGACTGCAGCTTCTAAACCGTATAAGGTCTGCCCAGACAGGTGATAGACAGGAAGAGCACATTACGCTGTATTGTATACTCATTCAAATATTTTCAGTTTGCCCTACAATAACTGTCACCTAACATTCCACTAAAAGAAGGTCTAAAATAGATTACACTAAATAAGTATTGCAAGAGGAAACTTACAAAGCATCTAGGAGAAAGTGTTCCCTTTAGGTTCAGTTACTCACTGTTGATGTCCCAGGCAGAAGGACTGGATGTTGTATGGAGACCTGAGGTGGCTCACTCTGATCTTCTCATCACGGTCTGCTGTGATGATGTACTTGTCGTCTGGCGACATGCTCTGAAAGACAGCAGAAGGGGGCAATCATTCAGTCGCTCAACTGAGGCAGACACATTATGAGACAATGGTAGACTAATGAGCCCAAGATCACGAGGGGATAAATGTGTCAGCAGTGTTCTTGCCAAGAACAGAAAAAAACAAACCGTGTCCTGTTTCATGTTCTGCTTTCTGTTGGAGTCAACAGTAACAGGTGCAACGTTTTACCCAAAGATGAACATTGTTCAACTCTCGGGGTCTGAAAAAAATGCCAAAGTTGCAGCGCTCAGTGCAGAATAGACGCCTACCGCCTCGTCACGCTCCCATTGCAAATAATTTAAAAAATATACTGGCCGCAGGAAGAAAGGCCTCGTTATAAATGGCCCTTAATACAGCATTTTATCAGGAATATCACCACAGACACCCAGTTCATTACATTACACTACATTACATTACAGTCATTTAGCACACTGGTTCTCAACTGGTCTGGCTGCGGGACCCACCATCACCCCTTAATGACAAGCCGCGACCCACGACCCAAATTAATTAATTATATATATATATTTATATATATAATTTGGGTATATCTATATTCAAGAAGTCTAGTAGTAACAACGTCTCTGTGTAGTAAACAACTGTCAAATCAAATAAAGAAAGTACACATCAATTATATTTTAACAAATATTATTCTCATTTTTCAAATTGAACTGGATGGATTATAAATAATACATAGAAATACATGAATAAATGTTCTTCTCATTTCAAGTAAAATAACAGCTGGATTAAAAAATAAATTACGTAACGAAATTCATTTTAGAAAAATTATTTTCACTGAATTGCCCTGCAGCTTTAAATTCAGTTCATTCAGGGTGAAGTGAAGAAGCCACAATATCATATGTTTCTCATCTTCTAAAAAGAGAAATTAGTGTTGGAAGAATTCACCTCTATGAGTGTCCAGTCAGAGTCTAATGACTCTGGTCTCTCTGGACATTTTCTCTTTTGTAAATCATCCTATGATTTGACTTTCACAACTGACACTTCAACAGTCCTGCTCTGCTCTCTATATCCTCGTCTCTCCCCCCTGTGTCAGGGTGTGTGTACATCTCACTCAAATCAGGAAACTTGTCAGAATACTCATATTTGATTGGCTGAGCTGCATCACGTGATGTGATTCACAACGCATTGGTCGGTGTTTTTCCTGCACCGCTGAACAAGTGCCGTAAATGCTGGAATAATTCCGCTGCATAAAAAATGCCCTTCAAAATAAAATCACAACATTTTTTTTTTGTCAGGCAAAGGCCCACGACCCACTAAAAACGGGTCCGCGACCCACTTTTGGGTTGCGACCCACCAGTTGAGAATCACTGATTTAGCAGACACTTTTATCCAAAGCGACTTACAATAAGTGTATTCAACATAGGTATTCAAGAGAACTACTAGTCACCAGAAGTCACAAGTGCATCTCCTTTAAACAAGTATCTAAGAGCATACACCAGAGCAGAAGTACAGAAACAAACTAATACGAATACGATAAGTGCAACAAACTAGTACGAATACAATAAGTGCAACAAACTAGTACAAATACAATAAGTGCTACAAACTAGTACGAATACAATAAGTGCTACAAACTAATACGAATACAATAAGTGCTACAAACTAATACGAATACAATAAGTGCAACAAACTAGTACGAATACAATAAGTGCAACAAACTAATATGAATACAATAAGTGCAACAAACTAATATGAATACAATAAGTGCTACAAACTAATACGAATACAATAAGTGCTACAAACTAGTATGAATACAATAAGTGCTACAAACTAATATGAATACAATAAGTGCTATAAACTAGTATGAATACAATAAGTGCTACAAACTAATATGAATACAATAAGTGCTACAAACTAATATGAATACAATAAGTGCAACAAACTAGTATGAATACAATAAGTGCAACAAACTAGTATGAATACAATAAGTGCTACAAACTAATATGAATACAATAAGTGCAACAAACTAGTATAAATACAATGAGTGCTAAGTGGAAGGCTCAGGGTAGTACTTCTTGATCATAGTAATGCAAATGTAAAGAGGCGGAATACATTGGCTGAAATGAAATCTGGGAACCCACCCACTATTGCCCGACGAAGATTTCGGTTTTTTGGGGTTTGTTTAAAATTAGCTTGTAAACTGGCTACTTGTGAAATAATCCGGCCGTACATCCGTCTCTAAACTCCAATACCTGTCTCGCATCTGAAGTTGCTAATATGACTGTAAACAACGAGCAGCGCATGGAAAAGAAAGTCTTGACCTGGATATCCACTGGCTCCACGAGAACCCCAGTAACACAGCCCGCTGCACCCAGAGGATATACCTGTCGTCAGACCGATAGTGATGGGTTCCAAAATTGGTGGGCCATAGGCTGTGTTACCCCCTTCAGTGATAGATAGTGACTTAACATGTATTTAAAAGAAAATCTTCAAGATTGCCACTTTAAGTAGCAATAACATCATGTTCTTTGAGAGGTACATGTTTTTTATATTCTTTCTTGTAGTGCTGGTGGGCCTCAGAGCACCAGAGTTAAGGTTCTTGCTGTGGTTCTTATGTTTGTTTAATGGTGTTCAAACTCGTACACATTTGATAGACCATGCCATTAACGTGTGAAGCCAATCCGCCAGCGTATTTACAGGATGTCAAATGATGAACACAGAGTAATGGAAAAAGATATGCTATATATGGTACAAGGTCTTTGCGGTTTTAAACATAATGAATTGAGGTAGCAATTATTGTGCCTTTGTCCATACAGCAACATAAGATGGTAGCAAATATTATGCATCATATTCTTTTATTCAACACTTTGGACTTACCCGGACCTGGTGTCCAGTGTCGGGGCTAAATGTACTGAAACAAAACATATTGCTGAACCTTCTTTCAGTTGGGCATCTCCTTGTTTGCTTGTGGTTAAAGCAGATAAAAGTCCTCGGTTTTGTACAGACTATCTTAAGCAAAATGACGCTTATCCAACGCCATGCATAGAAGACGGTGTTGATCAGGCTTAGTAAATTGATTCACTCAAAGGATATTGGCAAGTACCACAGTCTCAAAGAGCTGGAGAAGTCACTCCTTTTGAGTGATGACTTTAGGGTTGCGAACTCACCGGTGACCTTCATTCAAGTGTGTAGTGAATATGCTGAGTCTGGGCTGGACGTCTGTGCTGTGGACCTTGGTGAAGTATTGATCTACAGAGATATCTCGGAAGATCATATCTACTGCATCAGGAAGCTGTTTGATCGGCAGCGCATGTTTTTGAAATGTTCTTATTTTTATAGGAATTATTATTCTAATAAATAGTTTACCAAAGTTGCCAGTTGCCAAAATACTACCTCAGTCCCAAGCAAGAGGATTGGGTCTCTCTTTGAATCTTGTGCTCAGCACAGAAGTCACACAGCACAGCAGCTCCTAAACCGGGGAGGAACCGCACTTTTTGTATCCCGTATATATTTGAATGTGAATCTTTAAACACCTGCAAACATTGAGACATTTTGTAATGAGTTTTCTAGACTACAGCTGTGATAGTTTTGTCTGCCCAGCGTTGGGGTTCCTTACTACAGCTAGCAGCATAGACAGGTGGCCCATCTTCAGCTCGCCCTCTCTCTGCAGCTCCACCACTGAGAAGGAGTACACGTCTCCTGATTTGTCAGTCGCCAGCAGCTCGTCCTCTGCCTGGCTGAATATCAGGGAGGTACATCTCCTCACCACCCACCTGTGTAACACACAGACACGCACAGCAACTATTTACACATTGCATCCTGATCTGTACAGTACATGGATCTGCTGTGGATGAAGTCGTACCTGATGCTGATACACTGCCATGACGGCTCACAGTGAAACAGGACCAGTCTCTTGGTGTCATCGGTCAGCGCCACCAGCTTTCCAGATGAAGCCACGGCGAAGGCAAGGACTTTGTCACTTCCTGTTTCCTCTGAGGCACCGCCATCACTGCAGACGGCAGAGACAAGCGACAGCTGTTACAATTACAATTCATGTTCCAAGTATATTCTATTCATCTTTCCTTGGATCTGTTCTCATTCCAAAAAACATAAAACATAATCGTGTTAAATAAGTTACTCTTTAATGTCTTCTTTCCTTTTTTGTATGCATTTCTCTTCTTGCACGTGTCTTCCTATGTACTTATCTACAGTGAGGCATGTTTTTAGATGATGGTGGATGGTAGATGGTAGATCATATAGTCATGTGCTTGTTCTTACCTGCTGGTATCATCCTTCACATTCTTTGGCTTCTTCTCAGCAGTGCTGCAGTCAAACACAAACGATTCTCTGCAATAAAGTAGAAATTCAAATGAGTTCCTGCACAATGCCACTTTCATAATGACTTGTTATTTTCTCACCGATTTATCTAGTTTGAGTTCAACTGTCTCTTTAAATATCCCGTTGGTGTAGAGTTAGTCCCTGGCTTCTATTAAAATATCTCCTTCACTCACCACAAGGGGACGTAACACACTATGGTTTGTGTTATTATTGCGCTTAATTGCATTATTTAATAATTATTCATTTTAAATTGTGTATCAGCAGTTACTAATAATTGAATTATGAATCATAAACCCGTATTATTGTAGAAAGGTGAAGAAAAGTGATGCTTCAGCCATTATTATACTATTACTATACTTATTATATTTTATCTTCTGACAGAGAAGAAATGCAAAGCTACAAACACCGACTACAAGACGTCTGAGGCACAGAGCGTCCAACAGTATTATTACTGAAAACGGATCAGATTCGTAATATATTCATACTCTAATCAGATTAGGGCTGCAACTTGCATATTTAATCATTTTGTGCAAAAAATATCAGACAATAGGAAAAAGGCCCATGAAGAGGTCACAAAGCACAACATGTTTTGTTCAAGCAACATTCCAAACCCAAAGATACTCAATTTACAATATGGAAAAGAGGCAGATCCTCTCGTTGGAGAAGCTGAAACCAGTCAGAGAACCCAAAATAATGAAATGCTTCAACACAAATCAATGAATTGTTTCAGTACTAAATCAGATAATTCATGATTTCAATGGATCATTTGTAAACTGTATTGTATTGAGATGCTGGTTCTAGCACAGCTACTTGTGTTTAGACAAAATTTCATGTTTGAGAAAAACTGGTTTCTTTGAATGAGTAAACAAAATGATTAGATGTCTACTTAGGATACTGAAGAGGTATTGTTTTACATTGATACTCAAGTCCTTCAGAGGAGTCTTCAACCCACACCAGCAGTCTACACAAGTCATCTTCCTCAGCTTGACTGACACTGAAGAAGTAGTCACAGTCTGATCACAGTGCTGCTGCAGCAGGAGGATACCAGCGCTCTCCTTGCATTGACAACACTTTGTGGATGAAGACAGCACCACACAAGGTGGTGGGCATGATGCTGAGATAAAGGCAAACCTGTGTCACACAGACAACACAACATCTTCACACACATGTCCAAACGCATGTGCACTGTGATGAACCTCGACATCTCTCCGTGCAAAGACGGTCAGCTGGCGAACTCTGCGAGTCAGTACAGACAACCTGATCCACAGGCGAACAACATCAACACATAACGACACTGATGATTAGAGGGATTCAAACCTGGCCTGTTTGCTGTCAATTGCTACGAGTTTCTTGTCGCAGGCGAAAATAAACCACTCTCCACAGAAGCCAACGGCAGTCATGGTTGTTGTGTGTGTATCATGCGACGGTAGCCCACGCGGGGAACTGTATTTTGTCGCGCGCTAATTGCGTCACAAACCACACGACTCACGCCCCCTCGAAAAAGTACAGAATGTACACATGAGATGCACGAGAGCGTCAACGTGCGTGTTGGTGGTGATGAGAGGGTTCCTCATAGAACAAACATATAGACCCCCATAGACTGTATGAAACCATTACAGTGCACGAGGAGGAGGACGTGTGCTGCTTAAGCTGCCACCGTTCACACTAAACGCTCCATTTAGTGCGAAAAGTGAGCCGCAGACAACACATCTTTACGGCACAGCGTCTGCATTCACGTTATAACGTTAGTTAGCAGCAGCATTAGCGAATATTACACACAGCTTCACCACAGACTGTCACAAGAAACACAAGCTGACAAAGGACGACACATGGGGCTCGGAGGGGGCGTGGCTCCCTTCACGCGTTAGCGTTACATAAAAGACGGTTTCATGTGTTACATAAAGGACCGGTCCATGTCCACGCTGCTGTGAGCTGCTTCTAGAGACCCGACCAGCTGAACGCACGAACAGAACCGCCGTATCTCTCGACAGGGGACCAGGTAACCGGTCCTCTCATTCGTTGATAGTAGTTCGGTCTCCTCACTGCAGGCTGGGACAAGGTCAGACACTTGACCACCGCCGGTTAGATTGCGGTTCTGTGTTTCTTGCACGGTGCTGATAGAACTCGCTGTCGTTGCACGTTGAAGGTATTTTGACGTGGTAACGGTCATTGTTGTCTTGATTTATTTGTACTTTATGTGCAGCACAGGCAGGCTGTACGGAAAGATGGCGGCTTTGCTGAGGATAGGACGACTGAGCAGTGTCAAGGTAATCCATTTGTAACGTGAACCACTTCACTGTTCCCGTGCCGTGCTCGGTCAGCGGAGTGCGGTGCCGTGAACCGGGTTATCGGTGCTTTCTCCGGGTCTGCTCGTGTCCGTGGAGCTGTTAGCTGATCCAGAACCAGCTTCTTCAGTCCCTCGAGCTAGCAACGGACTCTGCTCAATGCGTGCTGCTTTAAATGCGTGTCTTTCTTAATGAATTATGCAACTATAAGCACACGGTTGAGCCATCTATTGTAGGCTGTTGGTTGTCTAACTGCACGCCTCAGTGGGGAAGCTTTACAGGACTCGGGCCCAGCAGCTGGTCGCTGCTCAGGAACGTGAGCACGCTGGGTCCTGGCTTCAGATGCTACTGTACTTGTTTCCTCTGAAGAGTCTCATTTGTGTCTCGACTGGATTTAAGGCTTTTAAATCACTTGCACCACACTTGGCGATCAGTGGGACGTCATTACAAACTGTACTTTATTTACGTTGTGGTGGAGATCCCAACTTTTCAAAGGGTAGAAATGTGTCTGGATTCTGTGGAAGCGTTGATACACAAGCCATACAATAGATGTTTCACTTGGTGTTAACATCACATAGCCGACTGTTGCATCCATTAAGAGCTGATGCATCACACAGCCTGGAATCAAATGTATTTATTACAATCTTGAAACTACTAAAATGAAAAATAAGTAAAGGTTGTGGACTATAAAACCTCACTAATACAATGTGGTGTCAGTGACTTAGAGATGACAGCCTAATCCACTAGTTCATATTTGAGTGAGACTTTTAGCGAGTCCTGCTCACTTAAACTGTGCATTTAGACCGTCATTGCTCCTTTTCCAGGTAAGAAAAGAGCTGAATCTAATGTGGTGTGTGTGTGTGTGTGTGTGTGTGTCTCAGTGTTTGCGGGCTGAGAGCTGGATTACTCCGAGTAGAGCAGCTGCGGCTGCGGCCCTCAGCACAAAATCCGGAGGTTCCAAGAAGCCGTCAAAAAAGAACAACTCAGGTAGGTTTCAGAGAGTCGCTGCTGTCACATGAGGCAGAGCTTTAATCACATAATACAGTCAGACCGACATACATCACATGATAGCAAACAGGTCAAATGATGGTATTACTGAGTAGTCTATCTAGTGGACTAATAACTTATGGGTTGTCCTGGCGTTGGTGGAGATATGATGTTCTTTTACTGTCAGCCGACTGCATTACGCAACAGTTTTCGAGATTGGACCCACATATACTCCACTACATTATTTATTTTTTCCAAATAAGTGTGATTTGTGAATATTCTGCAGAAACTCGTATACTGTGTATAAGATGTCACCCATTGATTTGTGGTCTGCTGTTCTGAAGCCCAGAGTTCAGCATTTTGTCTGAACTGGAGGGTGGATAAGACGACTGCTGAATAATACGTTTGATGTCTTTCATGAAGTGAAAACACTGAAAGGGTTTAAGTTGTAAGAACAAAACACGGACAACACCGCGGTAGAGACCTGTCAGTCACTGTGTAGCCCCGCCCCCTGAAGCATCCCCTGCTTTATGGTCTGTTTGACTCTAAATGGACCATAATGTACTAAATGAACATCATGCTGTATTGAAGAAGATTTGAAACTAGAGATTGAGACCATAAACTCATGTTTACAATGTTTACTGAGGTAATAAATCAAGAGAGAAGTAGAGTCATCTTCTCATAGACTTCTACAGGTAACCAGGGATACTGCACCGGTGGGTAAAAGCATCATTCTCCTCACACAATGTATGACCGAGGTGTCTACGGGGCAGAAAGCAGCCGTCCCAGGATTCCTAGCAGAGCCACGCTCCAAAGCTGACATGACGGGGAGTTAACTGATACAGATGTTTCATGTTCGAGGGGATCGCAGGCTTTTTAATTTTAGAACTGAAGGAGATTATGGATCAAGGCCATTAACAGGGTAGATTTGGGTCCCGGTGATCCTAAAGGCATTGAGTCTGTGCAGTGTCCACTTAGTACATTACATTAGCTGTCTAAGTAATGAGTAAGTCATATAATATTGGTTTGGTTCAGTAGGTCACAGCCTAACTAACGGACCAGCTACATTAGGGAGACAGTGAGTGAGATTACTGGCCGTGGCAAGTTAGCGGCACTCGTTCGGAAGCTGCCGAACTGAGCAGCACCACAGTGACAATCCATGGACTCCGTGTGCTAGGACTGGCCCAACAGTAGAGACTGCTGCCCCTGAATGCATTTAGTTCTATTTGTAGACAAGAACCTTGTCTATAGCGCTGTCACAACAGCAGCAGTACTGAGTCATGCACCACAGATCAATAGAGATGAACTGATCAACAAACGGGTGACAGGCCCACAATCTATGGAAATAGAAATTAGCGACCATGTCTCAAAACTTTGAAGTGATGTCGGACTTTGTTACGGCTCTAAATGGTTGCAGCGACTATACGCGAGGGAAACTCACTCCGTCCACTTTGAAAGGAACCATCTTGACCGTAAGCAGGGCAGCTGCTTCTCCTCCCCTGTTGCCACCTGAAAGCTATCGTTAGCCAACATGCTCTTGCAGGGGGCGACTGTGGTTCAGTGGTAGAGCAGGGCCGTCCTTCCATCAGAGGGTCGGTTGTTCGATCCCTGGCTCCACTAGTCCATGTCCATGTGTCCTTGGACACTTAACCCCAATTTGCCGGACCAAGAATAGGCTGTTCCTGTGGTGTATGATTGTTAGAGTCCCACCTTGCATGGTAGCCCTGTCATCAGTGTATGAATATGGGTGAATGATGACATGTAGTGTTAGAGAGCTTTGAGTGGTCGGAAGACTAGAAAAGAGAAATACAAGCACAGTCTATCATTTGTATTGCAATCGTACATATGTGCAATATTCTATTGATCTTTGGCGTTATGTTTCCGACTGAGGGCTAACCGCTAACGTAAGCATGTTGTTGTTTGCTTGCTAACTATTTAATGCTCATCTGCTCGACTTATGCCAAACTAACGTCAGACTTTGCAGAGACGGGGTGATGACGTGATTAGCATTAAATTGATTATATGTAACCTAACTCTCTCTCACCGGACGACGTAACAATGTTGTCATTGCTTGAGCAGTGCAGAAAACGTCTTGGACAGCAGGAAATGAAGATTGTTTTCATTGTGACATCAACATGCCAAAGGGCTGTGTGACTAATTGTACTAATAACAAGACCTGAAGAGTCCAAGTCTCCAGTTTTGTATTATATACCAGTTGGCAGCGGCCATTCAGAGGGAGAGGGGGTAACTTAAACTCTGAGAGGAGTGTGAACCAAGCCAGACCCTGGTCCCCCAAGTCAAATCCCACCATGTCTGATCTACCCATTTCATAACTGCTCATGATAATAAACAAACTAACACTAATACGTCATATGGTAATGGTATATGTTGGTCTGCTGGGGTCTAGTGCAAGTTTAAGGCACTTCTGCACTGGCTTAACTTTTCAGACCCAAAGGTTGCCGCACGCTGAACCCATGTGACTGATGACAACATTGTCCAGTGTGAAGCTGGGTTGTAGCCGTTATGTTTGACAGTTTGGGGCACTGTTGGGAACAATGTTTTGGCAAAGTTAAGAATGCATAACATGCAGCAGCTGATTGGTTATGGCTGCAGTGTAAGAGAGCTCTTGAGTAATGTTGCTATTGGAACCAGCTGCATTTGCAGGATTTCAGCATATACAGTATTGCAGATTTGTATGGATGTGTTTTTACAGGTTATGAGGTTGACAACATTGAGATTAGATTAATGATTTCCTCTGGACGGTCTCTGTTGTCTCAAAGAATGTGTTTAATTAGTACTGATGCTAGGGAGTAAACAACATGCATGCACATTCCTGTATATTGACTAACTATCAATCTAACAGTCTAGTTGGACCCAAGAACAAAAGGACACAAAGGGCATGGCTCTTTTTCACTATCTGGTCTAAAGTACAGAATCCGGTCTGCCTTCCACATGATGATCCCAGCCGCTTCCACACAGTCGGGCACACATCTTCTTACCCAAGCACTGGGATCGTATTGGTCCTCTGTATCAGAAGATTCCCAAAGTCCAGGTGCCTCTATTGGGACTGTAAAGGCGTATTTCTTCTACACCAATGAGGATATAGAGTTGTATTGACTCCTTTTAACTGCGATTCAGCAATTTATGCACACGTTTCATTTTTTCTGCCACTTTTATTATTATTTTCCCTTCTGGCTTTCCTTCCACAGGGTTTGAAGATGACTTCCCTTTCTCACTGTCAGCAGACCATTGTTGCATTTAGGTCCTTCTGATTATAATGTGCTGCTTTTTATCTCAATATAAGCTGCTGTAGTCGGGCTTACAGTTGTTCTTTTCTATCAAGAGTCTTCATGAAGCTTTTCTACAATATGTTTTCTGTATCCCTTAACTCACAGGCTTCTTCTTTTACACTTCTTTATTTTCCTGTAAACCGGTAACGGATCCCACCTTCCGGTATATCAATGACTCTTCTGTTTAGAATGTTGGACATTTTGTCATTCAACTATATACATATGTTTAAAACAATAATGCATCTTGTCTTTTTGCCCTCCTTCTTTGTCCTAGACAAAGACCAGGTTAAAACATACTTTGATGTAGAGAAACTTGTCCAGCACAAGTCATATGAGTTTCCCAAGAAAGGATCATCAGCAGCTGCTGCAGCAGCAGCAGAAGCTGCAGCTAGACCAGCAGAGCCCACGCCCTCTGCTGCTGCACCCGAGACTGTGGCAACCACCCTTGTGGTAGAAGCGCTCTCTGAAACTGCCTCAGCAGTTGAAGCCACACCTGTTATTGAGGCTGTACCAGTGGCTGAAGTGGTTGCTGAAGTGGTTGCTGAAGCGGTTGCTGAAGCAGTACCAGTGGTTGAAGCTGTGGCTGAAGTGGTTGCTGAAGCAGTACCAGTGGTTGAAGCTGTGGCTGAAGTGGTTGCTGAAGTGGTTGCTGAAGCAGTACCAGTGGTTGAAGCTGTGGCTGAAGTGGTTGCTGAAGCAGTACCAGTGGTTGAAGCTGTAGCATCTGTTGCTGCAGCTCTAGCAGTGGAAGCTGCTGCAGCTGAAACTGCTGCCCCAGTTAGTGAAGCTCCGGGTGAAGCTCCGGTTGAAGCTGCTCCAGCAGAACCACTTGTCGAACCTGCTGCTGAAGTTCCTGTCAAAGCTGCTTCTGAAGCCCCTGCTGCAGAAGCTGCACCAGTTGTGGAAGCTGCCGCTGAAGCTGCTCCTGCTGAAGCCCCCGTAGAAGCTGAAGCTGCTCCTGCTGAAGCCCCCGTAGAAGCTGAAGCTGCTCCTGCTGAAGCCCCCGTAGAAGCTGAAGCTGCTCCTGCTGAAGCGGCTGCTGAGGCTGCAGCTGAAGTTTCTGCTCCTGTGGAGAGCACCGAGGAGCTGGTGGACCCTGCTCCAGTGGTAGCTGAAGCTGCAGGAGAGGAGCTGCAGGTGGACGCCCCAGCTGAACCAGTTGAACCATTTGAGGGTACACACTACAACCGCCCCCTCCCCCACAATCCTTCTCTTTTCCTCTGTGGACTCTCCAGTCTACCAGCATCATTTGAATCAGCTTTTCTATGAATATCCAGTAGTCGTTTGTGATGAGCGTAAGGATAAACCGTAAAGATACCTGACATCACAAACACTTCTTTTGTTCTAGCCTTGCACAGGTTGCTCCTTTATAGTCCCTCAGTGTTTCTCAGTGTTACTCAGTGATCCATTCCAGCCCATAAACCTCAAACAATGTCTTCCCTTCTTCATACCCCACATGGCTGGGTCACCTTTCACGTAGCTGTAGTTAAACTCACTGTCTAATGTGTTTGTGCTGCTTCAGCCATCCTGCATACGACTCATCTCTTAACTGCACAGCTGTTTAGCATGGTTCATTTCAGTAGACCTTTGTTGTTCACTTACTAATGTCTGCCTGCTCACTGCACTCATTTCTCTAGAACATCTCTTCACCTTCCTGCATAAGTCCCTGTGATCTGCTCTTCCCACCTTCTACTCGTACAGATGTTCTATGTGGTTTTAAGATCCCCACTTTCATTTCCAGTCTTCCTTAAAAAGATCTTCAATGTGAAAGAAGATAACTTCCAGCACCGTGCAGCTCCCAGTGTTGTGTTCTGGTTGTATGGAACTGTTCTGCTTGACTTTGTATCGGTGATTGTTGAACACAAAGATAATGTTAAAGGTGTTTCCAGAGGTGAAGGAGAAGGCTGCAGCTGTCACCTTATTTATTTAAACTTCCCGCCTCCTTCGTCCCTTACACTTCTCACACTTATTGGGGAGTCTCGTGGTAAAATGAATGTAATCAATCCCTACATGTGTGATCCTATTGGTGGGTGTATTTTGTTAATGCGTGATATGTAAACCTTCTTTGGTGGTAAAAGCCCCGTGGTTGCTGTGTGTGGAGCAAACGTGTTCTTTGAGTTCACTGTTGAGAGGTTTTGTTTGATTGTTGGCGACCTTTACCTTCCAGCAGCTCTGTGAATGTGTTGCCTAGCATGACCTATCACACCTCTTAACCTGTGGACTGACTCTTACACCTTCTCTCCTGTCTGACCCTGGACGTGGCTCCTCTGTCTACCACTCCCCGGTGCTGTTCTGTGCATGAGCGTTACAGTTAACATCAGACTGGTTGTTTAGTATTACTTGTTCGAGCCAAATG